>NC_133798.1:5122149-5457149 GCF_043250625.1 Sebastes fasciatus
TCAGCTATGCAATGATACACACATCTTGTTCCACAAAGACACAGGGTCAAGTTACAGTAGAGTATCTGCAGGTCCCGGAATACTAAAAAAAAAACTCTGTATCAACCAAAAAAATGTTTTTTTGAAATGCCCCAACTCATGTTCACTCAACCAAATCAACCAAATCAAAACAGAGCACAGTTAGTCCAGTACGAATCTTTGTGGATCTCAACTCTCATTAAAGTGGCAGTAGGCAGTACAGTATATTTTTGGCATCATTGGGCAAAAACTTCCATAATAACCTTTCATCATATTGTAATTCAAGTGTTCTGAGAGATAACTAGACTTCTGCACATCCTCATGGGTCTGTTTTCAGGCTTTAGAAAATCTAGACTTTGACCAATGACAGGTAATTTCATTGAGATAGCGTTCCTATTGGCTGTGCTCCAGTCATGTGACCGGAACCTGGCGTTCCTTCACCAGGTTTCACATTTTACAGCTAAACTGTGCACTACAAGATGTTTCTGAAAACATTTGAGGAGAGAAATAGGCATTAACGTAACAGAATATTGATTCATATTTGATCAGCGCTGCCTAGTTTGACCGTTTGATAAGAGTTCGTGAGGGATTGACAGCCGGCTCTCATAGACAGCAGAATTGATAGCGGACCTCAGATCAGCTCTTACTGCTTGTTTTCCTACGGTCTGTGAAATCATATTTGCTCCAATCTCGCCTACTTCAGCTTCAACAGTGCTCACTAATCACTCCCAGTATCACTAATGGGGCTGTTTTTATTTCTGTTGTTCTTTAAAGCTAGGGTTGGTAATCTTAAGGAACTAGCAAGAGTACGCTAAATTTAAAAAATGATCTAACCTAAAAACCCAGCCCCGTGTTGCCAACTCTTTTCCAATAACAGTAGCTTGCAGCACTATAGCTCCAAAAGTCCCTAAATCTAGAGAGAAAGTCACCAAGTCATCAACACTGACAGTCCGTCCGTTCAGGCCTCCCACCAAAGACACTCTCCCAAAATGATCATTATGAACGTAAACAATGAACATGGCTATTGTTAGCACTCACAGCTGTCAAGCTAGCAGCTTGTGGAAGACTCTGGTGACACGCACTTCTGGCCGAACAAAATGATTAGACGGGCTTATTACAGTCAGCAAAGATAGCAGACTTTTTTACAGTCAGAGTATTTGATTTATTGATTGCTGAAGGACTGTAAAGAGAATTTCAACAAATGAAACAAAAAATATATTTTTGAGGAAGATTCCCAACCCCTAGGTTTAAAATAATCCTAAATGTATTACCAGGTACTGATACCCTGTGATGAAACATGTTACAGAAGAGAATAAGGGCCATATTGAAAGTCCTTTGAGTTGTCTAAAAACATTTGAGAACCAATACTGAGGGAAAGCATCTAATCTCTGTCATTATTGTTGGATTTCAGAAATTAATAATTTAGAGAATAACCTCAGAACTTTTGGAAATCATTAGTCAAATTAAAGAATAGTCAACAAACGGAAAATTCAGCAAAAACACAATTGACCTCCCGATGGATCAGTTATTACACCGTAGTAGAGATCCAAAGATATTATTCATATTTATATTATTTCCTTTAAATAAAATGGTGAAGCCACAAAAACACTCTGTAAACAACAATCAGCTTCAAATGAAGAGCTGCAACAAGCTGCTACACAATATATATCTATAGATATCTATAGATATATAGATATATCTATATATATGATATGTTACTGTCAGACAGAGTAGAAACGTTTATTTTAACAACCCTCAAGCTACATTAAGTGGTAAACTGTATGCTAAAGGGCTTTGATATGCAACACAGAAAATGGTGAAAAATGTCGATCAGTGTTTCCCAAAGCCCAAGATGACGTCTTGTTTTGTCCACAACTCAAAGATATTCAGTTTACTGCCATAGAGGAGTAAAGAAACCTGAAAATATTCACATTTAAGAAGCTGGAATCAGAGAATTTAGACTTTTCTTTCATATGAATTTTTTTTCACTTACACATTAGGCCAGACATGCAAATGTAGTAAAATGCAGTAAAAACAACAATACCTGAGACAAACTAAATGAACAGCATTTGCTTTGGGAAGAAACAAAACCGAAACACACACAGACACCCTCTCTAGTCCTCTTCTCTCATGTGGAGTCTTGTCCCGAGGACGCGCCGAATGTTTTACCACCATCTTTGCACACACACACACACACACACATACACACACACATACACACACACACACACACACACACACACACACACACACACACACACACATACATACACACACACACACACACACACACACACACACACACACACACACACACACACACACACACACACACACACACACACACAGACACAGGTTTGCTGGGCTGTGTCCCAGCAGAGGGATCTCTTGTATACTGCGTGTTTCAGTTTTGCTGCATGTTCTTAGGGATTCATTGCTTGACTGTCTAGATAAGAGGAGCCGATCTTGACAGTGCAATGCAGTATATTAATATGTTTACCGTCTGGTAGAACATAAAATTATATAACTCATGTAGAACAAGTCAAGTGACAGGATTTCACGGAGGTGTAACAGGCTCAGCAGAGTAAGAGGCTGTGTCTGTGGCCCGTCCAGTCACAGTCCAGTGTGTGGCTGTGAAGTTCAGACAACTTCCTGTCGTCTCTAACTTTCTCTGTGATCAACAATGTTGAACAGCTGTTGGCATTAATCTGTACCATCAGAACATAATGATTTGTGTCTGTCTGTCCCACTCTTCACCAGGATGTTGGCTGTGGTGCAGTTTTATTGTTTGCCGCGTGAAAAGACGACGCAGAAGAAGAGACTTGGCTGTTTTTCTTTAGTTCAGGAGTTTAGCTGCGGACAGAGTTTCACCTGGAAAGGCTGGTGTGGATGTGAAGTGTTTTCATACGAGAATAACGTGGTCTCGCACTTCTTCACCTCAGCCAGCCGTGTTTTTCTCCGCCTAGCTCCAGCTCACCTCAGATAGCACCGACTCACCCAGATTGACTCCAGGCTGCAGGGAGAACTGAGCTGTTTGACTTCCTGCAGGAGAGCTGGGAGACGAACAACAAGAGAAGAAGAAGAAAGAGGAAGAGCAGAAATTAATTGAATGGAGAGACACACGGGAGTGAAGTTTCTTTTTGTGGTGGCGTTGTGGTGAATAGGCACACACACACACACACACACACACACACACACATTCAAACATATGAAACCTCTTGTGGCAGGCTAGTATTTGTCCCCAGGGGTCAAATAGGAGGCAAGAGACAAAGGACATTAAGCCACACACACACACACACACACACACGCTCACACAGATGAGTGACCTGTCTATACTGAGCTCGCTCCACCAGCTGTTCACATTACTTTCTCTTCAGTGGACATCTCTCTGTTTCTCCCTTTCTCTCTTCCTTTCTTTTTAGCAGTTGGAGTTGCTGGTATTCTAAAAGAAAACTAGAATGGCACTCGAAGAGCGCAGACCTCCGCCTCTCTCATTCAGCAGCCTTGTTATGTCTGTATAACGTTACACTACGTTGTCTCTCATCCTGTCATCTAGCATTTTTTTCTTTCTCACCGCGGACGGCCAGCAGCTCCCGCACACACATCCACACACGTATCCCTCTGCTCGAAGAAGTAGGAAGAAGGTGTGGTCACGCGTCATCAGTTACACTGCGCATGTGTTATACCCTGTGGTCTTAATGCTCAGGCTGATCGGAATTCTTAAAAATATTCCTGAATCCGGATCATGATCCAGATCGCCACCAAAATCTAATGGATTGTTCATTGTGCTACACACCACCCCTCCAAAATATTTCAAATCCATTGCGAACTTTTTAAGTAATCCTGCTAACAGACAAACAAACAAACCAACAAACCAACGCTGGTGAAAACACAACCTCCTTCGAAAGCCCTTGGCCTTGACGTTGGTAAAAGTGTCACAAAACTTTATTTATTTTTATTCTTGATGATTAAATGCTTTATCACATTAACTGGTCGTCTTGACATTGTAAATGCTGCCACTTCCATAACTGATAATCAGTCTAAAGATGTTGAAACAGAAGGTCACTTCACTGACAGGGTTTATTACAGTTTTCAGAAACAGTGTAGATCATACCAGTGTTTTTTCCCATTCACATGCATACCACATACAGTTAAATAACTGCCAACCATCCAAAGCAGACCAGACCGATAAGACTGCAACGGTTCATTTTCAAAGTTTATTATTCTGCTGATTATTTGTCATATTCATTAAAGGACCCTGTGTGTAGCATTTTGGGGGATCTATTGGCAAAAATGTTTTCATTAGTGTATAATCACCTGAAACTAAGAATCGTTGTGTTTTCGTTAGCTTAGAATGAGCCGTTTATATCTACATAGGGGGCAGGTCCTCTTCACTTAGTCCTCCATGTTGCTTACCATCTTACCATCAATTACAATCTTCATCGTATCCCAGCTGCTGGGCGTTTTCCAGCCATATAGTCCTTTATTTGGTTGTTGAGGTCGTAGTGTTTGTCATACATTATTGGGTGTTGAGAAGGGGACGGCCCGTTGTTATTCCAAAACACCAATAGTCCAAAAAATGTCCCATAGGACAGAAAAAAACACTTTTGTCCAACAGTCCATTACCCCGAAAAACAAACGGCCATTGTTCCAAGGCTTGTTTTGTTTTGTTTCAATTTACAACATTAACCACATGTGTAAAACTGTGACTGGAATCCAGAAGTTCATTTTGTAGGAGACAGGGTTGGAATTGATCAAAGTTTGTGCTTTCTGTTAAAGTTAAAGGTCCCATATTGTAAAAAGTGAGATTTTCATGTCTTTTATATTATGAAGCAGGTTTAAGTGATATATAAATACTGTTAAACTATCAAAACACTCAATCCATGGAGAAATACACACAGCACGTATTCAGAAACTGTGCGTTTGAAACAAGCCGTTAGGATTTCCGTCAATTTGTGATGACACAAATCTACAATATTTAGATCATTTCACAGTTTTAAACGTAAACATTCTAAATGTGTCCGAGTTTATTTCCTGTTGCAGTGTATGTGAATGACATCAGCTGACAGGAAGTAAACATGGACCCAAGCTGTTGCCTAGCAACGCAATTCCGTTGAAATGCACTAAAACGGAGCATTTCAGACAGAGGGTGAATACAGGTATATTCAGGCAGACAGTATGAGAAAAATAATGTGTTTTTTGAACATTAAAGCATGTAAACATGTTCTAGTAGAAACACAAAATACAAACATGAAACTGAAAATGAGCACAATATGTCCCCTTTAAAAGTTTTTATAAACATATACAGTATATTGTATATGCATCAAATTCCGCATGGGCTGAAGAGGAAGGTAGGAAGACAACCACACAATGACCAAACAAAGCAAAAAATATCTTAATATGGAATTCATATTAACCCATGCCCTGCCCAAAGAATTAGCGCTGTGTGAAAAAAGGTAAAATTACAATCCCCAGAATGCACCAGTGTTACTATGATATACTGCTTTGGAAGTTATTTCTACTCTTAAGTGTAGTCATCATCGGAGAAGTGTTCAGCCCTTTAAACTCTCCTCCTCTTTACCCTTTCTTTTGTCAGTCCTCTGCTCTCTTTCATCCTCTGTCATGTCCCTGACGACACAACGCCATTGAAGTTTTGGCGTCGCTCTGCGGCAGCCGGTTTCCCCGGCAACGGTCGTTGTGGTAACATCACATTGTTGAGGCCCGATTCTGCTGGGACTCATCCCGAGAGGTCTGGGCTAATGTGATTATCTCCCACTGTGTTCTCATTTTCCTCACTCCCAGACTGCCCCTGTAGAGTGGATGTACAAGTGTCTACTTGATGGCTTTCTCACGCTGATTAGCAGACAAGGATGTTTGCGAGGCTTCCAGCCATGTCTTCACGGAGCTGATTGGGCTGTTTAAAGGATGAAACTGTGGATTTAGTGCTCAAAGTGCTTAATTGATGTTTAGTGCCAGAATACAGTACCTTTAAATGTTAAGAGCAAGCCAAAATGTTTGGCACTACATCTAAAAACCTTGAGAACAGGTACTTTTTACTTTCTACGCTGTTGGTCCATCAAGTATAAATGAGATACCAGAGACATTAGGCAGAAGACCATGTGTCTGTTCACCAATGAATTAGTCAAACCTTAGTTGCTGATGTCGTTTAGTCATTCAGGTGTGGAATTTAGTCAGTAACCATAGAAATGTCAAGCAAGTGTAGGCATGTACAGGAGTACAGCTGAGCACTTGGGAAGGAAGCAAATGGAAATGTCACATCTCTCTCTCTCTCTCTCTCTCTCTCTCTCTCTCTCTCTCTCTCTCCCTCCCTTTCTCCCTTTACTCCCTCTGCTTTACTAGAAGCTGCCATGATTCCCACCGTCGTCTCCTCTGTTTGTTGCGACAACATATTCATTTGATGTTGACACACATGCACAGTGCTGTAGAGAAACTGAAGGTTGAAGGAATATCTCGGCCTGGTTTTGTTAAAACGGTTCAATATTAGCGCCAACATGATACCTGAGTTTCAGTATCAATACCAAAATGACACTTTCTACAAAACATTGTTGACAGTTTTCAATACTCGGTGCTACAGATGTGTTTTGGTACCAAAAAACTATTGATGTTCAGTACTTTAATCCTTTTTGCATCAAAATAGCAATTTAAAAGAATGCTATTTTCAATTAGCAAGAGTTTAAATCTTTTAAAAAAAGTTAAAGTGTTTTGTTATTTGTGAAACCTAAACTAAAGTATAACTTCACAAGATGCTCCACGTTCCTCATTTTCACACACGCTGCTCTATTTCCCTAAAATTACTACTTTATAATATTATGACTTTATTCTCATAATGTTACGACTTTTTGTCTCGTAAACCTATGATTTTATTCTTGTAATATGACTTTATTCTTGTAATATGACTTTATTCTTGTAATATGACTTTATTCTTGTAATATTATGACTTTATTCTTGTAATATTATGACTTTATTCTCGAAATCTCCGAATTTTTTTTCTCCATGTGGCCCTAACACTCCCTCGTACTATACGACTCTATTTAAACTTATTAAAATGGAATTAACATGATTCAGTCTCATTAATATTGTTTTTTATTTTTATTATTATTATTATTATCATTATTATTAATAATAAACTGATCCCTTTTTATGGCAGCTAAATTTGAGGAGACATTAACTTCCCTCTAAAACTTGGGCTGTATCTTTGACTGGACAAACTCAACTGGGATTCACAAAGAGACAGAAATAGAGAGAGCATGAGAACCTATTCAGGGTGATTCTGAGACCTCAAGGTCGAGTCACTGACTCATCGTCCAATCGGGACGGTGTGTGAATCATCGTCATTGCACTTCCTGTTTCTCTGGACGCTATGAATGGACTAAAACAGGGGAATCCTGTGTTCTGTGTGTGTGTGAGTGCCGGGTGTGTAAACTTCAACATGTCCATGTCTGCATTTTATAGAGAATGAAATTCTAATACTGGCCTCATATGTTGATGTAATGTAATCCTCCTATGTGTGTGTGTGTGTGTGTGTGTGTGTGTGTGTGTGTGTGTGTGTGTGTGTGTGTGTGTGAGAGAGTGTGAGACTGACCCCAGTCTGTCCTCAGTAGCTGTGTTCATGTCTCTATAGAGACCTGGTGAGAGAAAGAGCAGAGAAGTGTGTTCATTCATCATCCACTCAGCACTCACACAAGAAGCCGAGGTGGTTGGCGGTGGCTCTGCTGTGTGTGCACATACAGTGCATGCTTACTGATACCAGAGAAACCCAGAGGGAGAATAACACAGAGAAAGAGATAAGGCACTTACTCTATATCTGAATGAGTGCAACAGTGTGTATCACTGGCTTCCATGTCAGAGTAACCCAGCGGATGTACAGTACTTACTAATGATGATCTAATAGTTATCAGTCCTGACAGTTACCTAACGTTGTAATAGTGAATCAGGACCGTCAAAGAATGATAATAAAGTAGAAAGTATTGCAGCATTACGGAGCTATCTGCTTACTTACTTACTTAGGCCGTTTACTCCTCTTGGGGGAATAGGCTGTCAACAAGGCTTCTCCATCTCCGTCTCTATCCTGGGCCTTTCTCTCCAGCTGGTTCCAGGTGTAGCCCGTTCTTTTGGTGTCTGCCTCGAGGTCTCAGCGCCAGGTGTTCTTTGGCCTTTTCCTTTTTCCTTGCGGGTTCCAGGATAAAGCTTGCCTGGTGTTGTTTGTTGTAGGCTTATGGAGTGTGTGACCTATCCATCTCCAGCGTCTTTTGGGGATTTCAGTCAACAATGAACCCAAGTACCCTTAGACACACTAACACGGGGAGAAGATGCAAACTCCACAAGTCGGGTTTGAACATGCAGCCCTCTTGCTGTGCTAACCACTGCACCACCTTGCCGCCCATCACTCTGCACAGTGAAGCTCAAACATGCAAGTGATGGAACAAGAGAGAATACGCTTTGACTGGAGGGGGACTTTAAGTAAAGTATGGCCTATAAGATGAAAAGTGAGACTGAGGAAACGCGGCTATACCTAGAAAAGAAATCTCCCTTTTGATCACAAAACTAACTGAATATCACATAATTGTAGAGGTCCGGCATGTATTTGTTTCCTCTATAAGGGAACTCTCTGTGCGAGTTAGCACAACTAGTGAATGGATTTGATGAAGTGAGTATATTAGGGTCGAGTGTCTCTCTCTGTCTGTCTCGTCCCCAATCCACTCTGAAGCCATGAACAGGCCTTCAGTGCAGTGAAAGAAAAGTCCAACGATAAATCTCGAAGCCAATTAAATGGCCTCATTTAGATTGCCAGTGCTTTGTTGGTGTGTGTGTGTGTTGGTGTGTGTGTGTGTGTGTGTAGCTGGCATTGGGCCAGTACAGGCTGTAATAGTCTGTGATAGTTGGGGTGGAACTCAGACACAGAGAGGGAGGAGAGCAGGCTGGCTTCAGACGTGGACGACAAATATTGGTTTAGTTTCAAAGAGTTCCAGAGAGACTGAGGGGAGGTGTTTCTGTTTGCACGCTGGGTTTGTGTTTGTGTGTGTGTGTGTGTGTGTGTGTGTGTGTGTTTGTATGGTGATTTTTTTTTCTGTATTTTCTGCTTCATTATTAAATTTTTACCATTCCCAATCTTGTGGAATTTGAACCTCCCTGATCCTGGTGTTGTGTGTACTGCTACCTATGTGTGTTTGCTGTTGCTGTGTGGGCAATGACTGATGACAACGTATGCAATATGATCCTAATTCTGTCCACTAAATGTTGGAAAACTACAGATCAGATGGCGTTATGTGAATATGAAATCTATTTATTGGAGCTATTAATCCTATTTATGGTTTTATGTTGGTTTGTCGACCGCGGGCTTTATCAAACAGTAATGTCAGCTCAGTGTCCTTGTACTTTGCCCTCTCTTCGGCCGCATGCTAACACATGTAACAGCATGCCGTTTATGAAAATGAATTAGAATATGGCGGCTGTCATAATTACGTGCACAGCTGCAGGGCTGGGATTTTTTGTTTTTTTCTCACATGTAAAGACAGACACACTCTGCATGGTTCAACACAAGGACATTTATTACAGCCACAGGGTTCCAATTCTGTGGAAGAGGATTAGTGAAACATGTATTTGACTTCTGAGTTTAAACGCAGAATATCGTCAGAATTCTGTCTTTATTCTCAAAAACTCAGGTTGCGTCCAGAATGAATCATTATTCCCTAATTTGTATTTCCCTACAGGGGTATCTATTGAGGTCCCTAATTAGTTGTAACCCACTCAAATAAATGATGTGAATGATGTGCAACACTAATCAAACATCGTTTATGTTCCTCCAGCCCACTATACCGTCACTATTGCAACAAGTGGCAGCTCAATCCACAGTGCATTGTGGGAAACAATAAGTTTAAACTCAAATGTATTCCACAAATTTTAATCACAATTCGGACACTGTCGAAAAAAATGTCTGACCACGTATTAGCGCCCTGTGTTGACATGATCTACCAGTACAGGGACCAACTAATGCTAAACACAAAATATAAGGAGACAGGTCACATGTCCCTACAACAAGCTGGGAGAACAGACTAGAATAGACAGCTGTAAGCCATGCAATAAGCTATTTTGTCTTCCTGCACTGTGTTGCAGTTCTTCTTGTTCCACACAGTAACAACCCACAGAGCCACAGATATCTTACAAACCGGCCTTGAGGAACGAGATGTTTTCCTGTTGCCTTGCTTTTTTAAGACTACATTTAACAGTACACGGGACATGGGAGTATGTTTCTCATATTATTTCTGTCTGTCTTCTACAGAACGTGTTGGCCAAGGCGTTGTACGACAATGTGGCGGAGTCTCCGGACGAGCTGTCCTTCCGTAAAGGCGACATCATGACGGTGTTGGAGCGTGACACGCAGGGTCTGGATGGCTGGTGGCTCTGCTCCCTCCACGGTCGCCAAGGCATCGTCCCCGGCAACCGTCTCAAGATCCTGGTCGGCATGTACGACAGCAAGCAACAGGGCACGCCTTCCACGCCAGAGCCGGCCACTTCCTCCTCCCAGGTGCAGCGACCCCTCCCCCCTCTGAGCGCCTACGCCAAACCATCACGTGCTCCGTCATCTGCTGCCGTCGCTACTTCCTCCTCAGGGTATCCCATCAAGCCCTCGACTCAGTACACGCCTATGCATCCGGCCTACTCCACTCCCAGCCCTGCACAGACCAACCCCGACTCTATCTACATGATGCCCCCCTCCCACGGCCCCAAACCAAGTCCACAAAGTCTGTACCAGATCCCCTCCGGCCCAAGCGGACTCCCTCCAGGACCCCCCAGCAAGGGCCCGGCTCTAGCCCAGAGACAGTACCAGCTGGCTGGGCAGGACATCTACCAGGTGCCCCCCTCTATGGGCTCAGGGCCAGGCCAGGGAGCGGCCCCGGCCGGGGGGACGGGAGCTGGGCAGGATGTGTACCAGGTGCCCCCCTCGCTGGATAAAAGGAACTGGGAGAGCAGCAACAAGCCACTGGGCAAGGTAAGAGAGAAGGATTGATTCTGTAGAGAAACATTATTGGATGGATATATGAAAAGGAATGAAGGAGAGTATAACTCTTAAAGCAACAGATGAGAGTAGAACATTCAGTATAATTGTTCCTGGCCTGAGCTGTGGATGTTTTTGTATCATGCACACACACACGTATACACAGACTTCCTGCTATTGTCACTGTTTTCGGGTGTATGTGTGTCTATTTTTTGTCAAACCAAAAACCCAAGGTTGTTCTTTGTGCTGTGTGATAAGGCTATTGGATGTCTGCCAGTCAGTATCATCTGTTTTTGTAAAGGTGTGGTCCTTCACCTGATGTAAGTGCAACCTGAAATTGACTTTTTTTAGTTAAATATTTGGTTCTAGGTGTGTGAGAGGAAGTGGGATCACAGTGGTGAGTGAGTCCAGAGGGTTAAACAAGATTTTCTGTTTCAGTTTCCTTTCTCAGAGCTCTTCTACTCTTACTTTGTTTAAGTCACTGCATTTCCCGACAGAACACCACGCTAACGTGGGTAGCGAGAGCAACGACTTAGCCGACTGCCGGGTGTTTTGAATGCCGTCTCTCTGTCTGCGTTCTGCACACACACGGTGCAAAGCCTCGCCCTCGGTGAAACACACACAGATCAGAGGAGAGGAGAGGAGAGAGGAGAGAAACTAGTGCGCCAATAAATGACAGCAAAACGCTGTAAAGACTCTCACACTGAGCTGAAATGAAACAAGTGCACATAAATTAGGTAAATCCAATATTTAGTTTAATTCTTTCAGTGGGGTCCCATTGGGGAGGGGAGAGGGGGGGGGGGTAATGGTAATGGAAACACTGCCCTGCTTAGTCTCCTGTGAACCTCCTGGTAAAATCAATCAGTTTCATCACCAGATAATTGTGCTGCTTAATCTCTAATATCTGACAAGTACAGAGTGACAAGACGTTAAATCGGTGCTCTTGTTTTTTCATATTTGCTTGTGTTGCCCATCTTGAAGCATTTTGCAGGATATTCATTTATTCATCTATGCAGTTGGTATGACTGAAACTTCAAAAACATAAGGAGGGAGACATCTGGTGGGATTATTATTTTATTATCAGTGGTAGTGAGAAAAAAAGAAGAAGAAAAAGGGCAATTAAACAATTCCTAACAAACCATGGAAAAACTACAAAATGAAATGTCCTCGTGCTAGAATCTCATAGTGGCGTTTACCTTAATGAATCTTCCAAAGTCGTCACTCTCCAGTGTCTCACTGTTCCACGGGATGAGAAGGAAAAAGACAGAGCGGAATACTAAGAGAGCTGAGAGACGGAAGAGGTAGAGAAGGAAACGACAGCATGGATGACAAAAGGAGGAAAAAACGCTGACAGAATAAACAGTAGACTGTGTGTGTGTGTGTGTGTGTGTGTGTGTGTGTGTGTGTGTGTGTGTGTGTGTGTGTGTGTGTGTGTGTGTGTGCGTGCGTGCGTGCGTGCGCGTGTGTGTGTGTGTGTGTGTGTGTGGAGGAGGACCAGTGAAATAATAAGATTGTTAATAATTCAGCTCTGATCTTGTGGTTGGGTGAGTAAGCACTTTACTGTGCCAGCAGGTGACAGGCTGCGTGTGCGTGTGCGTGTGCGTGTGTGTGAGAGTGTGTACTCTGGGGAAGCCCCTGCAGGCTTGCTGTGGTGCAGTGAGCCATATGTGTAAGTACCACTGTGAGCCAGAGTGTGTGTGTGTGCGTGTGTGTGTGTTGATGATGGAGATGTTTGGTCCAGCTGCTCCCCTGTTCCTTAACATATGAACTCATCTGTGTTCCTGTCTGTCTCTAAACTGCTTCATAATAAATTCATATGCAGCAACTGAAATGTGACAACCAGTGAAATGCTTCAATTCAGCTGGAAGGTTATTGTGTCTCTCCAACAGCATCAGGAGACACTAAAGGTGGAGATGTGGTCTCTCAGACAATGTTGAAAAGGGCTTTTTTTAGAACAGCTACTGTATACATAAGAAGAGAAGAAGAGATGCTGGTCGTCTTATTTTCCCACAGAGCTATAGAACATGCACGCTGAGCCATGCGGTGATAATGTGCACGGCACAAACAGCATGGTGAAGATGTTGTTTACTTTGATGATGTGTTGGAGGGCAGAGCTTGTTGTCTGCAGCTCTTCATCTAACAGTTCACTGTGGCTGTGGCACTGTGGTTACTGTGTCCATATGTTGTCTGTGTAGACCGATCTTTATCAAACAATAGCACCACTAACAATAGCACCTCTCTCGCTACTGATCTCAATACTAGGGGCGGTTCTAGGGTCAGTCAAGATCTGGGGGCCTTAAAATCTCTGAATGTGTGTGGGGTCACATGTGTGTGCCGCCAAGGCTGAAGGCCTAGGAAGGAGGTTATGTTTTCACTGGCGTTGGTTTGTTGGTTGGTTTGTTTGTTTGTTGGTTGTCCGTTTGCAGGATTACTCCAAAAGTTAGCAAAGGATTTGAATGAAATTTTTTAGAGGGGTGGGGTGTGGCACAATGAACAATCCATTCGACGGTGGCGATCCGGATCATGATCCTGATTCAGGATTTTTTTTAAGGATTCCGATCAGCCTGAGCATTAAATGCCCCATATTGTAAAAAGTGCGATTTTCATGTGTTTTATATTATAAAGCAGGTTTAAGTGCTATATGAATACTGTTAAACTATCAAACCGCTCAATATACGGAGTAATACACGTATTTAGAAATTGTGCATTTGAAACAAGCCGTTAGGATTTCTGTCCATTTGTGATGTCACAAATATACAATATTTAGACCATTACACGGTTTTAAACGTAAACATTCTAAATGTGTCCCAGTTCATTTCCGGTTGCAGTGTATGTTAATAACATCAGCTGACAGGAAGTAAACATGGACCCAAACTGTTGCCTAGCAACGCAATTCGGTTGGAATTCCATTGAAATGCATTAAAACGGAGCGTTTCAGACAGAGGGTAAATACAGGTATATACAGGCAGACAGTATGAGGAAAATAATGTGTTTTTTAACATTACAGCATGTAAACATGTTCTAGTAGAAACACAAAATACAACTATGAGCCTGAAAATTAGCACGATATGGGATCTTTAAGACCTCAGTGTATAACACATGAGCAGTGTAGCTGATGACGCGTTGATGACGCATGATCCCGCCTCCTTCTGAGAGCAGAGAAATACGTGTGTGGATGTGTGTGCGGGAACTGCTGGCCATCCGCGGCGAGAAAGAAAAAAGCGGCAGATGACGGGATGAGAGACAACGTAGTGTAACGTTATATAACAAGGCTGCTGAATGAGAGAGGCATCGTTACACGGAAACACACCGTGTTAATAACAAGCTGACCACCTCACGGTACCGCCAGCTGTGAGCTGTGATCTGTTTTTAAAGTCACGCAACTTGGCGGAGGTCTGCGCTCTCCGAGTGCCATTCTATAGTTCCATAGTGGTCGAACTCTAATCAACTCCGAAGGGACATGTAAACAGTGAAGTCATATCCTGGGTGTACATGTCGCCATGAATTCACCAGGGAGGGAGAGAAGCAGGAAAAGAGGGAGTGGTGTCCCGGAGGTTAGCATGTGTTTACCTATGCAGTGTTACTCACTACAGTATTAACAGTGAGTCTCTATTTATTTCAGTGTCGAATTAAAGGCTGCATTTTTTATGTACACCACATGGCCAAATGTGTGCCGCTACTCGAACATTCCATATGTTATAGTTAATATTTGCTCTCATTCAGACACAAGAGCATTAGTGAGGTCCAACACTGCCGTTGGGTGATCAGGTCTGGCTCACAGTCCAGTTCATCCCAATGATGCTGGATGGGTTTGAGGTTGGGGCTCTGTGCAGGCCAGTCACGTTCTTCCACAGCAAACTGGGAAAACAATTTCTATATGGAGCTGGTTTTGTGCACAGAAGCGTTGTCATGTTGAAACAGGAAAGGGACAAACACAAGCTGTTGATACAAAGTTGGAGGCACACTGTTGTCCAAAATACCACTGTAGTCTGTAGCCTTACGATTCCCTTTCATTACTGGAACAGAGGTGCCCCAGACCCAATTTCTTATTTTACCTATTTTTTATCCTTATTTAGTATTTTTCATATTGTCATCAAATCTCATGAAAACAACAGTGACTAACAGTGAATTTATCTTCTAACAAGTATTGTTTGTGTATCCAGCCTGATATACCTTCCTCCTCTGTGCCATAGAGCTCCTGAAAAACACATCAATGAGCCTCAATCCCATATCTACTGTCCTGCTACCACAAATACTCACTACAGCACTATATGTGGATTAAGTGATAGTCCCCAACAAATGCACTATTTCCTCCTGTTTGAGTAACATTTATAGAAAGCTACAGTGGCCAGGTGAGGAGTGAGGTGTTTTTAAAGCTTTAAAGCTGCAGTAGGCAGTATATTTTTGGCATCACTGGGCAAGAATTCCATAATAACCTTTCAGCATATTGTAATTCAAGTGTTCTGAGAGATAACTAGACTTCTGCTCCTCCTCATGGCTCTGTTTTCAGGCTTTAGAACATCTAGCCCATGACGGGAGACTTTGACCAATCACAGGTCATTTCAGAGAGAGAGAGCGTTCCTATTGGCTGTGCTCCGGTCAACTTGGCGTTCCTTCAACAGATTTTACAATGGCGGCCGCGTCACAAATTTTCTCATTTTACAGCTAAACCGTGCACTACAAGATGATTCTGAAAACATTTGAGGAGAGAAATAGACATTACAGTAACATAATATTGATTCATATTTGATCAGCGCTGCCTAGTTTGACCGTTTGGTCGGAGTTCAGAGTGATTGTCAGCCGGCTCTCATAGACGGCAGCTGGACAGCAGATCTCAGATCAGCTCTGACTGCTTGTTTTCCTCTGGTCTGTGAAATCTTGCAGATGCCGTTAGGAGCACCAGAGGACACAGAGGAACATAATTTTTTTCAGGTTATCTGTTTCATGTATTATTGTCACGATATAGAGACCGTTTTATAAAAATAACTTTTTTTAATCATATTTGCTCCAATCTGGCCTACTGATGCTTTAATCTTCACTTGTTGATTCCATCCTTCTGGTTATCACTACAGTTTATTTTTGACCTTTTGCTCCACCAGCAGTAAAGTTATAACTTCCTGCTCCTGCGGGATCCCAATCCTAATGGCGTCCTCTTAAGTAGAGCGCTGCGCACATGCAAACACACACGGCCCCGCGGTCGCATCTCGACGCAACTCACGACTTGTATTAAAACACTGTCATTCTTAAAGTATCCATACTACTAAAAGAGGATGTCGTACCGTTTTTAACGGCCGGTTATCGCGATACGTTTCTAGTATCGGTATACCGTGCAACACTGACTGCTTCCCATTATGTCATTATCGTATTTCTTTTAACCCTCAAATATCTATTTTGGTATCAACCTAAAAAATCCAGTATTGGTGATAATGTGTGGATACATTTGAGAGGTCTGCTCTGTGTCACCACGAGAGAGAATGAAGTCCTTCTGTATGTGTTATAATCCAAGCTTCTCTGTGCTTCGTTTAGCAGGGTCGGCCATGCGTGCCTTTTAGTGCATGTTACTGCATGTGAGCGCGCCCCGCTGGTTAGCTCGTGGCCGCCACTCTGCACCGCTCTCATACGGCGGTTACAGCTCATAACGCCGTCCCGACCCATGGTATCATTGCGGAAGCGTAGTAGTACTGAACCTTCTATTGTCAGTGTAAGAGCAAAGTGTGTGTGTGTGTGTGTGTGTGTGTCACATGCTTTATGTATTTACCTTGCCAATGCCCTTCATTGTAATGAGTTGCTCTTATGCTCACTTACCTCCCCTTGCCTCCCCCTCCGTACACATACACACAACTAAAAGAGACACACACTCCACTCCTTCCAGTTAGTCATTACAAGATAAGGAATACCTGCTGAGGGAAGACTCCACTCACTCTCTCTCATTCACCCACTCATCCACACATCGACACAGATGAAGCGGTAATTGAAGAGTGATGAAAAGTGCAGTGTTGGTTTCAACATGGAGGGTGAATGATGGAGGAAGTGAGCAGAGAGAGGCAGCGGGAGCTCCAGCTGCAGAGTCTCAGCTGCTGAGGAAGGCTCCAGCTCAGCTTTACACGCCCTTTAGTAAGACTGTTCAGCATACAGGCGCAGTTTGAACTCTAGAGGGAATGTAATGTGTAACGCAGAGAGGTCTAATGTATAGGGATGTGTGCAGCCTATATATAACACCCGCCAAACAGAATGCGATGCGAGCAAGCGTCAGTGACAAAATCAGTTTGATTACATTGTTTTCTATTTGAATGAACGAACTGGCCGCGAGCGACGAAGCGCTGCGCAGCACGCCGTTTGTAGCTGAACTGTTGTCAGACGCCCTGTTTCTATTTGTTCCTTATTCCAACGGATGAGGGCTGATTGGTGAAGTTGAAATAAGGAGTTATCTGATACGATACCTCCTCATTTCACTACAAACACCTAAATAAGGTGACAGCTGGCTGGAGGGAGATCACCAGAAGGTCGCCTGAAAGTTTACTGAGGCTACTGTTGGCTGTATTGTTTATCATTTTCAGTAAATATCGCAAATCTGGTGAAGGAATGCCAAGTTCCGGTCACATGACCGTAGCACAGCCAATAGGAACGCTCTCTCAATGAAATGACCTGTGATTGGTCAAAGTCTCCTGCCACGGGCTAGATTCTCTAAAGCCTAAAAACAGAGCCATGAGGAGGAGCAGAAGTCTAGTTTTCTCTCAGAACACTTGAATTACAATATGCTGAAAGGTTATTATGGAATTTTTTGCACAATGATGCCAAAAATATACTGCCTACTGAAGCTTTAACTTGCCTTTAGAGTTGACCTTGGAAGTCATAGCTGTATTTGGGGGGAGATGGTAACCCCTATCTCTGATACGGATGGCCTCCTTGATCTACAGCCATCTGCTGACTCTTGGTCAGTGGAAAAGGTCTGAAAAAGCTGATAAATTATCCTTAAAATTAAGATTTTTATTAATATTTTAATATATGTTTAAGGGATGCGAAAGACAGGGCCGGGTACGGAAGATTGGTTTGTCACCCAAAATGTGTCCATGGCACCAATGTATCAGTGTGTGTGTGTGTGTGTGTGTGTGTGTGTGTGTGTGTGTGTGTGTGTGTGTGTGTGTGTGTGTGTGAGTGGGTATGTGTGTGTGTGTGTGTGTGTGAGTGGGTATGTGTGTGTCAGAAGGTCAAGCAGTAGTGTCAGCCGTCATCAAAGGCATTGATGTGCTAGGAGGGGTGTGTCAGCAGCCACGTGTCTCCCAGCTTAACACACTGTGTGTGTGTGTGTGTGTGTGTGTGTGTGTGTGTGTGTGTGTGTGTGTGTGTGTGTGTGTGCGTGTAAACTGCCAGTTTGTGAGGCTACATTCTGCACCACATGCTGAGAGATTAACTGGAGACTAATGAAGTGAACACGGCTGTCTGGCACACTCCCACATATCTGTAGACATTTGTTTCGCTCATCCAGTCTCATTGCTGAGTCCATTTGATTATTAGTTTGAGAGTCTGTGTGAAGAAAAGGCAACACCCCATCAGTCATCATGATGTGGATATCTGTAGCCTGTACTGTGTTAAGTATTAAAGAAAATATTGTGCTTTGTGCTCACCAAGAATAGTTTACTTTCACAACCTGGTGTCACACATGGTGCTGTTTAAAGGATGCATTTATATGTAATATCGCCAACAGCTTTGGTTAATCCTACACAGTACTACCTTAAAGTATGTCTCTGTCAGATTTTTAGATTCGATTTTTTTTCTATTCTATTGAATTTAAACCAACATGCCCAATCTGAGAGGATTTCATGACTCTTAAGAGGGAGATGGGTTGCGGTCGAATAGTCCTTTTCTCTTAGGAAGGTTCCTAACGGAGTGAAATGACCCGGAGCAGCCATGATAAGAGCTGTTTGAATTCTCCAAATGCTGAGGAAAGGAGCTTCAATGCTTCCTTTATTATCTCCTTTAGCATAGGATACACTGGACCGTCCTTTAGCAAAGGAAAAGAGAGAATAACATCCCACAATTCCTTGCAGCCGCAGCATTTAAAACGACGCACCGTTCGGCCGTTCATGAAAACAAACGATATGTTTATCTTGCATATTATTTTCATACGCTCATACATTAGTTGGGATTCATGTTTAATATTCGTGGACAGTGACAACCATTTTATTTCACTTTATATTTAATTATTTATTTATTTCAAACATGTTACAAATACCTAAGTAAAAAACAAAACAAGAATAACTAATAAAATGAACAGTAAACAATCAATTAACAAATAATCAACATAAATAAATATTACATGTCCCAAAAGAAGTTGGAAGAAATATATGATCCTACATCTTCTCCATAACTCCAACAATTAACTCAATATTTATCATATATTCCTTTGTTTATTTCAATTCCAACCTTGGTAATGAAGTGATATTTTTCACCGGTTGTCCACGTTAGGTCAGATACTCCTTTATAATATGTTGATAGAGTGTTCCAGCAGCAGAAAGAGCTGTGGTATCTCTCTTTCACACACCGCGGGTGAAGCAGTCTGTCACTGAAAGACCTATTTAACAACGCACGGTGGGAAGCAGCGCCGTTTGTAGTCCATCTTCAGAACATTGTAGTTTCACCACTGCAGACCTGCGTCACTAACATCCGCCGCCGTCACATCATAATTACGGAACCTAGTGTTAGTGCAGTCAGATTCTCTGAACACCGTGGTCGTCTTTTCCTAAATCCTTCTGAATTCTCCTTATCATCTTTCCTTGACCTCATGACGTTTTCCCTCAAGGTCAAGGAAAAGTGGTTAGGAAAAGACGTAATTTTTGGACTTTTCAAACGCAGCCATGGTTAAACCCACCAAAATTACAATACAGTCTGGTGCAAGAAGGTTGTTGAATGTGACATTGTAACCACTTCCTACCTTTTCATTCTTTGCTAAAGTTTCTCCCTGAATGGTGAAGTGATCTGCTGCGTCACATTTATGAAGTAGTGCTTAGTAGTTTTCCCACCATCACAACAACTTGGTGGAAATGACCAACACAGAGACCTTTCCGATAATATGACGAGGTGCTCAGACGCACAAATGCAGCATAATGTCAACTCAACACTCAATATAATGACACCCTAATAAATCAATACTTTTTTCATCACCACAGTCCTATAACCTCTCTGGGTATTGTCAGAATTGCCAAACAGCCGGTCTGAGCACGCACACATGGACAGAACACACACACACAAGTCATGCCATGTGGTGTTGGAATCCAGTTCAGTGGGGGGTAGAGTGTGTTGGTTCTCTCTTGGAGACATGCACTAATCTGTTAAGACCCCTGCACTGGCGCTTAGTGCCTCTGTCTGTGTGTGTATGCGTGCGTGTGCGTGTGTGTTGCCACATGCTCCACATAGCTGGCATGGTATTCACAGGCTTGTGGCTCCAACTCTCTCTCATTCATTCTTTCTCCACTGTTTTTTTTACGTCTTTGTCTGGCTGGTTTGTGATCAAGACCAACAGTGTTACACTTTAACTGGACTTAAAGTGAGTTTAACTATATTGCAGTAACCCCGCCGGGCGTATATACAGTACAGTAGTACTGTCAGTGTTTTTTCTTAACAATAAACAAATCACACCTATACACATATTTACTCACTTACCTGCAATTTGTTTTTTCACATGAACTCTGAAATTAGAGTTGAGTTGGACCAAAGCACACTTGGTGATTGTTGGAAAGAGTAACAACGACGGTTTTGATTTTGTTTCCGTCCAGTTTGAATGAAGTATTTTACGATGCTCCGCTACGTACAGCTGATCTCAACATAAACAAAAATACACGTGGATGATGGCACAGGCTGAACGGAGAGGGGGGGCAATCGTACTCGGCCACCTTGGCGGAGGTCTGCGCTCTCCGAGTGCCATTCTAGTTTTTATTAAAATCAGTTTTCTGAAATGATACGTTTAAATATGCAAATGAGGCATTATCTGTTGCTAACTTTTGGTGAATTCAGGAGAAATCCACAGACTCAAATAGACAATAAAATAAACACCCAAATGGGTATTTTGGATTTGTTTTTCCTCCCACTAGAAGACATGTTATGGAAGCAAAATAGCCCAAAAATCTCAAAATTGACCAGTGCATGAAAACTGTTTTTGCCTGTAGTGTTTCTTGCCTTAAACAGGCAGAAACAAATCAGCAGAGAGCAGAGTAAGAGCACAGTATGGATTAGGATCTGAAGCAGCCATGTCTACCAGTTCAGACAAACCACCCAATGCTCCTACTGTAATTAGGCCTCTCTCTCTATTTTTACCCCATTTTCTCTTTCAACTTCACATCTGTGCTGTAAAGATTTGTTTTTCTCTGCTGCTTGCTGCAGCTGCATGTATAGAAAGTCTATTTTTCTCTGTGTGGTTACGGTGGTCATTTTGAAGCTGGAGGATTGGGCTTCATTTGAGAATGTGCTGTATTTACCACCAGATACCACTGGAGGAGATCTCATCCTGCGTTTTGTTTGTAGACCAAAGCCCACGCCCTGGTTTCTTGTCATCTGTCCTTGTTTTCATCGGCATAAAGAAGAGAAAGAGAAAGAAAGAGAAAGGAGAGGAAGAGAGGGTGGAGGGTGCTGCTGGGAAGGAGGGAGGGACATTGCTCGGAGCAAAGGTCATCTGTAGAACAATGACTTCTGCTTGACGTAATCGTACAAATGGAACAAAAGAGTGAACATCCCAGCTCATGCCACACATGGCCCTCTGTCGTGTGTGTGTGTGTGTGTGTGTGTGTGTGTGTGTGTGTGTGTGTGTGTGTGTCACTGAATCCTCATTAATAAGTGTGTGTGAAGGCATTTTATTGTTGGTAGGTCAGAGTAGCTGCAGCTTTTATGAGGCCACTGATTTATTCTGAGAACACGACAGAGAATTTTCTCTGGTGGGTATGTAGGTCAGTAAATCTGAAAGTATACAGCTGTCCTCGGGCCACAGTTCTGTGACGACACATAAGAAACGAGGATGTACAGAGACTCGATGCAGCTGTGTCCTGGCTGTCATTCATTCCTGCCGAGCGCCGGGAGAGCCGGCCTGTGTTGAGCTTGTCAGAGCCTAGAAGAATCAATGTCAAGACTGTCAATTCCAGTGCTTCAAGGTACACACTGAATGATACAAAGAGGAGGTAACATACTTTAAGAAAACTGTGAAAGGATGGCAAGGATCAGCATGGAGTAATGTTCAAGTTGAAAAGGGAAGAGCGCCCCTGGAAAGTAGCTACGAGCAGGAAATCAATCTATGCTTGAGAAAATAGCATTTTGATGCTAAAACATTCTTAATTAGACCAAAATTTGACCAAAATGTTCGGATTGACTGGGAAGCTACAGAATGATATAAAAACCTCAAAATAAATTATGAATAATAATGGACCTGCCCTTTAAATACTTTTTTTTTTTTTTTACCTTCTCTCACGAATGTTGTCTAAATCCTACGTTAAATCTGTTTTAGACTGTATTAATTCCACTGTAAGACTGCTCTTCCAGCTTTGCTATATGTCATACCCACAAATCCACGTGTCCAAGGCTGAACTCATCAGAAAAGCGAGATGGGAATCCGCCGGTTGTGACCTATTCCTTTCTAGTGATTTGAATTAAGTGTGAAAAGTTGATCTTGTGATGAAACTGAAGTTTTGTGCATTTCTCTGTCTATTGATGATGGAGATGAGATATTGCATTTCGTTGTGTACTAAGGGCTGTTGGCAGTTAAAGCTGAAGTAGGCGAGATTGGAGCAAATACGATTAAAAAGTTATTTTTAGAAAACGGTCGCTATATGGTGACAGTAGTACATGAAACAAAACCTGGAAAAAAATCATGTTCCTCTGTGTCCTCCGGTGCTCCTAACGGCATCTGCAAGATTTCAGAGACCGAAGGAAAACAAGCAATCAGAGCTGATCTGAGGTCTGCTGTCCAGCTGCCGTCTATAAGAGCCGCCTGTCAATCACTCGCGACCTCCGACCAAACGATCAAACTAGGCAGCGCTGATCAAATATGAATCAATATCATGTTACGTTAATGCCTATTTCTCTCCTCAAATGTTTTCAGAATCATCTTCTAGTGCACGGTTTAGCTGTAAAATGAGAAAGTTTGTGACCCGGCAGCCATGTTGAGACCTCTTGATGGAACGCCAAGCACCGGTCACAGCCAATAGGAACGCTCTCTCTCTCTGAAATGAGCTGTGATTGGTCAAAGTCTCCCGTCACGGGCTAGATGTTCTAAAGCCTGAAAACAGAGCCATGAGGAGGAGCAGAAGTCTAGTTTTCTCTCAGAACACTTGAACTACAATATGCTGAAATGTTAATATGGAGTTTTTGCCCAATGATGCCAAAAATATACTGCCTACTGAAGCTTTAAAGCAGAGAAACAATGATCCAACATCACGATGCAAACACAGTGCAGACGCGAAGCCCTTATGCTGCTCTTAAATGACGTCATTATTAGTTAACAGTGGTGACCATCCCAGTAGTGACACACACAGAGAAGGATGTCTCTCTGGTGGTGACCATTGATCCATAGCTCTGATCTTCTCAAGGGATTAAAGGGCTCAGCAGGCTATCCCTATTACTAGGCCTTACACACACACACACACACACACACACACACACACACTCACTCACACACAAACAGATCATTTAGCGTTTGTGTGTAAGTGTGTGTCCATCCTCTAGGGTGCACACAGACAGGTGATCAATAACATGGGTTATCAATCTGACACAGGGCTGGGGATGACGTGTGTGGGTGTGTGTGTGTGTGTGTGTGTGTGTGTGTGTGGGTGTGTCAGTCAGCAGGACACATCTGGCACTTAGCCAAGTGTCGTCAATACCGTTGAAAGCTTTCTGACAATGAGGGAAAGGGTGTCTACATGACTGCATACGTGTGACTCAGGCTGATAATTAGACAGAAACCGATGAAAAGCCAAATCAACTTTCTCAGCTTTTTAGAAATGTCTTATTATTACAACTGGTGGTGAACTGATCCCTCTTGAAAATAATAAACAAATGTTCTAATATCCCTTTGTGTGGAAGAGAGAAGAGAGAGAACGTGTTGAAGGCAGAGGGAGAGTGAGGAGGCAGATTAGTACAGACAGGTTGTCAAATGGATGCTTTTATCATTAGTCTCTGTGTGTCTCACACACAGCGAACCTCTGGCAGCTGGGAGCTGAGCAAATATTACCAGAGAGCTTCCATTAATCACGGCTGGAGCCGAGTGTAATTAAACAATGATTTGACTTACAAACACAGACAGACCGATACGGGATGTTACGGCCTGATACTGGTGATGATAATTTGCAATTAAACATTTAGATAATAATTATACCTGCAGACACACCGTATATTATAGAATACTTTATTGTTATATTCATTTTGTGATATGGTTTATGCTGCTCATATATGATGGTGGAGGGGGCAACTCCAGTGCATCAATACATTGTTTTCCAGTCGCAGCCGCGCCTCATTTTCAAACTTTGAGTGAAAAATTGCTAAGAGGTAAAAAAAAAAAAAGATGACCAGGGCCTAAGATCAAGCCGCGTAGTTGTCCCTCCATTGTTGCGTTCTGGAAGTCTGCTGTTCTTTGTTTACTTCCGGGAGTTTTCCCGTATGGAAATTCTGACCAATTACAGAACAGTTTCTTTGCTCACCAAAATGTTGGTCCTCTTGTATATGCTGACATGTGAACACAAACCAAACTCGAGGCAACATGCAGCATGGTAACAATTTGGTCCCTGATTTGGACCAGAGCAAACCAACTACAGGTGTGAAAACGCCCCGACTGTTTGGCTAATTTGCATATTGGTAATGTAGACTCTATGAGGACGTGTGAAAAAGTGGCTTCAGTATTGACCGATGCTTGTTGTTAGCAACTGAAATAAAACTGTAATCAGTTTTATCCCTCTGCACCGGTTCAGAGATAGACGCATTCAGCAGACAGTAGCTGACCATAAAGACTTCAACTCTATTACATCTATATATATATAGGTACATACATTAAATTAGACCTCTGTATTTAACCCAGGAGCAGTGGGCTGCTGTAAAGCAACTTGAGGTTCAGTGTCTCGCTCAAGGACACTTCGACATGCGGACAGAAGGAGCCAGGGATCGAACCGCCAACCTCGTGGCGCTCTTCCTCCTGAGCTCCAGCTTACTAGATCTGTAAAAAAACAACATATAAAACCCTTTCCATCAGCTTCTTATTTATATGTTGTATGTATACATATGCATAAGAATCACGTGTTGAAATAGAAATGTAAAAACATGCTATTGTGTTTTAAAGGTCCCATATTGTAAAAAGTGAGATTTTCCTGTCTTTTATATTATAAAGCAGGTTTAAGTGATATATAAATACTGTAAAAGTATCAAAACACTCTATCCATGGAGAAATACACACAGCCCGTATTCAGAAACTGTGCGTTTGAAACAAGCCGTTAGGATTTCTGTCCGTTTGTGATGTCACAAATCTACAATATTTAGACCATTTCACAGTTTTAAACATAAACATACTAAATGTGTCCCAGTTTATTTCCTGTTGGAATGTATGTGAATGACATCAGCTGACAGGATGTAAACATGAACCCAAGCTGTTTCATAACAGCGTAATTCCATTGCCATTCCGTTGAAATGCGCTAAAACGGAGTGTTTCAAACAGAGGGTAAATACAGGTATATTCAGACAGACAGTATGAGAAAAATTATGTGTATTTGTAACATTAAAGCATGTAAACATGTTCTAGTAGAAACCCAAAATACAAGTATGAACCTGAAAATGAGCATGATATGGGACCTTTAAGGAGCAGTTAGCATTGAAGCATTTTGTATGTACTTAATTGTGTCTGCAGTCAGTCCTATTTTGCTGCTATGTACTTTATTTACTGCCGGAAATCTCGGTGTAAAAATTATTTCATTTAAAGGTTCACTGTAGATAGGTAATAGTGAATAGTGTGGTTAGCATGCTAGCTAATAAGATACATCATCCCATTGGTAAGTGTAGGGCCTGGTTACACTCGCTTTCTGCTGCTCATATTTGGTTTAACCAGGACATGGAAATGTTGTGGAAATGACAGAAGAGACGATGATGAAAGGATACTAGCTGTGACAGCTACTTTTGTTGTGTGTGTGTGTGTGTGTGTGTGTGTGTGTGTGTGTGTGTGTGTGTGTGTGTGTGTGTGTGTGTGTGTGTGTTGTATACCACAGCTGCTGTGGTTTCCCAGGCTGGCTGGTTGACTTTACACTCAAACCATAGAATACACAGTTTAAACAGGCACACAATAGGGCAGCCTGGTTCCCACGACAACTATGACAGGTCCCCTGCTCTGTTTTTATTGCCTGTGTGTGAGCAGCGTGTTTTAATTAGACTGAAAGACCTTAAGTCTCTGTTCATTCAGTGTGAAGAAGCACTAAATTCTCATTCAAAGGTGAAGAAGCCTCCTAGTTTTGTAACTTCAGAGTCTGATGAGAGAAGCTCTCGTGACTCGGTGACGCATTGTGACCCTCGCATGTTGTCATAGTCACATAAACACAGGCCCTGTGACTTATTTTTTACAGTAGGGGACCATTTGGTGGTTTAATCTTTGTTTTTGCTGTGGTGTTTTTCTGTTAGTAGATTTAAAGACTTTCTCCATCTGTTGATATGAAGATCAAATATCTCTATAGTGGGGTTGATATCCATCCTCCTCCTGCCATCAGACTGATGTTTTGTTGTGTGACTATTATGTCTTTGTGTTGTTCTTGACTCTCACCTTCCTCTCCACTCTCTGTGTTTCTGTGTCCAGGTGGTAGTTCCTACTCGGGTCGGACAGGTGTATGTGTACGACACGGTGAAAGCAGACCAGGACGAGTACGACGTCCCACCCAGACATCAGCCTCCGACCCATCAAGACATTTACGACGTGCCGCCCACCCGCCAGCAGTACAACACACAGGTCAGACTGCTGTGTGTGTGTGTGTGATATTGGACTGTCCAGAGTCAACAAAAAGAAGCCGTATTTTTCCACTATAGAGAAGGTTATTGGTTGTGTGTGTGTGTGTGTGTGTGTGTGTGTGTGTGTGTGTGTGTGTGTGTGTGCGTGTGCGTGTGCGTGTGCCTGTGCCTGTGTGTTTGTGTGTGCTTGCTGGGCCTTTACATTTGATTCCACACGCATATAGGTCAGTTTATTCCTGCGTAATTCCACACATACTGTTCACAATGTTTTTTGCTTAATAGGCAGGCACTTTGCACACACACACACACACACACACACATGCACACACCCACAGGCAAAATGTACGTAGAAGAGAGTCTTGATGCTGACAAGCCAAAAGAGAAAGGTCACACACATACAACCACAGCAAAATGAGAGTCGCAGGACGAGGAAGAGGAGGAGAAAATGCGCTGTATGAGGAAGAAGGGGGGAGAGGAGGAGGAGGAGGAGGAGTACAGGAAGGAAAGAAGAAAAACAAGATGACAATGAATGATGAGGAAAAAATGAAGGATGGGAAGACGAGAAAGAGCAGGAGGAAGATGTGTAGCTGTAATAACAGATGTAGCTGCTGGGCTTTTTTTGAAGTCGGCAATCTGAAAGGTGAAGAATGAACGCACCGCAACACCAGGCACTTCATCAAAATGTCTGCTGGGTGGGAGATGGCTCATGTTAGATGGCTCTGACCATAGCAAGTAATCACACACACACACACACACACACACACACACACACACACACACACACACACACACACACACGGTAGCATCACAGTACAGCTGTAGGGTACAGTGAGATAGGGTACACTTATTGTATGTCTTCTAATGTCTATGCACCACATCAGCACTGACTGACTGTGGAACAGTAATCCTCTCTCCAACTTCACGTGTGAAGAAACAGAGCTGATGAACTCAACATGTATGGTTACAACTCTCCAGGAGGTGTAATGGTGTAGAGGCTGTTCTCTGTGGTACACTCCCTGTACCTGTACCTCTACCTGTAGGCTACCTGTACCTGTACCTCTACCTGTAGGCTACCTGTACCTGTATCTGTAGGCTACCTCTACCTCTACATTTACCTGTAGGCTACCTGTACCTGTACTTGTAGGCTACCTCTACCTATAGGCTACCTGTACCTGTACCTGTACCTGTAGGCTACCTGTACCTGTACCTGTACCTGTAGGCTACCTCTACCTCTACCTCTACCTGTAGGCTACCTCTACCTGTACCTGTATCTGTAGGCTACCTCTATCTCTACCTCTACCTGTAGGCTACCTGTACCTGTACCTGTACCTGTACCTGTACCTGTACCTGTATCTGTAGGCTACCTCTACCTCTACTTGTAGGCTACCTGTACCTGTACATGTACCTGTACCTGTAGGCTACCTCTATCTCTACCTGTACCTGTAGGCTACCTGTACCTGTACCTGTACCTGTACCTGTACTTGTAGGCTACCTCTACCTATAGGCTACCTCTACCTCTACCTGTAGGCTACCTGTACCTGTACCTCTACCTGTACCTCTACCTGTAGGCTACCTGTACCAGTACTTGTAGGCTACCTCTACCTATAGGCTACCTCTACCTGTACCTGTACCTCTACCTGTAGGCTACCTGTACCAGTACTTGTAGGCTACCTCTACCTGTACCTGTACCTGTACCTGTACCTGTAGGCTACCTGTACCTGTACCTGTACCTGTACCTGTACCTGTACCTGTACCTGTACCTGTAGGCTACCTGTACCTGTACCTGTACCTGTACCTGTACCTGTACCTGTAAACTACCTGTACCTGTATCTACCTGTGCCTTATTGTGAGAACAGGGTTATCCATTTCATGGTGTGCACCATACTGTAGAAACAAAGTACACATTTTGTATCACAGTATTCATAGTGTACCATACTGCAAGATGAATATAGTATATCATGATATAGTATAATGAAAATCAATGGTAAAGTGGAGTGGTGAGGTTCACCCAGTGTCATGTGAAAAATGAAGATGGTCTGCATTCACTGCATGCTGGCATGGAGGCTGCTGGGTTTGGATTCAGTTTGGGAAGAAAGAGTGTCATCTTGTGTGATGGTCTCTCTCTCAATCTCACTTTTCAAATTCAAATTAGCTTCACTGGCATGAGCATAATTACGTGTATTCTAATATATTTTGCGATGAGATATAATGGATGTAATGGCACAGACTAGTACAGACAGTACAGGTTAATGTGTTGTCTGTCTGTCTGTCATTGTTGTAGTATTAATGCCCCAGTAGTTTGAAGTAACCTCTTTAAATGTGCATGTGGCTCCTATTCACCTCAATGATACATTGATTCATTTTAGTTTGTTTATAAACCGCTGGACTTATAGCTCATATGTGTTTCAGAAAGATTTCTGCTCATGTTCAAAAAGTCGTAATATTACAAGAATAGAGTCATAATTTAATGAGAATAAAGTCATAATATTTGAAGAACAACTCTGACATGGTAGTATCCCCCATAGACTGTATATAAGAAGAGGGCGTAGTCACCGTGACGTCACCCGTTGGTTTGTGGACTGCCGTTTTGAAGCCTCGAGTTCGACATTTTGGCCGTCGCCGCCTTGGTATTTGGCTGTCGCTATGTTGGCTTTTTGCAACCAGAAGTGACACGAGAGGGTGGAGCTAAGTACAACCGAACTCTGAATAAGACATTTTCAGGTGACCAAAAAGGCTATAATTAACTTTCATGAAGTGAAAACACACTGTGAAAGGGTTAAAGTTGTAAGACGGAAACACGGACAACTCTCAGACCAGACAACGTCGTGGTAGCGACCTGTCAATCACAAGGTAGCCCCGCCCTAAAGCATCCCCTGCTTTATGGTCTATTTGACTCTAAATGGGATCATAATTTACTAAATGAACATCATGCTGTATTGAAGAAGACTTGAAACTAGCGTTTGAGACCATAAACTCATGTTTACAATGTTTACTGAGGTAATAAATCAAGTGAGAAGTAGGCTCATTTCCTCATAGACTTCTATACAATCTGACTTCTTTTTGGAACCAGAGGAGTCGCCCCCTGCTGTTGTTTATAAATAATGCAAGTTTAAGGCACTTCAGCACTGGCTTCACTTTTCAGACCCGGAGGTTGATCACTGGTATCCCCTTCAGACCGTCTTTCAGATACAGAACCCCGTTTGAGACTGTGGTCTCCGGGTGAGACAAGTTTATGGAAGCGTCTGCACGCTGCTCTTCATCGGAGGTGGAAACTAACAGAGAACACTCAGCCTCGAGCTCTCTCCTCTCGACTAAACGCACTGCCCTGTTTCAGATTCATCCAAAATGCACTCCAGCAATTATATCGCTGCATGTAGACGTAAAGGAGGCGGGAACAAAGCCAGCAAACACCAATAGAAACTATTCCTCATCCAGTAGGAACATGAGGGAGTTAACCCTTCGTAGAGCCAATCGTCAGGGTGGTAAGCCTCCCTGATGCCGGCCTGGCCATGATGTTATCAGCTATATGTATTTTTGACTTGTGAATTTGTTTGCAAATTAATAGTTTAATTATTTATCATTGCCCCCCAATGCCTCACCGAGTGGCATCCCAGCTGCTTCTATATGCGTACGTGTGTGTGTGTGTGTGTGTGTGTGTGTGTGTGTGTGTGTGTGTGTGTGTGTGTGTGTGTGTCAGAGGCAGAAAGGATTGAGGGAGGGTTGAGGGAGCGAGTGTTAATAGATGGACATTTCCTCAATAAGCGTACTGTGTCATAGAGAGGTGGTCATGTGACCAAAACCACACCGGTTCACATTCCTGGGACGACTCTTTGCCCTCTCTTCACCTCCTTTTTTCCTCTTCTCCTTTCTGCCGTTTCTCCACCTCTCCCTCTTCATTGTCTTCTCCTCTCCTTTCTGTCTTCGTTCTTTACCGTTTCTTCTCAATTCATGCTTCTATCTTTCTTTCTCTCCTCTCCCCTTCTTCTGTTTTCCTTTCCTTTCCCTGCCTCCCCCCCCCCTCCTCCCTTTGTCCTCTTTTGCTCCTGTTTCTGTGCTTTTTCCTCTCCTTCATTTAATCTTTCTCTTTCCATCCTCTTCCTGCACTCTGTTCTCTTCTTTTCCTCCTTTTCATCGCTCTTGTGTCCATACTCCTCTTTACCTCTTCATCCCCACTGCGCTGCTTTCCTTTCCTCTCTCCATAGACAAAGAGAGTAGATGAAATGCATTCAACTATTAAACCTTGTTTTATGACTCTGTGTGTGTGTGTGTGTGTGTGTGTGTGTGTGTGTGTGTGTGTGTGTGTGTGTGTGTGTGTGTGTGTGTGTGTGTGTGTGCGTGCGTGCGTGCGTGCGTGCGTGTGTGTGATCATGCCTGCGTATATCTTTCTTTTGTATTCCAGATTAGTTTCTAATAGAATACATTAATATAAAGTCTTTAAAAATCATTGAATTCAATTTTAAACTTGGAATATTTTAAAAGGTCTTAAGTTTCATTCACCAAAGTGTCAAACATTTTGCTCTTGCCTTGAACTTACAATTAATGAAATGCAATTTAATTTGTAATTGCTTAATCCACCTATCCGTTTTATGCCGGCCCAGGTTGCATCCGATTGACTAATTGTATCATTAGGGGTTATTGTTATATACTGCTGCCATATTGTCCCTACTGGTTTCCCATTATACTTACATCATTTGGCTGGTATGATAAATTGAATTCTACGTAGTATTGAAACGTCTTGAATGTAACTTCTCTGCAGAAACTCTGAGTTTGGAGGACAGGTGGAACTCATGAGACCGCTGATTGAATATGAGTGTGGTGTCAGGTATACAGGCCTACCCACCCACATGTATGCTGCATTCTCTCGTCACGTCATATCGTAGCGTCGCACCAATGGATGTGTTCACGTGTGTCTCCAGTATGATGTGTGTAACAAAATGTCATTTCTGCCTTGTTCTATGTGTTCAGGTGTATGATACTCCTCCCATGGTGATGAAGGGACCCTCTAGTGGTCAAGATATATATGACACCCCAGCAAGCACAGACAAGAGCACTCAGCAGACGGTAAGGCTCTGTGAATTTATGTGTTTCACAGATATGCAGCATGACAATCTTGTTAAAGGTCCCATATCGTGCTCATTTTCATGTTCATACTTTATTTTCCTCGTGCTGTCTGCCTGAATATACCTGTAATCACCCTCTGCCTGAAACGCTCCGTTTTAGTGCATTTCAACGGAATTGCGTTGCTAGGCAACGGTTTTGGTCCATGTTTACTTCCTGTCAGCTGATGTTATTCACATACACTGCAACAGGAAATAAACTGGGACACATTTAGAATGTTTATGTTTAAAACCGTGTAATGGTCTATATATTGTATATTTGTGACATCACAAATAGACAGAAATCCTAACGGCTTGTTTCAAACACACAATTTCTGAATACGGGTTGTGTGTATTTCTCCCTATATTGTGTGTTTTGATAGTTTACCAGTATTTATCCAGCACTTAAACTAGCTTTATAATATAAAAGACATAAAAATCTCACTTTTTACAATATGGTACCTTTAAAATTGTTTTATACTGGCATTTGAGTGTGTATCTGTATCATACTGTCATGTTCAAAAGAACGATATAACTCAGTGGTCAAGGTTGTTTTAATATTTCATATAATATTTTATATTCTGTCCCTCTCTCTCTCTCCCCAGGTCTATGACTTCCCCCCATCTGTCAGTAAAGACGTCCCTGATGCTCAGCCAATCAGAGAGGAGACCTACGACGTGCCGCCCCACTTTGCCAAACTCAAGCCGGTCCCCGTCCCTCCCGGCCAGTACCTGCACAACAACCTCAATGACGACGACGACGAGCCGCCGATTCCAGAGGACGTGTACGACGTCCCGCCGCCCATCCTGACTGACAAGCGTTATCGCGGGGACAGGAGCGGAGTCAGCCAGGCCCCGCAGGATATCTACGACATCCCGGCCAGCCTGCGGACCGGAGGTCACACCGCCCAGGACGTCTACGACTTCCCCCGGGAACGAGAGGAGAAAAGAGGAGAGAGGGGAGACCACTATATCTACGATGTCCCACCGCAGGTATGACAGTTAAAGGGGTGGTCCCCCGTTGTTGTATTCAGTCAACTTTCATTGAATAAGACGTTGCGTTAAAGCAGTAGTGTTCATTTGTCTGTTCTTTCGTCTTTCACATTATCATTTAGTTTCTGTTTTTTTGACAAATATTTTAATCATTTTCAAAAGTGACTTTTTACTTAGTTTTAGTTTTTGTTTATACATTTCAACAAATACTTCACATCATAGTTTGTACTGAAGAAATGACAGCCGATTAGACTGTTGTCAGGCTATTAAATAGGCGTTATCAGTCACTATAAGCCCCATAGATGTGGGTGAATGGGGGCCTACTACACCTATTAGTAGGTTTTTTCATCTGTTCACATGGTAGACCACTGAAAGAAGGTATAAAAGAGTGTGAAATCAACAATGTGTAGTCGTCTTTGTGTTCATAGTTATTTTAACCCAAAACACAATGTTTTCCCCTAAACTTAATGAAGTGTATTTTTTTGCCTAAACCTTAAGAAGTTCTAGTTTTGTTGCTTAAACCTAAAGAAGTTGTAGTTTTATGTCCTAAACCTAAAGAAGTTGTAGTTTTGTTGCTTAAACCGAAAGAAATTGTAGATTTGTTACCTAAAACGTGACGTTTCATTCAGTTTTATATGTTAGAACGTGTTGCTTTTAAGTTTCGCTTTCACTTTTACAACGTAGTAGGCGTAGTAGGCCCCTATTGACCCACATCGATGGTGCTTTTAGCGACTGATAACGCCTATTTAATGGCCTGATAATAGTTCAATCAGGTGGAAATGAACACTGCTAGCTTAGTACAAAGACAGGAAACAGGAGGAAACTGCTAGCGAAGCATATTTGCATCCTGCCTTAATCCAGATAGCGCCTACATTATCTGAGTGGTGTTTTCCAGGTTGTGCGTGATGCCCAGTCCACCAGTGAGGAGCTCACCTTGTCCTTCAAGCGGCTGTCTGCCTCGAGCACAGGAAGCACACGGAGCAACCACTCTGCTTCATCCTTGGACATGGTTCCTGTCCGCGACACCTCCTCTTCCTCCTCGCTTCCCGCCCCTGGCCCCATTCCGGGGAAACCCCTCATCTTGGACCTGGAGCAGGCCATGGAGCGTCTGTCTCGCCTCCAGCAAGCTGTTGAGTCCAGCGTTTCCCTCATGATGTCATTCATCACAGGTAACTGGAGAAGCCCCGCTCACCTGGAAGGAAACCTCCCGGCCATTCATCAAGCCGCCGACCGGGTGCGCTCATCTGTCCGAGACTTCCTGGAATTTGCCCGGGGCGCTGTGGCGAACTCCGCCCAAGCCACAGACCGCTCCCTGCAGACCAAGCTGGGCCGTCAGGTGGGGAAGATGGAGGAGGTCTTCCAGAGTTTGATTCGACACAGTCAGGGCTTAGATACCGTTTCCTGGTCGCACACTGCGCTCTCGGCGCCACCGCCGGGAGGGGACGACTTAGATCGACTCATCATGACGGCACGGGGCATCCCGGACGACGCCAAGCAGCTTGCCTCCTTTCTCCACGGTAACGCCTCGCTGCTCTTCAAACGGACCAACCGGCAGCAGCAGCAGCTGCCGCTTCCTCCGATCCCGGGGGACAGCAGTGGTCACATGACAGGATCAGGAAGTGGGAGCTATCAGGGAGGGGAGAAGGTGCACATTCAATCGCGGCCCCTCCCCTCTCCGCCAAAGTTTACAGCTGCAGAGGAAGAGGAAGGTGTGGACAGGCCGTATGAGACCACAGAGGAAGGCTGGATGGAGGACTACGATTACGTACATCTACAGGTACACACACACACACACACACATTCATACACTTTATTATATCGTTGTTGCTGTTGCTATATTTACTATTATGATAGAAATATTTTGTCACTTATCAATTCCCTGATCATACAATTTCAGTCAGGACACTCATATCATGGTTTAAACCAGTCATTATCTCCACCAGCTGTAAGCCTGTTGCGAGATTATGCATTTGGTCATGTGTGTGTCTGTCCGTCTGTCCACAGCTAATCATTTATGACAATATGCTCAAGGACCTCTCGTAGTTGCGGTGATTCACACTATTTTAAAAACCTTTTTTAATGACTGTTTTATCTGTCTGCTGACTCCTCACTCCTCCTAACCGGCCGGGAGTGATCATCAACTGCTTCAGTAAAGCAAAAGGCATTTCCGGCTAATCGGCTAAGCTAAAAACAAGCCTCTCCTAGTCTGTTGCAGGCCACATTTTGGCCTTTGCTATGGCTAAAAAAACTGACATCCATATAAAGTTTGGTCACATTTTGAACCGGAGCATCTGCAGATTAATTCCATACCCGATATGTTATGATCCACTAAAGTTAGGCACGACACGAGATGAATAAATCCCCGTTTTTGTTATCTCCACCGCCATCTTGACTGTAAGGGAGCCGGGAGGGACAACTGAGTGAGATTCAACTCTTGTATGTTTGGGAGGGAGGAGGGAGACACACCTGTGAATACACTTTTCTAGTTGCAAAATGAAACCCTTTTTAGCTTATCTGTAACAAATCTGAGCAAGCTTCACACTGAGTATCCCTGAGCTGCCCTCTATACTTCAAATTGTTAAATACATTTTGTCGTAGCTTTTGTTTTCAAAAGTAACTATTGATTTAACTTAGTTTTGTTGTGGAAACATCTTCTTTTTTTGGGTGGAATTTTTTTTTTTAATTCCTTTTTTTCAAACATAGCATAACAAACGTAACAAAACATAACACTGGTGCCATAATACAAAAAATTATAATTTACATTTAACATTTAATATGTACATACAGTATATACGCACATACACATCGCTTCCCGCTCCACACAGAGACAGGTCCAACCTTCCTCCCACCTCGAGAGGTAAAGTTACAGAAAAAATAAAATAAAAATAATTTAATTAATTAGTTAAATTGAAAGGTAATAAGTACTACAATAATATAATTCATGGTAGTAAGATAGAAACTTTAAATAAATAAACAAATTAATTAATTAAGTGAAACAGCACATATAAAATAATAATCAGTAATTAAATAAATACCATGGAAAGGTTAGGTTAAGAAGATTCTATATAAGTAATCCATGGATCCCATATCCTATAGATAAACTGTGGGCTACCTCTTATAGCATAGGTTATTTTTTCCAAGGGAGCACATGAATTTACCTCATTAATCCACTGAGTAATATTAGGGGGATCCTCTGATTCCACTTATATGTGATGCATCTATTGGCAGCCGTGATTGTCAGGTTAACAAAACCCCCTTATCCTCCGGGATGGAAGATTCAGATCAGTCAGGTCCCCCAACATAGTAATCACAGGGGAAAGAGATGTTTTCCTTGATAGGACTTTGTGACTTGTGGAAAAATCATCATAACAAATATTTGTCGTCACCGTTTTTGTTGAAGAAATGAACAGTGCCTGTCTGAACTACAGCGATACTTCATGCTATCAGTCAGTCAGCAGTCATTGCTCCATTTGTTTCCTGACATGTGGTTGATCTGCATCTGAAAGTACTTTGAGTTGGGGTTTTTCCAGCTATCTACCTTTGCTGTTGCTCTTGCCGGATATGAATGGCAGCTGTGATGCTGTAGTGATGGTCCTTACACAGCATCTCTGTCATCATAGCCATGAGGAATGAGTACACGTGCCTGTGAGGAGTCAGCATCTTTTTTTACCAAACAAGTCTGTGTGTAAGTTCCTGTTTGTCACCACTAGAGGGAGACAGAGGCGGTGTATTACTGCTGATCCTTCTACTGATCCACAAAGTCACAGAGAGATGAAATCATGACAGTGTGTGTGTACAAGTGGTGTAACAACTGTGTTTGTTGATCCGTCAGGGAAAGGAAGAGTTTGAGAAGAACCAAAAACAGCTGCTGGAGAAAGGCAACATCATCAGACACAAGACACAACTGGAACAGCAACAGGTACCTGTATGTCTGTCTCTCTGTCTGTCTCTGTCTGTCTGCCTGTCTGTCTGTCTGTCTGTCTGCATGTCTGTCTGTCTGTCTGTCTGCGTGCGTGTCCTCCTCCTTCCGTCCCTCAGTCCATCACTGTCACTTTCTTAGTTGTGTGATGTGATTGTGTTTGTGTGAGACGGTGAACATAGATGATCATTTAGGCCTTAATAATAAAAAAATAATAATAACTATTATTATTAATAATAAGAAGAACTGAAGGTGCTTTAATCAAAGCTCGGCCACTTGGGGGACAGATCCAAAACAAGCTGGCCGACACACAACTGTGACATATTCACTTATTTTACAATAAAGGAAAATAGACATAGAATGAAGATAAAAACAGGGATAGAAATAATTCATTAATAATTGTATGCCATAATTAATGGAAACTATGGAACTAATGGAACCCGTAATTGCAGCATGCACATATACATCAGTAAACACTGCAGCAGCATCAAGAGGTCTCCATTCTCTTCTACTCTGTTCTCATCTTTTCTACATCAGTGGTGGAGGTTTGATTTTTGAAGTATTTCCCTCTCTACCAATCGGCTCCTACAGTCGGTCTCTGAAGCTATAAATAAACACAACAGAACCTACTTTTCCCGACGGACACAGAGACTCACCACCGGTCTGGATTACACAGAAATCAGCATTTTTCAGCTCCCTCAGATGGTCTCCCTCACTGTGGGTCTTATCTATGCCCCGGTCAGTGGAGTTGTGGGGGTTAACCTACACACCACAGTCTTATTACCTCAAATCTACTGGCCAACCACTGACGTAAACACTTCTACATCAGTGGTGGAGATTTGGAGCGTACTCTCTCTACTACCAGTTTTCCTATGATTCAATCCAGGCTTTCAGACTTCAAAGAACATGAACATATTGTTGTGGGAACATGCACTTCTTCTAAATTTGAGATAAGAAATAGAAATTATGTTTAATCTTTTTTTGCTTTGCTTTGTAACTTTGCAGATCTTTTACGTGCACACAAAAACTATATAACACTCTAAAGCGTGTGTTTCAAAAAGATTTCTGCTCGAGTTCAATACTTTCTGCACATTCAAAACATTTCCCGCATATCCGTTCTCGGAGAAGTCGTAATATTTTTAAGGATAAAGTCGTAATATTACAAAAATAAAGTTAATGGGAATGAAGTCATAATATTTGAAGAAAAACTTTACAGTACCTGCCCTATAGTCTGCTGTGCATGACGTTATTGCTCTTCTGATGTGGTAGTTTCCCCTTCAGACCATCTGGCAGACACAGAACCCTGGTTGGGACTCTGGTCTCTGGTGATGTCTTCCTCACTTAGAAAACAGTGGTTATATTCTAATTGTTTGATCAAAATGATTGCTAGACATGACATGTCCCTACCAAATCCTACGTCCATGAACTCTTGCCTACATTTAGTAGATGTTATCAAAGGTTGGGATCATGTTTTCATCTAAATGTTCATTGATTGGTGCGGTACCTTTCTGAGCTGTGTCAGGCTTTTCTCTAATGAGTGTCAGTGTGACCTACAGCCTGAAGTATTTAGCGCTGCAACTCACGACTATTTTCATTATCAAGTAATCCAGCAATTATTTTTCTGATTAATTGTGTGTCTATAAAATATGCACATCAATAGTTCCCAGAGCCCAGCGTCATGTTTTCAATGACTTGTTTTTTCTGATCAACAGTCTAAAACCAAAAGATATATTTAATTTAGAATCATAGACTTATTATCAAGTATTAACCGTCTCCTTCCTCCTCCGCTCTTCTTTCAGATTAAACAGTTTGAGCGGCTAGAGCAGGAAGTCAGCCGGCCGATCAACAACGACATGACAGGCTGGGTCCCGTCCCCGCACCACCCTCTGCCCAACCAGCAGGCCCAGAACGGCTCGGGAGGCCCCCCCCCCTGCGCCAAGCTGTGCAACGGCGACCGGCAGCTCCTCCTCTTCTACCAGGAGCAGTGCGAGCAGAACGTCACCACGGTGACCAACGCCATCGACGCCTTCTTCACCGCGGTCAACTCCAACCAGCCGCCCAAGATCTTCGTGGCGCACAGCAAGTTCGTCATCCTCAGTGCGCACAAGCTGGTGTTCATCGGCGACACGCTGTCGCGCCAGGCCAAGTCTCCCGACGTGAGGGCCCGGGTGGCCCAGAGCAGCAACACCCTCTGTGAAAAACTCAAAGACATCGTGATCAGCACGAAGACGGCGGCGCTGCAGTACCCCTCACCTGGAGCAGCCAGGGAGATGACTGAGAGGGTGAGGGAGCTGGCAGGCTGCACGCAGCAGTTCAGGATGGTGCTGGGACAGCTGCTGGTGATGTAGGGAGGGGCGAGGGAGGGCAAGGGGGGAGCCGCGGAGGAAGAGAAACCAAACAGTGACACAAACTGAGTGTGATGTCCCAGGAAGACGGGGCAGTAAATCCTCCCTGTAACAAGGGATGGATGACCCTGTATGCCCCCTGCAGCATGGGGGGTAGGAGGACCTGGAGCCCAATAGAGCCCCTGAGAGTGCTGCAGGAAACCCCGTACATCCTCCCAGTGTGAGGTTGGAGACCCCACATCCATCCTCTCTGCTCCCTCCCTCCCTCACCTTTGACTGGGACCATTCTTCCCTCATCCCTCCTTCTCCGTCTGCGCGCTTTTTATTCTCGACAAACTCAAAGGAACATTGTATCTTCAGTGGGCTGGGCCAATGGTTGTAAAATAATCATTGTAAATATTTAAGTGACCTATTTAGTCAGAAAACCAGGAAAGAAAAAAGACTAAAGAACTTCCAGTATATAAATATATGGTTCTTTTCTTTTGTTTGTTTTTTTGAAGAAAGAAAGAAAAGATGAAAACATAAGTGTAGTTTTTAGAACAATAATTGTTATTATTATTGCTATACCGTATAATTCTGGCTCTGATTCTCGACCCTTGTATCATTATTGTTATGGATGTGTAAATTCCAGGTGATATGTATGACTGTATGTTGTAGTACATCTATGCTCTTCTCCATCCCTGACAAAGGCACACTTTTTCCAAGAAGCACTGGAGCACACACACCACCTTTAAACTTCACCCTGATGACAAACGGACAGTTGTACGTGTTGTCCCGTGTGTCGGAGCAGTACGTTACCGCCGCCTGCGGCTCAATAAAATGATTTCAATCCACAGGTGAAGGCGACACACTGCTGCCAAAAGATGTCCACATAACTGTACAGGTCCAGTACTGCAGTTATTAAAGATGATTTCAGTGCCCTCTCAGTTGCTTTTTTGGAAAAACTATATGTAGGTTGTTTTGTAAGAGGCATGTATTAGAGAAAAGGAGTGTAAAAGGTTCAAACTGAAATGAAATTAAACCTGTTTTCTTCTTTTCTCTGACACTGTGACGGGGGCCGAATCTTGATTTCACAGGTGGGGGGGCTGAAAGGGCTTTAGTTTTCCATCTACCTGACATAGAACATGTTTGTTATCTGCCCTACACCTCAAAGCAATATTCATATCAAAATATGTATTTAGGGACTTTTAAATACTAAGTTGTCATCGGCAGAAATTTCACACAGACACCATTTTTAAAAGAAAGTTTACTTTTACTTAAGGTAACATATGATGGTACAGTTCATGCCACACAAAATCAATAAAGGTGGTTCAGTAAGGCAAAATGTGTAAAGTGAGGAGTAAAATGTATTTGCAAAAAAATAATTGTTTTTATTGCTTTTATACTTTTGGCGATATATAAAAAAAAAAAAAAAAATTTAGCTCCATTAAACCCCTATGCAGCTCAAGATTTCATAATGTATCTCCTCTTAGAATGTTTAAATGAATATTTCACCCCCCAAAATGATCGTTTGTATATCAACTACTCACCCTGTTACCTTGAATTTTTAGAAGAAAACTTAGTTGCCTCCGTGGTGAACAAATTGGTGAATTTAAGGAGAAATCTACAGACACAAATAGACAAAGTAATAAAATAAACACCCAAATGTCTATTTTGGATGTTTTCTTTCCACTAGTCTGAAAGAAGACACGTTATGGAAGTAAAATAGCCCAAAATCTCCAAATTGACCAGTGCATGAAAAACAATATTTTTGCTTGGGGTGTCTCGCTGCAATACGCACACGTCTCACATGTATGTTGAAAGAATTATTTGTCCATACTGACTGTGAAGTGACTACACTGTAAGAGATAGAGGACACAATGTGCAACATGGTGAAGTTCAGTTGGAGTTAATATGGGACTTCAGCGGCCTGAGTATCTTAGTGTGTGTAGTTTATTGCTGGTGTTGTGACCTGGCAACAAGCGTGTGTGTAACTACCAGGACATTTCCCTCCGCTGCAGTTCCGCGAGGACATTTTGTGATGAAACACTAAAATTCAGACTAAAACAACTGTGAATGTGGAAGATACCCCCTTGATTTGTTGAACTCAGACTGCTGAAGCCTCATATTATCTTTTACACAGAACGAGAACTGTGTATTTTGTCCCCTATCCATTATTGTGGAGTCACTCTACGAAAGAGTTGCTTCATGGCCAGGAGAAATGATAACTCTCAATACAATAACATACATGTGGCCGTGTGAGTATTGTGTTAACATGGACTTGGAATCTGAACCTGATCTTTTAATGTACTACACAGGTTTAGTGCAACTTGAGGTGTACAGTTTTCATTTTGCAATTAGAAAAACTTAAAATTAATTAATTTCAACAATGTGACTTAAGATGTTTTTCCTAATGTATTTTTTACATCAAAGTTAGAGACTACATTAACTCCCAGATGTCAGACAAAGGTGGATGTTGCCGTGGCAGCATCACCCAGGTATATTATTATTATTGTTATTTACACCGATCAGCCATAACATTAAGACCACTGACAGGTGAAGTGAAGAACATGGATTATCTCGTTACCATGGCACCTGGCAGTGGGGGGGATATATTAGACAGCAAGTGAACATTTTGAACTTTGTGTTGGAAGCAGAAAAAAATGGGCCAGCGTAAGGATGTGAGCGACTTTGACAAAGACCAAATAGTGCTGGCTAGAGGACTGGGTCAGAGCATCTCCACAACTGCAGCTCTTGTGGGATGTTCCCGGTCTAAAGTGGTCTGGACCTACCAAAAGTGGTCCAAGGAAGGAAAACCGGTGAACCGGCAACATGGTCAGACCCGAGGCTCATTGATGCACGTGGGGAGCGAAGGCTGGCCCGTGTTGTCTGATCCAACAGAAGAGCTACTGGAGCTCAAACTGCTGAAAGAGTTAATGCTGGTTCCGACAGAAAGGTGCCAGAACACACAGTGCATCTCAGTTTGTAGTGTATGGGGCTGCATAGCCGCAGACCGGTCAGGGTGCCCAAGCTGTCCTAACGTTACGGCTGATCGGTGTATATTTATTAGAAAAATGATTGGTGTGGTCAGCCCCGGGGTGGTTGCCATGGTGACCTCTACCAGGGGATTGCGTTGCCCTGCCAGTTCAGAAGCATCCCACAATCTTTGTTGCTGAGTGATGACATCACACTGAGCATGCCCAGCACGCTGTCCTCGGTGGTCAAAGGAGCCTGGGGGAGACGAGACAAACAAACACAGGAAAGAGGACAGTCAATAGAAATGAAATGTGGGGGGGACAGCTGCATTATTCATAGCCTCACTGTTATTTAGGAATCATGTGAAGCGGGGCCTAAATACAGGGGCATCATGAGCCCCTTTTTGACCGCAGGAACTTTCCCCAGAGACTAGGATCCTTTTGAGGAACTCAGGGGTAGTACTTTCTGAAAGTGCAGGAACTTTCAGGGTGGGGTTTGTAGGGATGACTGTCGCTGATTGGTCAAACACACACAGCGCGGCTGCTTCAACTCCTGTGACGCTTCATTCATAAAACAAGGGAGCACTCTAGTCTCCATTTTAGTATCATTTGAGGACGAGGGGAGAGCATTTCTCTTTGTTAGAGAAGAGGGCGGATAGTGGAAACTACCAAGTGCCGAGAAGCTCAAAATGAAATGTTTGTTTTTACCTGCAATTGTAAAAATTTACATAAATCATCATAATTATTATTGGTTGAATTATAGTTTGGCAATTTGACAATTTTGTTCTTGTTTCTAAAACAACATTGCAACTTGAGATTGGGGGAAAATAGTTTGTCTTTGGATCTGGTATTGCTGTTAGTAAAAATTTGTATATATATTATATAATATGACATAATATTTGCTTAAAATGTGGTATAAACAGTTCAAGGTATACCATGCAGGAATTTTCTTTAAAAAAAACATTTATAGACTCAAAAAATAATCCCTCTCAATCGTCACTTCTGTCCCACTAGCAGTGTGTGGTGGTGGTGGTGTATGTATCTGCAGAGAGCCACGGAGAGGGGGGGCAATCGTATTCGGGCACCTTAGCGGAGGTCTGCGCTCTCCGAGTGCCATTCTAGTTAACACTAAATACAAAGTCCAGCTGAGGCTGATGGGAATTAGTTTTTATTAAACCAAAAATACTTTGGTCAGGTCAACATTTTGTATTTGTCTAATACGGACATAGTTACTTTCCACCGCTGATTGATACTGGGAGCTGCCATGTAAAGAGCTGGGCTAGTTCAACCAGGAAGCGACTTCACATTATGGAATCAGAAGCAGAGAACAGACTTAGTTGGTTCAAGCTTTTTTTGTTCATACAAACCCGCTGAAATGAGCTTTATGTATTTAAAAGGTCTGCGGTACTTCTCTCTAAACTGTCCATCGCCTCACCATTTCTCCTCCCATCTCAGTGCGGACCCAGCCGGGGTGGATCGCTGTCACCAGGATGTTGTGTCCCTTGAAGTCCTCAGCTTGACAGCGAGTCAGCATGTTCAGTGCAGCCTGGCGACCAACAGCAGAAAGGACAGAAGCTTTGTTGTTAAAAAACAACAATAAATATATCATTCTTTAGCATAACTTATGTAAGGATCCAGGAGCAGAGCTTCTTAAAGGAGTCTGTCGTCCAGAAACACTACCGCTTTTGTCCACATGAACCGCCAAAATCAACACCACTTTAAATGACAAGTGAAAAAGTACAAAGTGTGCAACTGTGTGAGAGCAATGTCACCAGTTAAATTAGGTTTTCTGATTCATTTATCTATTTAGAATGACAGGTTGGAGTCCTTAAAACTGTATATTTGCCATCAAGTAGGCAGATGAAATTCATAGAAAATATAATTGAACAGTAAAATGTATAATAAATCTTCCTGTCACTGATTATATGAGGATTTTAGAATAGACCTGCCAAACACAGGTGTACCTAAGATTAATGGCTGCTTTCCTTCTAAGTGTGTCAGTTCCAGGGCCCTGGCTGGTACACGTGTGCATGGTTTACTCTGACATTTCAGTGGAAGGAAGCCAACAGTCACGTAATTAGCTCTCCCTGCTGTGTGCTACAAGTTAATGCCAGCAAGATATGTAGCCTAGCTGAATGCCATCAGCATACTAATCAATGCTGTGAGAGTGGACGTGCACATGATGTGTGCATGGAGAGCAGTAATGTACCCGGGACAGACTCCTTACTGCAAAAAGGGTAGTCATCCAGATCATCCCAAGTCTCTGTAGTCATATAAAACTCTCAATAAATATAGTGAGACACTCCACATAACTGATTTACTTTTTACTTTACTTTAAAGGCTCTGAACACGCACACTTCAACTCATTAAAGGGTCATTTTGGTATTTTTAGACCCCGACCATATTTCCCATGTTGTTGTGTCTAATGGCCGGTTCAGACTACACAATATCAGCCTGATTATAGCCCGACACGGTCGTCGTAGGGGACCGGGAACGATAAATGAGTATCTCGTGCAAAAATCAATCGTTTTATCTTGTGTAGTGTGTCATAGCACATTACAACCGACGCCGTGTCTGGGACGCCTCACGACGTCCCGACAGAAAGTCTAGCATGTTTGATTTTTTTTTGCTTTCCACAACGTGTTCCGTCACAGCCGTGAATTTGACCGGCTGAGCAGAGACGCACACAGCTGTAAATAGAAGCACATGGCTATTTATTATGCAGAATGATGTCATCGGACCTTCCCAGCGCATCTGCTGATCAATCTAGTTTGTGTCGGAGTAAAAAACACCACCGCCTTTGCGTCTTTGCGCATGGAGCATCCCGCTGCGCGCCCGCTTACGCTTCTCCCTGTGAATTATATTTTGATTATTTCCCCCGGAGCCTCGTGGGCCCCTTTACATGGTCGGGCCCGGGGGCTTGAGCCCCGGTGAGCCCGTATATTAAGACGACGGTGCCGGGAGAGTGTGTATTATCGGAACAGGGGATCGACGTGTAGTCTGACATATGTCATGGCCAAGTCGCGACAAGAATTTATGACTCTCAATCGTCTATGACCGCCATGACCATGCCCACGTAGGAGACAGGAAGTGTATACCATGTGTTTCCCCCCCCCCCAACTGTTAGCTCTATCAGCACTGTTGCCGTTGTTTACACTGTTAGCGCTGTTAGCACCGTTTGCTGGCTCAGTCGTCGCCATGTTGAGAGCTGTGCGGAGGCAACAGAAATGCTCCCAATCTCACATTTAACACCTTTAATGTTCCGGAAATAATTCTTCCAGATTAAAAAAAAAAAAAATACAAGTTGGGATAAAGTGCTATTATTTTAAATTGTTTATATTTCGAATATCATATTTAGATTTTGGGTAAGCCAACAGTACCTTGCTGATCCTATACGGGTACATCTGTGCTATAGCAAAGGTTTCTGGACATTTCTCAATGGATGAGATGAGCGTGGAGATGTTGATGATGGCCGACCTCCTGCACGACATTTTATCACCTGAGACAGAGAGAGAGACAAAGAGGTTTACATCATGATGATTAGGAATGATACTAAGAATGTAATTTGCAACATGTGATATAAATAATTGCTAATTTTTGTCCATTTCTATGTGTATAAATCACATTGATTCAAGCTGTTTCCACTTCATTACCTTTGTCTTTATCAGGTGAGTCCATCTCTGCAGCTCTCTTGAGGAGTGGAAGAAACATCTGAAGAGAGAGAGAGGTGATGTGGTGTGTATGTCAGTACAATGTATTTCATGCTGTAACTGACAAAACTACTTGCATTAATACCATCTGAATTTACTAATTGAATTTATGTACCGTATGTATCAACTTTTATGCACACATGTACTTATTTCATATTTTGGGTATATTCTCTCATTCCTTTTAGATGTTCTGGTGTAGCCGGTTGAATGTGCTTATCTGTTCCTGTCTTTTGTTTTTACTTTTTCTTGTATTGTTTTATATTCTGTTACAACCTCAGCAGTGATGTAGATACATGATGATGCCTAAAACAATGATGGTGCACTTCTATACCGCCATCATAAAGTCCATCCTCACCTCCTCCATCACCTTCTAGCACGCTGCTGTCAAGCTCAAGGGCAGGCTGCAGCGTATCATGCACTCTGCAGAGACGGTGATTGGCTGCAATCTGCCGTCCCTCCAGGACCTGTACGCATCCAGGTCCAGTGGTGGAAGACATATTCAAATTCTTCACTACAGTAGAAGTAATAATACCACACTGTGAAAATACTCCACTGCTGCTGCATTAATGCGTATGTTGCATTTTAGTTTTGGCTAGTTTAAGCTAAAGCAATGACTCATATTATATAAGATCATGATATGTTTGTAGCGTTGCTGTTCTGTGAGAATGATTGCCAACTTTTCATGGTGTCAGAAAAACAAAAAGACGATGCATTTTCCAGCTGTTCCAAGAGGCTTTTAAAAGAGTTTATTTAGCTTCAGAAGGAGGAAGACTTTCTCAACACATCCGGGGCTAAAGCTGCAGCCTCTTCCTGCTTCTGTTCAAGGCCTACGGAAGGAGCATGGATGTATTAAGAGAACTGGATACAGCGTTGGAGACGGGGCCCCGTTCATTCCTATGAAAGTTGCTACTGATTGCTACTGATAATGTACAGCTAGCGGGTCATTGTGAAAGAATCCCCTTCAGGGCGATGAGAGACCCCTCCACTTCGCGTCAGGGTGCAGCATCGCCCTGTCGGGGGATTCTTTCACAACAATGACCAGCTCGCTGTACATTATCCCTTACGTATCGTATTGTATCGTATTGTATCGTATCGTGAGCTGAATGAATCGTTACACCCCTAGTATCAACATATCTGGAGATACGTGGTTTTCACTGGACAGGAAGGGGATGAAAAACTGTGATCTGAAAAGTAACTAAATCTGTCAGACAAATGTAGTGGAGTAGAAAGTACAATATTTACCTCTGAGATGTGGAGTAGAAGTTTCACATGGAAGTACTCAAGTAAAGTACAAGCACCTCAAATACTTCAAACCTCCATCTTTGGTACCGTGTGTCAGACGTGTTATGCTACGAGCCTATAGGCTATGTGCATTTTTGCTATCTTGCCAAATTATCCAGTTACTTGTTATAGTCCATATTGTCAAAGTCCTCATTACAGACCATGTTGTCAAGGTATTAGCTCTCTCATTTTATTACATTTTAAATAGTATTTTTTATATATATTTTGTATTGTAACTTTTTTCTATTCTATATTGATGTTTTCTTGTCTATGCACCAACAGGCCTACACCAACGCAAATTCCTTGCATGTGAAATACTTGGCAATAAACCGGACTATAAAAGCACAGAGGAGAGTGAGACGAACCAACCTTTGCAATGAGAAATGGACCAACCACGTTGGTTTCATACACCTTCATCATGTCCTCTTTCTCGGTGGCAGATAACGGTGCCGGTGTCTCCGGTGTGTTAATCGCAGCGTTGTTGATGAGGAGGTTCAACCCACCGGCCCCGATCTGCTCGGTCACAGCCTGGACAGCAGCCGAGATGCTGTCCTCATCTGACATGTCTGCAGACATACAAAATGAACAGTCTGTTTTACCATCCAACTTCCCTCTTTATTTCAGTCTCAGTACAGCGCTGCTCTGATAACACGTCCTTTGCTGCTGCACTCTAATGCTTTCTCCGGTGTCACCGCTGATACTACTGAACTTGTTTACTGATTTTCCCACAGCAGCTCTAAGGGGTGAACTTCTTCTTTTTACTCGTTGGTAACATTGTTATATGAAACTTGCCCACAAATGTAGCCTCATATGGCAGTTTAAGGGGTATCGATTAGCCTATGCTAATGGTGAAATCTCATGAATGCGCACCTCCAGGACTAAGTATGACCAAACCTCACAGAAAAAGTAGGAGGTTTAGGATAAGAAATGTTATTGCACGAGGCCTGATGTTAGGTTGTTGAGTCGTGCAATCACAAAGGCTAGTTTACAGAAGGTGTGCTGTTATGCTGGGTAAACACGGGCTTGACTACTCAGAGGGATTGCTGCTGAGAAGTGAACACACAGTGCTTCATGTTCACTCTGTAGAACATACCATCTGGACTACAAGGACCACAACCACAGACTGGATGTCGACGTAACTGTATTTGGTTACACTGTCTAATTGAATTAGCAATTAGCCTACAGTACACAATGGTCTTTTTTCTGTTGTTCAACTCCTTCATGTTTCTCTGCAGATTTGATGGGGATTTGCCACTTTTGAGCAATCAGATTACAATCCATATTGAATGCTTCTTGGATGCATTTACTTACATTTTTTCAGATTAGATAGCAATCCGATCTGCCCAAGACACACGAACCAACAAAGTCCCAATGGGGTCTTAGTCACTTCATGTGTTTCGGGTGAATCCCAGCAGAAAGCTAAGCGTAAAATCAGCCAAGAAGCATTCAAGACAGATTGAATTCCGATTGTTCAAACCACCTTGTTAGAGATGCATTGTAGCCAGCTGTTGAAAAGGTGTGAATGCATCAGTCTCTCTTCTATGTCAGTAAGTAGTCTGTGGAAATAGAAAGTCTCACAGGATCTATCCCCTGTGGTAACGGCAGCTAAGGTTCCATTGAAATTACACAGAAGAAAGTTGTCATTGAGTCTGTGCATACAAATTATTAAATCGAGAGCAAGAACAAGTTTTTTTTTCTCAACGACATCACTGTGCTTTGTAATAAATCAGTTATGTAAGTGTATGTACACAGATATTACCTAGTTTGATTAGAGTGATCTTTCCAGGATATTGAGTGGCGAGGTCTCTCAGGGCCTGAAGGGAACAGCAAGAATGGATAGACAGAGACAGACAGAGAGAGTAAGTCCAAACACAACATTTACAATGATTTGGTCCCTGACAATAAAAACAGAACAGACATAAACTTTTGCAATTTTTTTTTTTTTTTTTGCAAATGTTAATAAAATCTACCTGAATTCACGAATATGTAGGATATGACTACTGACATTCCTGTAATATTACATCACGACATCTGCTGTATTAGCCGTGTGTTTACTACGTGTTTATTTATGTGTGGCCACTCGAGACGCATGTGGAGGCGCATTCTAATGCCAGGTGTGAACAGACGTACTTAGAGCTGTCCACTTGTGTTCAGATCACTCAGGACGCATGTTAATGCCAGGTCTGAACAGGGCCTTATGTTATGCTAAAGCTTCTAGGGGAAGGAGTGTTCTCGAAAGCTGCTGCGCCTTTACAACAGAATATGGGGGGAGGGAAGGTTACCACATGCATGGAAAGAAGTAGTAGTGATCCCGATAAGAAAACCTGGCAAGTATCCGTCTAAACCCACTAGCTACAAGCCAATAGCACTCACATCAAATACACTCTATGCAAGATAATGGAGAGGATGATAACAGAAAGGTTATCATGTGAGCGTGAGAAGAGAGGAATGCTTGCAAGTTATCAGTGTTTTTTAAGAAAGGAAGGAACAACATAGACTCTGTAATAAGGCTAGAGATTGAAATAAGAAAGGCCCAGGCAAATAAAGAGTCAGTAATTGCAATGGTTTTGACATAGAAAAAGCATATGAAATGATGTGGAAGGAAGGCTCATGATCGTTAATTAAGCTGCATAAGAATTTAACTGAACTTTAAAGGTACTGTTTGTAACTTCTTACACGTATAAATCGAGTCGGTGTCCCATGCAAACTCGCGTGTGGCTACGCTGTTCCAACACAAACTACACGGAAGCACCAAAACCGCAAAGTTATATCTAGTGAAGCCCGTCTTGCAAAACAGTGTTAACTCTTTCTGCTCCAGCCCCCCGATCACGGTCAGAAGACACAGGGGAGACCGTAGCTTTGGTCTCCAGGTCCGGAGTCGATGCTGCTCTGCTCCTCTGCCTGCCTGCTTGCCTTCACTCACCGCACTCGTTCTCACTCGCTCCACCTCTCACGTGCATGCGCGCACACTACACACACTGCAGAAGACGGGAGTCTGAAGCAGGACAACACAGTAGCAGCATTGATTCATGGATAGACCTTCGTCTGGTCAGCTAACATTACTGCCAAGTAGGTGAAATATAGAGTGATATTGTGGTTTTAGATGATGTGTGTCGCCTCACTGTTTTGATCGATGCTCGTTCATGTCTATGTAGAGCGAGCGCAAGCAACAGGACGCTGACTTTAGTTGACTTAACAGCCACAGGTGTCGCTGTTAACAAGCAATTTCTGATTCTTACATAGAGTCCCTTAAACCAGTTTAACCGGTAAACAAGAAGAAGAAGGAGTGGAAATTGACACGTGTTGCTGGATATTCGGAGGAAAAAAAAAAGATAGAACCTTTTTGTTTTCTATAAAAAGTCCAAAAATGCATACAACTAAAAAACACCTCATATAATGTTAATAAGATGTCACATATGTGAGTAACTCAATTTGGACCAAAATGTCAGAAAGAACCTTATAATTCCAAGGTGACGATATGTAAATGTGAGTCGTGGTAACGCTCGACCAAACCTTTCAACAGTTGATAAGATATAATAAAATAAATGACATGACATCTTGTTGACTTACATTTGGTGATAATATTTTGAAGAACCACCCAATCACTGAGAGACCATCTCTCATTGTTATTCACAGTCCTTTCAATATGCTCAGACCGCGATACTGTCCAAGGTTACACCCTCAAGTTTAGTCTCTTAACTTGCTCAACAGGGACATTCCTGAGATTCAGATTTGGCTCCCCCTTTAACAGATGTATTGGTCCAAACACAATGATTTTAGTTTGTTATATGAAGGATAGCATTTGTGACCAATTCAACACTTTGTTCAAAGCACTTTCTAGTTCATCATTTATGGATTTCACCATATATACTGTATATATATTGTTGAATTATCAGTGTGCATACAAACTTTAGGCTTGCAGGAGAAACCCAGTCTCCTAATCTTTAGGTTTATTATACGTTTATTTACAACTAATATGCAGCAGGAAATTCATTTTCAGGCAAATGTTACTAATAAAGCGCAAAGTCACCAAATGTTCGTACTGGATGTATCAACAAAATGTTGACTGACTGTGTATTTAGTATTTCCCAATGAGACAGAACGACAGCATCAGTCATTTCAACGAGTACCCCATAACAATGTTTCTGTAACCTTAACTAATTTTGATGTTTCCCTAAACCTAATCAAATGTTAACCTTAGTGTTGTCACATCACACATTGTTTTTACTTTACAAAAATGCTTTGCAGTGGTTTGGAAGGAACTGGCCGATGAACCGGCGTCCATTTAATTTAGAGGACTTGTTGCTCCCTACAATATCCGCTCATGGCAACTAATCATGATTATTTTTTTATGGTTATGTAACTCAAAGCACTTGGTTAAAGGTCCAGTGTGTAGTATCTGGCGTTATCTAGCGGTGAGGTAAGAAGAAAGCAACCAACTGAAGCCTCTGCCGTGTGAGGGTGTTGGAGAGCTACAGTGGCCGACGCAAAAACGCATATGGCCCTCTCTAGAGGTAGTTGTTGTAAGATCAGAGTGCTTAGAGTGTGTGTACAAGGGAAGTGAGTTGTGAAGCAAGAGAGAGAGAGAGCAGCAGCGACGAGAGCGAGTAATGTTATCGACTCCGGGTTAAAAGTTAACAGAGTTTGGTTTGTCTGTTTTGGGCTACTGTAGAAACATGGTGGAGCAACATGGCGGACTCCGTGAAGAGGACCCCGCGATTCGATCCCCGGCTCCTCCTGTCCATGTATCAAAGTGTCCTTGGGCAAGATACTGAACCCCAAATTATTCCCGAAGGCTGAGCCATCGGTGTGTGAATGAGTATTTAGATTAGATCCTGATGGGCAGGTTGGCACCTTGCATGGCAACGTCTGCCATCAGTGTGTGAATGTGTGTGTGAATGGGTGAATGCTGACATGTAGTGTAAAGCGCTTTGAGTGGTCGGAAGACTAGAAAGGAGATATATAAATAATGAAAGTCTTGTATGGCCCCTCATAATAAATAGTATAGAATATTTGTTCAAAAATAATTAGCTCCATGATCTTACTAAAACAGGTAACGCCCTGATTGGACTAATAATAGAGCTTGCGAGTGCTACGTTAGAGTTTGTGGGAATTAGAAACTTCCCTGGCTGCTTTTTGGGGAAAACATATGTGATGATGCATAAAACATCTAGAATAATTTCAGTTTGACAGAAGGTGCAGCCATAAAATTAGTTTTCACAAATTGCTGAAACAAAATTAATATATCTCTCACCTTTCAATAACTGTCGAAACAAACAGAACTTTGTGTAAGTAGAATTTAATATGATACAATTTTGAAGTAAATGTGAAAAATGTTAAGTGAAAAATTATCTCATAGCACTTGAACAAGTTATTTTTTTAGTCACTCTCATTGATGAACAATCCCTACAACCCTGTAGAGACAGATTATGGTCATTAGACGTTTGGGTGTGTTAAAAAGTCTTGCTCATGTGCGTGGGTCCAGGATCCATACCTCACAGAGAAGCCATCAATCAGTTTTAACGCTCTTCTGTTTGTAGCAGCATGTGTGTGGGTGTTTTTTAGTAGTGCATTAGAGAACTATGACAAGTATTTATGTGTAACTATCTCACCTCAGCCCTGGTTCCCTCAGGCGCCCTGCAGCCGGCATAGATGTGAGCCTCCACTCTTGTCCCCTCTGCCAGCTGTTTGACCAGCTCCAAACCAATGCCTCTGTTGGTCCCAGTCACCAAAATGTTGCCTTCCAGTTTCCCTGACATGTTTGCTGATCAACTGTCACACCACAGAAGCTGTCTGACTACTACTACTCTCTCACACAGTGTGTGCGTCATGCTGATGATGTAGGTGTGTGCTGCACAAGGAGGCAGGAGTAAGCCTCCCACCCTTGTGTATACATGTGTGTACTTTGTCACCTATTGCACTTTGGACCGCCTTTGCCTTACTTCCCATTATAAATCCGGTCTTCTTATCAGCCAACCGGCACTAGCTCCTTGTGATGACTTCTGAGACTCCAGCACTGGTGTCTGTCTGACTGTCAATAAAGATGTATTCACACCAATAAACTGCCAACCTTCTCTTGCCTCTTTCATAGTGTGATATTTGCTCTGCCTTTTGACAGTGCCTGTTTAGTTAAGCAACGTTTAAAAATGTGGTAATTCAAGGTGAGCAAGATACCGTTTACCATGTAATCATTCTTCCAGAGAGAATTATTTAATCTGTGATGATGTCAAGCAGAGAATATGTGGACAGTGTGTGGTTAACCGCAGCTGCAGAAACATAAGGTTACCACACTGCCAGAAACGGAAGAATTCTGCCTCTTCCTGTCGAACAGGACAGACAGACAGACAAACAGACAGACAGAAAGAATGTGCTGAAGGCTCTCACAATAAGCCAACAGAGCAAACAGATGCCATCTTGTCAATCTAAATGGCTGGTTGTTGAAATTTAGTTTTGAACTAGATCAGAGACAGAGTTGCATCTAAAGTGACTATTATTTGAGCAGTTAAGCAGGCTGTAATTTACTTGTATTATTTCAATTAAGTTCAATTTATTTGTAATTAAATGCATTTAAAGCTGCACTTATCATTATTTTCATAGATTCATGGTTTATGGTTCTGAACTGTGCCCCATTGTGCTCCTCTGGCACCCACTTCAAATGTTATCAGCTGATTGAATGGGCATTATCAGTGGTAATCACGACCATTCTAATACTTTAGACGGGCCAAACCGCAACCTACCACGTTGTGAAAGTGAAACTTAAAGTTGTGAATTGAAACACAAAAGCTTTAGGCAACAAAACTACTTGGTTAGGTTTAGGTAAAGATCGTGGTTTGGGTTCAAATAAGTAGGCTACGCTTGTTACGTAACTTAGATAGCTTGGTGTTAGTTAAGTCTTGCCTTCAAGAAATCAAATCCTGGTTCTCCTGCAACTTTCTCAAATTAAATAGTGATAGGTTCCCCTCATTGGCACCAAATCCACCTTGACAAGACATGGCGGTTTTTCCATTACCATCGACAACTCCTCAATTTATCCCTCCCCTCAGGTTAAGAGTCTGGGTGTCGTCCTCGACAGCACACTATCAGTCCAAACTCACATCAATAATGTCACTCGGTTTGCATATTTCCATCTACGTAACATGAATCGCCTTTGTCCGTCCCTCACACCCAACAGTACCGCTATTCTCGTTCACACCCTGGTTACATCCCGCATTGATTACTGTAACGCCCTTCTCTTTGGTCTCCCTCTCAAGACCATTCATAAACTTCAACTGGTCCAGAACTCTGCTGCTCGCATCATCACCAGAACCCCCCTCCATTAATCACATCACTCCTGTTCTTCAGCATCTTCATTGGCTCCCGGTTAAATACCCCATTGATTTCAAGATTCTGTTCCTCACCTTTTAAAGGTCCCATATTATGCTCATTTTCAGGTTCATACTTGAATTTTGTGTTTCTACTAGAACATGTTTACATGCTGTAATGTTAAAAAAACACTTTATTTTCCTCATACTGTCTGCCTGAATATGCCTGTATTTACCCTCTGTCTTAAACGCTCCGTTTTAGCACATTTCGACGGAATTGCAATGGAATTGCAACAGAATTGTGTTGCTAGGCAACAGCTTTGGTTCATGTGTACTTCCTGTCAGTAGATGTTATTCACATTCACTGAAACCAGGAATAAACTGGGACACATTTAGATTGTTTATGTTTAAATCTTAGTAATGGTCAAAATATTGTATATTTGTGACATCACAAATGGTCAAAAATTCTGACAGCTTGTTTCAAATGAAGAGTTTCTGAATACGGGCTGTGTGTATTTCTCTGTGGATAGAGCGTTTCGATACTTTCACAGTATTTATATAGGACTTAAACCTATTTTATCATAAAAACATGAAAATCTCACTTTTTCTTGTATGGACTTTTAAGGCCATCCATAACCTCGCTCCCCGGTACCTCTCTGAACTCCTGCATATCAACACACCCATCCGCACTCTCAGGCCTTCTTCTTCTATCCACCTCACTGCGCCACCCGCCCTGCTTGACTCTCTCTCCACTTTCAAATCTCATCTCAAAGCACACCTCTTTAAACTGGCATATTCACTTTGATCATTATCCATCTGGTCCCACGAATCTTCTGTACATTTTATACACTGTAAATTTGTTTTGTTAATTTTATTATTTATTGTTACATTGTTATCTATTTTTAACTCTGCCTTGTAAGGTGACCTTGAGTGTTTTGAAAGACACCCATAAATAAAATGTATTATTATTATTATTATTATTAATAATAAGTAAGTAAGTTATGTAACAAATGTACGGTAAAATCAACGTTGGCTTTTGGTTTCACGCGGGCCAAGAACAGCGTCATCAAGTCATCACCTGACTTCCTTACTACTTTGCTACTACCACTACAGGTCAGCGTCGGCAGGTCTCTTCTAAACCCACATCTATGACACTGATAACTGCTGTTAACGGCCATTCAATCGACTGACATGACATTCGAAGCGGGTGCCCCCGGAGGGATTTTTTGGAGCATGTCACCTTTGATATACATCATTTCTAATAACAAGAGTGGTGGAACCTCAAACTTCCTCATATCTCTGATTTACTGGAAAATATGGATGAGTTTTCTGTTCCTGTATATACTAGAAATGATAAATACTATTCTAAAAGATTAGGAGTCTAACAGCCATGCTAGTGGCTCTGTGAGGCTGCTTTCAGATATATACAACCTGCTAACATGCTCACAGTGACCATGTTATTATGCGGATGTTTAGAAGGTAAAATTCACCATCTAGCTTAATGCTAACATTGGATAGTTATCACTAAACACACACAGTATAGAAATAATATATATAATGTGTGTAGCACACAGTCAGTATGATTCATCATCTGGGGACCATGAATGTCTGTCAAAAATGTCAAGTCAATCCACCCAAAAGTTGTTGAGATATTTCAGTCTGGTCCAAAGCGGTGGGCCGACCGACCAACACACTTTTTCTATCCTTAGAGGCATGATGCCACTAGTGTGTCTAATCATGATGTCATTATTTTCAGCCATCCAACTCGTTTCAACATTAACATTCAGTGCAAAGACAGCTGGTGTGTCCATATACTGCTTCTGTCTGTTTTTTTTTCATTTTATCATAGCTTTAAGGCTGTTCAAATCATCTTGGCATCGCATATATCAGCTTGCTCTTGTCTCTTTCTGTAAATTTGAATATTGGAAAAATGCTTCCATATGACGCCTTTTGCTTTGTTTCTTTCCTAAAAAAATCCTGTAAAATTGCACTTGCGATAATGTTTTAACTTTTGTGGCCAACTACCCCCACATAACAGACCGTTGCTATGGACGCAGCTCTGATGTCGGACTCTGGTAGATTTCTTAAGTAAGTGGCCGTGTAATAAGCGGGATAATGAACAGCTAGTGCGTCACTGTTGTGAAATAAACCCCGACAGGATGCCGCATCGCACTGCTGAGGTTTATTTCACATCAATGACCAACACTTTACCAGCACATTAGCCCCTACATAACAACAACATAACAACAACAACTCAATACAAAAAAAGGTGTTCCAGCCTTCAGTCTGCGTGATTCTGTGGTTTATAATCAATATATTGATTAATAAATCACTTAGGAAATGACAGTTCTTGATGACAATGACATGCAGGTGTCTGACAGTTTGACTTATGTCCCAGATAACTGCAGTGGTTCAGAACTGTCATTTCACCAGTCACCACATACACCATGTCAGAGTTATTTTATTCATCTATAGTATGTTACACTACTTTGACTTCACAATAAAAGTCCAATAAATCACATTTATTTACTACTACAAAACTCCAGATAGATGAGACATAAACTCTTCATCTTTAGTTAAGAACAAACCTTGTAAAATCATTGATTTCACTGCCCATATTTTTCTGAAAATAAGGAGCAAAGTCTGTGTGTTCAGGGTTGCGGAGGGCACTGGCCTCATGAACTAAAACAGCGGTCTACTATCAGGGTCTGAACAAAGACACAAATTATAGCCCAACATTTTAAATTGTAGCTATTGATGGGACTGTATCGTACTGTATGATATGATTGCTATGGGTATTATTTTATTTCTATGATATTAATACCTTCATGTCGTTGTAATAGTGTTCTTGTTGCTTTCTTTGTTTGTCATTTCATCATGTGATGGAAGAAACTTCCGGTGTATTTTCTATATAAAGTACCAGGTGTAATCAGTGTGTTTTTATTATTTCTGGTCTGATGAAGACTCTATGAGGTCAAAACCAGCTCTTATTTTAAAAAGTCCAACAAAAGAAAAAAAAGTCGTAGTATAGTATGTCGAAAAAAAAAAAAAGTCATAGTATAGTACTGTATGTCCAAATTTTTTTATAAAAAGTCATAGTATAGTTTGTAGGAAAAAAAAGTCATAGCATAGCATGTCGAAAAAAGTCATAGTATAGTATGTGGAAAAGAAAGGTCGTAGTATAGTATGTTGAAAAGTTTTTAAAAAGTCATTGTATAGTATGCAGTGATCCAGAACTGTCATTTCACAAGTCACCACATACACCATGTCACCATGTTAATTGTAGCTATTGATGGGACTGCATCATACTGCATGATATGATTGTTATGGTTATTATTTTATTTCTATGATAATACCTTCATGTCGTTGTAATAGTGTTGTTGCTTTCTTTGTTGGTCATTTCATCATGTGATGGAAGAAACTTCCGGTGTATTTTCTATATAAAGTTCCAGATGTAATCAGTGTGTTTTTTATTATTTCTGGTCTGATGAAGACTCTATGAGATCAAAAGCAGCCCTTCTTTTAAAAAGTCCAACAATGATGTTAAGGTTGAAGTAACAAAGTGACGTGGGAATCATGACTCTTGCTTGATGGTAAAGGAGGAAATAGCGTGACATTGTTAAAGAATAACTAACTCTGCAGAAGGGGAACGTCAGAGTGGATGGATGAGTAAAAAAAAAACTGTCAGACTTTGACCACTAACCCTACCTTGATCACAGCATTGCTAGATAATGATTAACAGTGATTTGTAACATTCTTCAGAAGATACTGGTCCTGCTGATAACGGCGTCAGATATGCCTCACAGGTCAGAGTTCACCCTTGTTCAACTTTGACCGAGCCGATGGGTTCGTTCAGCCAATAGAGACACTGATGCACTGTTTGGATTTCATTTGAAATTAGCCTAAACAAACATCACCAACAGGCTTTAAGAGTGTTATCAGATTTCCTTTAATTCATCTTCATCATTCCGTCCCAACACACAAAAAGCACCAAAATGGGGCTTAACCTGATACAAGCTTATGTCATGAGGGCAATACCCGAAAAAAAAAAAAAAAAGTTCATCATACCACTATGTACTGTAGGTACATCAGTTTGTTGTGGCTCCTCTATTTAAGAAGCTAAATATCAGTACCTTCAAGGACCATTGCTGGTAATGGTAATAGAGAAGATTTTAGCTGTAAAGTCAGGTGATATGAAATAATAAATAAAGTAGTACACCTGATATCTTACTTTACAAAATGAGTACAGCTTTATCCCTTTTTCCCCAGAGAACAGAAAGACTTGCTGTGCGGTTGAAAAACTGACAAATAGTTCATTATTAGATCAAATAACCAGAGAGAATAACACCCAGGTGAAGGTAGGAAATAGCGTCGCATTATTCAACATTTCTTTGAGGTGGAGAGCAAAACGCTTCTTCTATCATTACAGTCTTCCCACGTATAATCCCTTGTAACGCTTTAGACAGTTACTGTGCCTTTTTTTGCTTCTGATGTGCACAGGAAATGCAATGTGACGTGTGGCCCAAGCCTAATGAAAGTCACGTCAGAGATCCTTGCTCTTGATCAGATGATACAATCCAAAACTGAGAATGATATGTGGTGGCTACTGCATCCCAAATAACTGACTTCCCTCTAGTGGTGGAAGACGGGCACTACACGGCATCACATTAGAACAGTGGTTTCAGTTTGGCAGTTTACAACACGTTTCTCTTTGTGCCGAGTGATCCCATCTTATGACGGCTTCCATATGGTATAATTTATTAGCCAAATACCGTCTCAGATCAGCACCCTCAACCTCACTGATAATTACTGATGATGTTATGTGGATACCATTGTTCATTTTTTTTGGCAGTTGGCAATCATGACTTGAAGCAAACATTGCAGCTCATACTGTAAACTGTGTCAAACTGTTTTTTTTTTTTTTTAACCGTTTGGTTGTCCATTACAGCACTAGTAATCAACTTCTTACTTCACATGTTGGCCAGCGCTCGTGTTTATCAAACAGAAATTGCATGTTAACAGCGACACCTGTGGCCGTTAAGTCAACGGAAGTCAGCGTCCTGTTGCTCGCTCTACATAGACATGAACGAGCATCGCTCAAAACAGTGAGACGACACACGTCAGCTAAAACCACAATATCACTCTATATTTCAGCTGCTTGGCAGTAATGTTAGCTGACCAGACAAGGTCTCTCCATGAATCAATGCTGATACTGTTTTCCTGCTTCAGCCTCCCGACAGCGTTCAGAAGGAACAGGGGAGACACCGCAACCCCGGTGACCGCGGTCGGGAGGCTGAAGCAGGAAGGGTTTACACTGTTTTGCAAGACGCTCTTCACTAGATAGAACTTTGCGGTTTTGGCGCTTCTGTGTAGTTTGTGTTGGAACAGCGTAGCCACACGCGAGCGCGCATGGGACACCGACCCGCACTGATTTATACGTGTAAGAAGTTACAAACAGTACCTTTAAAAAATTTTTAAATAAAGACAGGTCTCTTAAATTGGCCAAGGACACACACCTTCAAAAGACATGTTTTAAAATGACTGTATAATGCAGTATAGGTAATATATATCACATGGAATGTGAAGGAAAACGTATAACACAGAATGGGCTTGTTTCCCGCTGCCGCACCCTAGTAAATCTCCAAATGCACATTTAATAGGATGTTACACCACGTTGTGTTTCCATTTGATCACTAAAGAGCTTCTCTAACACTTCACCGTCAGTAGAAATGGGTTGCTTGATAAATCTCTTATAGTTTACTTTCAGAAAATGACTCTTCTACCTTCTTGTGTAAATCAAACTTTTGATAAATACAGGCCCAGGAACGTCTAAACGCACCAATTAGTCTCTGTCTCTGAGGCTACACAGTTTGAATGTGAGAGGAGGCGTGGGTTCAGACGGGCCTTCTGGGCCTTGAAACAACCCTTTGGTGTGTTCTTAGCCGTTACCCACACTTTAACAGACATTACTCTCTCAGCCATTCCTTCAGCATTAGCTGAATTCCAGTATTACGGTCGTCAATGTTCTGGACGTGATGGTGTCCGCATCTCCTTCTGGTCCCCACCACAGTGTATACTGGACTTCATATGAACAGTTCCGATACGCCGTTGAGTCCAGTTTCTTGTGAACGTCCCAAAATACACACCACATCATGGGAAACTTAGCCACGTGTGTGTTTTTGTGTTTGTCAAAAAGATGACCATCCACTTCCATCAGTTCAACCTGCTTCTCTTTTCTATCCAGCAGCATGACTGGCAGCACTCATCAGATGTTTATGTCCCGGACATCTGTGGGTGTAGTTGAGAGGTCCTGCTCCTCACTGATGTTCTTAGTTTCCATGGTAGCAGCCGAGTGTTGCGGTTGCTGTGCCTGTCTGAGACTGGTTTCAAGCAGCGACTCGATTTGCTCCTGACACGCCCGGAGACAGTCCTGAAGAGAGAGAGAGAGAGAGAGAGAGACAGAGTTCAGGTTAGTTCAGTGAGTGTCAGTGATCTTCGTTCAGTGAGTGTCAGAGCATGTGTGCTAATCATGTCCCGGACAGATGTACCCACCGGGTCACTCCTGATGGTCTGTGCCAGCTGTTCAGTCAGTTTCTGAGACATCGTGGCATTGCCCACCATTCTCATCTGTAGGCCCTCCACTGCTGCCACCATGCTGCCTGCTGCTACCATGGATGGAGGGCTGGCGATAAATTTTACATCTGCAAAGCATCATAATGGAACTTCATGTTAATATGGCACATTTTAAAATAGCGAGTGACAATAAAGAGAACCAAATAAGAACCAAAATATTAAAAATTCAAGAGTCAAAGATGTTTATTTAAAGCTTCAGTAGGCACTATATTTTTGGCATCTTTGGGAAAAAATTCCACAATAACCTTTCAGTATATTGTAATTCAAGTGTTCTGAGAGATCACTAGACTTCTGCTCCTCCTCATGGCTCTGTTTTCAAGCTTTAAAAAAATCGAAACCGTGACGGGAGACTTTGACTAATCACAGGTCATTTTGAGAGAGCGTTCCTATTGGCTGTGCTCCGGTCATGTGACCGGAACTTGGCGTTCCTTCACCAGATTTCACAATGGCGGCGGCGTCACAAACTTTCTCATTTTACAGCTAAACCGTGCACTACAAGATGATTCTGAAAACATTTGAAGAGAGAACTAGACATTACAGTAACATAATATTGATTCATATTTGATCAGCACTGCCTAGTTTGACCATTTGGTCGGAGTTCGCGAGTGATTGACAGCCGGCTCTCATAGACGGCAGCTGGACAGCAGACCTCAGATCAGCTCTGACTGGTTGTTTTTCTCCGGTCTGTGAAATTTTGCACATGCCGTTAGGAGCACCGGAGGCACAGAGGCACATGATTTTTTTCAGGTTACTTGTTTCATGTACTACTGACATGATACAGCGACTGCTTTATAAAAAATAAGTTTTTTTGTTGTTTTTTTTTTAAATCATATTTGCTCAAATCTTTCCTACTGCAGCTTTAAATAAAAACACAAGTCATGTAGGTAATGTAGTCCCATGCATACCTGTGGCACACAGAGCCACAAAGGTCTGAGCGTGCTTCCTGAGTATGGGCCGGTTGTCTCTCCTGACAGGCAGCTGAGACAGGAAGTGGTCAATGAAGTCAAGAGGGGTCACTGAAGCCAGGTCCCACTTCAGCTTGTTCAAAACCAGCAGCTCCATTTGCTGTGTGGGCAGAGAGAGAGGGGACAGAAGGACAGGTTCAAGTGTGATCCTAGCAGACAGATGCAGGGATTAACAAAGATGGGGATGGAGTGCTTTTTGTCTACTTGTGGGGATTTTGGGCTTTAAGGTGGCACAGCAGTAAAGGTCAGGGGGGTCATCAAAACCATTAGGAATCTTCATCTGGGGACCATGAATGTCCACAGTGAACTTCATTTTTTTTCAAGATACTTAGTCATTGTGAAAAGAAAACTATTAGAAATCCTCCTCTAGGGAGCATAAAATCCATACCAATCTGGCCAGTAGCTGCTGAGATATTGTGATCTGAACAAAAGCATGCAGACACATGGACGGAAAAAATAACGAAGCCTTCATGCAAAGAATTTGCATCTATTATTTGTAGAAATAAAATTATTTGAGTTTCTCAAAGAATCGTTTCAGCCCTCATCCCCATGAAGACAAAGCGTGGCGACCTACCAGCAGCTGAGTAGGTGCGATGGAGTTGTCGGTGTAGATGCACAGTTTCTCTGCAGTGAGAGGGATCGTTTCCTTCAGTTTGGATGCCAGGAACATGCAGGCAGCTCCCAGTAACTGCAGGTGGCTCTTCTTGGTGGGTTCCACTGACAGGAAGCGGTCCATGTAGTTCATAGCCAGAGGGAAAACCTCCTCCTCACATTTCTGCTCCTCACACACCTGCACACACAAACCAGACAACAATACCATTAAATACAGTTTCTTCGTCAATGTCATTATAATAAAAATAATAATAATAATATATAAATCCCCAACTAGCCCATGAAATAAGGAATAATCCCACTGCTTTATTCATTTAACATTAATTATTTTTAGCTATTCTCAGATGGATATTGTTGTTTGATGTCAACTGGGCAGAGCATGGCAGAGTTTAGTCATTTATGTCATGACAATAAGAAAATCATAAAATGTACAGAAAAATGTTTTACTAACTAAATAACCAGAACAATTTCATTAATACAATTAACAATTTAAGTCATTACCAACTCAAATCAAACATTGCTGGTGGCAGCTTCACTAATATGACGATCTGTTGCTTTTTTCTTGTTTTCAACCTTTCAGCAAAAAACAGGTAAGGGGCAAATATAATTATATATATTCCAGTTTGTATGTACAGATGTATTTCTTGTTGATATGGCCATACTAAAAAGGTAACAGGAGGATGCATTTCTTTTTCAGTAGTGGGAAGCAATTGCAACATTAAAAAAAAGTAGCCCATGAAGAAAGCACCAGAAACCTCACTTATCCTCAGTGGAATGCTTTAGTCATTACACCACTAACATCTACTACTAGGTTGAACAGCTTCAAGCAATAAGACTGCAATCAAAAAAAATGGTTATGCTCCCTGATGTACAGTAGGTGTCCCTGTACTGTCTGATATACAGATCCTTACTGTAGGACATGGAGCCTTAATAGAGGTACAACTGGAGAAGTTCCTCACGTTCAGCCCCCCCAACACAAAGGCATCGCGTGCTCTAACAGCTTCAGAAATGTCGTTTAACTATAATCTATTATTTGAACCCTCCGTGGATTTGAATTTTAATTCAACTCAATTCAGTTCAGCTGGCATGTGAGCCCATGGACACAGTTCATAATAGTAACAAAGTAACGTAAAGGAGGTGTTTGTTAAAGACTACTTTCAACTCCATTAACGTAAAGTAGGCTGATTAACATCCGACAGCGCTCTACACAATATATATACATTATATATCTACATTATGGACCATGCAGTGTCATGCCCATGGTGAACTTATTATTATGCATTTATTATGTATTTGATAGCAACTCTAGTACGTTAACGTTACTCCATTGAAAACCACTGAAAATACCAAAATGCAGCTTGTTTATCAACGAGGCTGCATCAGGTAGCCTGAGAGGAGGAAAGTTAAAGGTACAACTTCAGTTCGATTTCTTTCACCTTTAAAAATGATGCATAAACCTTCAATTCCCCTTTTTCCAGTAGTGGTGCTAGTGAGCAGTCTGGATGCACACTAACATAACTCCTACAGTCGGGATTTGATAGCAAAGTTAGGTTGGAAGTTAGCTTCAGCAGCAGCTCTCAGTGACTCACACAAAGAGCTGCTGGTACCAGCAGCAGCAACAACTTCACAGATAAGCAGAGGAAGTTAACGTGGTTCTCTTTGTACAACATGATATTGACTTTAACTCACCTCCAGCATCCAGGTGGCCACTATCCTCCTCATGTACGGAGCGATCTCTCTCTGGACGCATTTGAAGTAGTTGGCAGCGGGCAGGTACTTGTCCTCAGCCCGCAGCAGAGCGCTCAGCACCCGGTCATTCAACAGGTTGGCGTCCCGGTAGGCCCTCCGGACGGCCGGCCGGTCCAACTCACAGCACAACAACTGAGGATCCATTCAGTCCGCCTTAGTGTCTCTGTGGTGACCAAACCTTTAAACTAGCTTCGATTTAGAAGACAACAACAACAGCTCATGAGCCTCTCCACATGTTGATGACTAAATGATCTTCTGTACTCTCTGGAGAATATGACCAGCTGGAGTTACCAGTATGAACTGTTATATGAGTTAAATGTAGTTAATTAATTGTTTCTTGTTTGTCCCCGTTGTGTCAGTTTGTTCCTTTTCCTTTCAGTAACTTTCTTTTGTTGCAGCAGACAGACTCAGAGGACAAAAGCAGAGCAGAGCAGCAGCTATTCCTCCGGCCATGTGGAGACCGTTTACCTGCTGCGCTGCTTTATCAGCGGACCGCGTCACCACTATTAGCATAAAGTGACGACGCATCCGGCCAAAAAATGTCAAAATAAAAGAGCACAACATTTTCCATTTTCAGCAATCGTCAATCACACCAATACACCATATTTAAAAGGTGAAAAAACAAAAATACCCACATTTCCATTTATTTCTTTAGTGATATCTAACCATGTAGATGATAACAGTGTTTTGAAATATCCACTGGCACGCTCACAAACACTAGAGGTGAAGAGCCTATGATGTCATTGCTGTTGCTGAAATTATTTAGAAATGACATTGAAAAAGTTTGGGCTATTTCATAAGATTCATACTGGTGACTTTCAATGACTAGATGTATGATGTTACCTTAATATGATTAAATACAGTACCATACTACTGTATATATAAGGCAAATATTGATGCATATGACATGGATAGAACATGAAGTAGTCAGTGATTAAATTGTATGGAAAGAAATGTTACTTATTGTAACTACTGTTAAACTAGAAACTATCCTGCTCTTATTTTAATGTAGGAAGTAATTTAGGCTACTTCCTGTAACTTGATTCTGAAACTCATAGACACACACAGAGAAAGAGAAAGAGAGAGAGAGAGAAAGAGAGAGAGAAAGACCCAACATACCAAAAGATTAAAATGAAAGCTTCAAAAAAAGAGAAAAAAAACAAGCAGGCAACATTCTGAGATCAAGAGGGAGAGTATTACACAGTTTATTACAGTATTACACAGTTTATTACAGTATTAAACATTTCTAATAGAATCACAGACTGATACTTTGATGAGTAGATGCTGGGTTACTCTCACCCAGAGGTAGAACTAAAAATGAAAAGACATCACACCTAACAGCCACCACACCACTTAAACTTGGAGATGTATTATTCTCTCCTATATGTACCTTAAAGATTGTGTTAATATTTTTGGACCAATTATTGGCCCAGCTTACTTCATACAGATATAAAAACATACAACAGTAATTACTTGGATATATTGGCATTACTTCAGTATGGAATGCTGATCTGAAAAGTTACGGACAGGCTATCGATTGGAAGAGAATATGGACACATGTTTTTTGAGTGTAATTCAGTTAAACAGTTTTGGAGTCAAGGGATTGATATAGTATCCAATATCACTGGGGTTCAGATACCGTGTCTCCCAAACATTGCTGAACGATGATTCTTCTTTTATTTCATTAAATCATCAGATCTTTTGGGGGTTTCTTTGGCTGGTTTAACTGCAACCAAAAAAAAATCCTTACCACAAGATGGATACCACCACATCCTCTATTTATTAATCAATGGATATCTTTCTTTCATAATGTATTAGTCTTAGAACTGTCAATTGCATCTGTAAACAATATTAAAAGAGAAACATTAAAGAGGGTTAGGGTTAGAAGAGCTGCCGACTGGGTGATATCCTCTATGGATAATGATTGTATATGTATATTTCGATATGTGGAAGAGCGAGTATGATACACTCCAATAGACTAGTGTACAATTAGGATATTGCCATATTAATTTGCATGTGATTAGATGAACTATGATTGAAAACAAAAAGAAGCTCTTCCTGTAATATCTGTAAACTGATAAAAGGAGTGGGGGGAGGGAGGCTGAGTGGGAAAGGGCAAGGCTCCTTGCTCCTCTTTGTGTTTTGTACCTGTGGGGGACGGGTCTACAGTGAGTTTCGTCCACCATGACTGTGTGTGGGACGGGTCTACAGTGAGTCTCGGTCGCCATGACTGTGTGGGGGACGGGTCTACAGTGAGTTTCGTCCACCATGACTGTGTGGGGGACGGGTCTACAGTGAGTTTCGTCCACCATGACTGTGTGTGGGACGGGTCTACAGTGAGTCTCGGTCGCCATGACTGTGTGGGGGACGGGTCTACAGTGAGTTTCGTCCACCATGACTGTGTGTGGGACGGGTCTACAGTGAGTCTCGGTCGCCATGACTGTGTGGGGGACGGGTCTACAGTGAGTCTCGGTCGCCATGACTGTGTGGGGGACGGGTCTACAGTGAGTCTCGGTCGCCATGACTGTGTGGGGGACGGGTCTACAGTGAGTCTCGGTCGCCATGACTGTGTGGGGGACGGGTCTACGGTGAGTCTCGGTCGCCATGACTGTGTGGGGGACGGGTCTACAGTGAGTCTCGGTCGCCATGACTGTGTGGGGGACGGGTCTACGGTGAGTCTCGGTCGCCATGACTGTGTGTGGGACGGGTCTACGGTGAGTCTCGGTCGCCATGACTGTGTGGGGGACGGGTCTACAGTGAGTCTCGGTCGCCATGACTGTGTGGGGGACGGGTCTACGGTGAGTCTCGGTCGCCATGACTGTGTGGGGGACGGGTCTACAATGAGTCTCGGCCGCCATGACTGTGTGGGGGACGGGTCTACAATGAGTCTCGGCCGCCATGACTGTGTGGGGGACGGGTCTACAGTGAGTCTCGGCCGCCATGACTGTGGCGAAGAAGCCAGTCAGAGGCGCAAATCAAAGCGGAAACAAATTCAAAATGCTTCATCAATGAATTTGTGAATAAAAGACGACACCAAAGATGCTAAGCTCAGAATTTAAAGGGGAACTACGTCCATTTTCTAGATTCATACATATTATTCCCATGGTCTGAGACAGTCCAAAAATATTAGTAAACATGAACAACTCCATCCCAAGTGCTAAAACTCAAATTTGTGATGTCATCAAGTATAAAGTATGGATGCATTCATTGTCTATGGAGCAGCTCCAGACTTTACACCCTATGACATCACTAGTTTGAGACTTACTTCTCTGGTCTCTGGCTTTGAGAGAGAGGAGCTCATGTTCACGACTATTGAATGAACTTTCCTAGGCCATGGTGCATGCTGGGATATGCTCCAGCGACCCATGAGCCTAAGATTGGTAGAAAATGAAATTCACAGACTTTTACTATCTTAAGAACTGATGTAATCATCATGGCTCTGCCGTGTGCAGTGCACGCTAAAATCTCTCAGCCCTTGTCTCACACAGAGAGATCTACAGTCTGGAGACGACAAATGTCTTGACTTCAATGTTGTAGATGGCCTCAGGAAAGAGACGGAGACAGAAATCTATGTAGCCATGTCTCTCTCTGTCTGTGTGTGTGACCTTTGACCTCAGTTTCTCGGTTTGGCCGGGTCCAGGGTCATACTCTGGACACGGCATACAATAGCAGTGTATAGACTCTATTGATACGTCGTGATTGATCCCTCTTACAATAGAGACCGATCTGTGGTGATCAGCTTCGCTAGCCTTCTGCTATGTCGTCCATTAATGCTGCTGGACGGGCTTTGGCCTGCAGAGCTTCAGAACAGGACTCAGTGAAGATATTATAACGGTTTGAATAGTCTTCTCTTTCAGCAAGAAGCATCCAGGAATTGATGATGCTATGTGACACAAGTTGAAGTGAATATATAATAAATAAAATCAACAGGGATTTGGACAATTAATAATAATTTATTAACGTACAAAACCACCAGACTCCAACAGTCATTTAATCTCACTGATCATCAAAACACACTTCATTCAAACTGGACAGAAACAAAATAAAACTCATCAAAACCTTCTAGTCTTTTTTGGAATTTCCACTTTTCCAACAATCACCAACTCTCTGGTGTGGGAGTTTGAAAGAGAGACTAAATAAGTAACCACCATAACAACAACACAACAACATCTATCGCCTATTTTTATCGGGTTTTCCCATGTTTAAAAAACCTGCATATGTGTGCTAATTTTGGTGGAAAAAGGATATGACTGCACACTTGCTGACATGATTTTAAATGTAATTGCCTAATGACTGTATCAAAATAATGTAACGTGCAAAATGCTTATCTTTGCCATTGATCCAATAAATCGAAATGTTCTGTATCACATTTATCCAAATAAAGCATACATTCGTAGCTTTACAAAGACCCTCACTAAGATCAGAGCAGGTGGAGAATGAAAGAGACAGAGCTGAAGAGTGTGTGAACCCAGTATACTGAAGATGAATGTGGTGGCAGCTCAGAGGTCTCCATGCTGAGGAATCTAACCTTACCATCTTTCACTGGAGATAAATGAATAGAAATGGCCCTGACAGAATGACTTCACAGAGACAGAAAGGGAGAGTAATGGTGGAAAATAACAGGCCACTGGTGCTGGGTCTTTTGAATTGAAGCTGTTTCCTTGTGTAGGTCATATAGAGGCATCAGTATTACATTGACCACAGTCACTTTGATGGGACAGTAAAAGTCGACTCAGCAAGGTGACCAGCCATAGCTTTGTTGTGTCTACCTGGAAATAATTCCTAAATGAGAAATACATCTACAATTATTATTTATGATAAAAGGAAATAAGTGAGAGGATATGACATTTCATTGTTATTGCTGGGTAGATGGAAGTGTTGTGTTTTATTCATGAGAATTGTTGCGTGAGAATATCAAAACAGATTGCAGCAAGGAAAAGGAAGAGCTAATGGAATATTGAAATATAATGCAAATGGAGACAAAACTCTCAAGAAAAATGACAGAATCTGTCATTTCAGCATGCACATTCAACTGACGAAGCCCTCCAGCTGCCGTTCTTATCATGACTCTTGTCCATCTGAGGCAAAGGAGGAAGTCAAGTGACGTTATTAAAGAGTCACAAAGTCACAAAGGTGGACGGATGAGTCAACAAAACATCGGCCTTCAATTCAGGTTTCAATTCTCGTTTCCTACCGCGTGTCAACATGTGTTTCTGTTAATTATAACCATTCTCTTTCCCTAACCTTAACCAGTCAAACCTTAACCAAAGCATCGTCGCATCATAAAACGGATCCAACAGTGATGTGTAACAGTTTTGGAAGGCACAGACAAATGAGGTCGTCCTGAACAAACTCCCAGAAATCTGCAGGTCTGCTGCAACTTTCACTTTTAAATCAAGGCTGAAGACTGTTCTGTTTACTGCTGCTTTTTATTACCTCCGCCAAGGCCGAAGGCCTAGGAAGGAGGTTATGTTTTCGCCGGCGTTGGTTTGTTGGTTTGTTTGTTTGTCTGTCTGTCTGTCTGTCTGTCTGTCTGTCTGTCTGTCTGTCTGTTTGTCTGTCTGTCTGTCTGTTTGTCTGTCTGTCTGTCTGTCTGTCTGTCTGTCTGTCTGTCTGTCTGTTTGTCTGTCTGTCTGTCTGTCTGGCTGTCTGTCTGTTTGTCTGTCTGTCTGTCTGTCTGTCTGTCTGTCTGTCTGTCTGTCTGTCTGTCTGGCTGTCTGTCTGTTTGTCTGTCTGTCTGTCTGTCTGTCTGTCTGTCTGTCTGTCTGTCTGTCTGTTTGTCTGTCTGTCTGTCTGTCTGGCTGTCTGTCTGTTTGTCTGTCTGTCTGTCTGTCTGTCTGTCTGTCTGTCTGTCTGTCTGTTAGCAGGATTACTCCAAAAGTCCGTGATGGATTTGAATGAAATTTTTTGAGGGACAACTGTAGATTCAGCATTTATCACATTAAACTCGTTGGAAAGAGTACCGATGACGGTTTAGGTGAGTTTTATTTTGTTTCTGTCCAGTTTGAATGAAGTGTTTTACGACGCTCCGCTACGTACAGCTGATCTCACCATAAATAAAAATACACGTGGATGATGGTGCAAGCTGAACGGGGGTGGGGGGCAATCGTACTCGGCCACCTTGGTGGAGGTCTGCGCTCTCCGAGTGCCATTCTAGTTTCCTATTCTCTTGGATGTTTAATGTCTGTTTTTAATTGTTTACATGTCCTTTTATAATGTCTTTCTTTTGCACTTTGTCATGATACTTTTAATGTTTAGTGTAAAGCACTTTGAATAGCTCGTTGCTGAAATGTGCTATAAATAAACTTACCTTGCTGATCAGAAATTGCGTATATGTGACTATGTAATGGCAGTAACAAAAGATGTATTTGTAGTTTAACTTGCGGGACATGTTGTGCAACTGATAAATGCAACATACTGTATCAACACCAAGATTCTGTAGAAATGGCCAAGCACATAAGTTTTGCACATCCTACAATATACGTGTGTGTGTGTGTGTGTGTATGTGTGTGTGTGTGTGTGTGTCAAGAGAAGGAAGGACGCTCCCAGTGGCTCTCAAGTGCGTCAGCGCCTTTTAAGTCCTTGAATGGGCTGGTATCACGGCTATCAAGTCTGGACACCAGCACAGAGAACGGACCAGGGCGTCTTCTCAAAGAAGAATCTGCCCTCCATCCCCCACCACCAGCCCACAACTCCTTACTCCTAACTGGGGAGGGGGGTAAGTGGGTGGGGGGGTGGGTGGGATGGTACCGTGCTGTGTTTCCACTGGGGGTTTAAAACTGAAGAATTACTGCAACACGTCGACTCGATAGCACTGGCATCTTTTTTAAAGGGTGCTGTTATAAGTGTTTTTAGAATTTGTTTGAAATCAGAGGCAGTGAGATTGGTGTATTGGTATTGGTCGTAAAATATGTGTTGTAAAACCTTGTATCACCCACTAAATATACACTTTTTTTTCTAAATCTAGAAGTGTCAGTCAAAGGCAATTGGACTTGCCTCAGATTCCTCTGAACTGAAGAGTCCTTCTTGATGAGAGGCGAATCTAAATCCATGATGCTTTAGACTTATAGCACTTGTACACCATGACCTTTATGACTGCGTCCACTGACTTTATGTTAAATCATCATCTACCACAAGTACCTTTTTCATCTTTACTTGTACAACATACAGTGCAGTCCAGTACACGCTCCAACAATGCTTTGATAATATGTTTAGCAATATCTTATAATTAACTGAGACGTATTTGGGCTCCATTCAACTGCAGACTTTGATATATTACAGCATTGTATCTTGTTAGCAAGCTTCTTATTAAGATGCTGCACCCAACTGTAGCAGCGCTTACTATGTCACCATTAGGTTTCGTTTCTGTGGAAGTGCTCTGGAGTTTTTTGGGAGATGTCTTTATCTTTTCATGGAGCTAACCATAGCAGTTTGCCTTATCTCCCGCAGTCTTTGACTTGTTAATTTCATTTTCATTGTTACCACACACAAGTGAAAACCAAAGGGCGTTTGTTTGCATGTTCTTAGCTGCTAACAATATGGCAGATAAGGGATGCAATATTTATTTTCTCTCATATAAGGTGAGAAAGTGCCTGGTAGAAAACAAGTAAAGATTCAAATCATTAAAGCCTGCCTTCAAGACACCTATACATCTTGACAAGTTTGCTACTGACCCTGAACCTAAATCAGTAGCATCACTGTTATAAATGGTACAATGTGAATGTAGCCAAGAAGAAAGAGTTGAAAGAAGAGAAAGAGATGGTTTCCCCATAAAAGCTTTCTAAACCCGGGGTACAAACACAATAGACCATGATGAAAAGATGGATAGAGTAATTGTCCTGTTAAGTGATCCGAAAAGACAGGGTAGGGAGGGGGTGGAGCGGATGGCGGTGTGTGTGTGTGTGTGTGAGTGTGTATGTGTTTGACACAGCACACTGAGAGGCCAAGGGTGCTAACAAGAGAAAACCCCCAAGACAATACAGCCCTCAGTGGGTGCCCCTCACTCTGTCTCTACCCCCCAAAAGACAAGTAGAGTTTGGATACCAGGATACCAATCTGTACTCCTGATCTGCTGCAGGCACTGTGGTCTGCCCTCAACTCTATTGTAATCCACTTTCATTGATTAGCCTATGTTCTAAGACAAATCAACACTACTCTGTTTTTTTGTTAGATGAAATTGTTGTCTCAATTGGCCACTTTATAAGGTGCACCTGTAAAATCTAATGCAATGCAATACAGCCATAAATGCTGCCTTGACAAAGATATGAATGTTCAGTTTTGATTGACACTGCCAGAGAGGCATTAACTTAACTATCAAGTCAATTTTCAAGTCAAATCAATTTTATTTGTATTGCCGAAAAATCACAAATCAAAAAACGTAACCAAAAAAAAAACTTTTTAAGAGGGAAAAAATGGAAGAAACCTCAGGAAGATTAACAGAGGAGGGATCCGCCTTCCAGGATGGACAGACGTGCTAGAGATGTCGTGTGTACAGAGTAACAGCATAATGAAAATAAAACATTGACAGTCCATATGACAAAAAATAATACATATAATGTGAACATATGTGAGAAGGTGGATCCAGGAGGATGTCTAGCAGCTTCGCCAAACAGATAGAGCCAGAGCAACACGTAGTACTTTCTCTCTTCCGACGTAAACAGTAAAACGCAGGTTTTATATGGTCATACTTACTGAAAATGACAAACAATATAGCCAACAGTAGCCTCAGTAAACTTTCAGGCGATCTTCCGGTGATCTCCCTCCAGCCAGCTGTCACCTTATTTAGGTGTTTGTAGTGAAATGAGGAGACATCGTATAGTTAACTCCTCATTTCAACTTCACCAATCAGCCGTTCCTCGTCCGTTGCGCCGCTTTCAAAGCGAGTGACAGGAATAAATAGAAACAGGTCGTCAGACAAAAGTTCAGCTCAAAACGGCGCACTGTGCAGCGCTTTGTCGCTCGCGGCCAGCTAGGAGTCGGACATTCCAACAGAAAACAATGCAGTCAAACTTATTTTATCACCTACGCTAGTAATATGTAGGCTACACGCATCCCAATACATTAGACCTCTCTGTGTTGTATACATAACATTCTCTCTAGGTTTTTTTTTGTGAACCCCCAACCTTAAAGTTCAAACTGCGCCTATGTTTTTCGGCCAATTCAGCATGTTGAATCGGCGGCGGCGCTCGTCGGTGAGACAAATCACTCTGATTGGCTGTTTAATTTAAACGAATCAGTGCACGAGAAGAGAAACAGAAGTGAGGAGAGCAAGTCAACGAGTAAAGTCACACAGAAGGCTCTTCTCATTGTTCATCTTCATTTCATCTGATCGTTCCAACACACGGATATTTTCACAGCGACATGGCCGTCTGGAATGAAGCTAAGTGGTGAGTCAGAGTAGAGTGAAAATGGTCGACAAATCGCGCTTTGTTTCATGTACGTATCATAACAACGGCTTGTATATCCGCCGTCCTCGGTCTTCCGGTTTCCCTTTTTGAACGATGAATACAGACTACTGCGACCTGCTGGTGTGGAGAGTTATTTCCTCTCATGCATGCGCAGAACGTATGTGGTATGTCGGTTTGGTGTGTCTGGGTCTTTATAGACTAGCTGGTGAACATAGTGGAGCATTTAGCAGCTAAAGACACAGATATTTCCCTCAGGAGTTGGTGGAGACCAAACCAGAGTTAGAAGATAGTGAATATTGGACTTACATTCATCAGATGGACAAAAACACAACTCCAAATGAATGTTGATTGTTGCTCTGAGTCTGTTCTGATGCTGTACAGATTGTAAAGCCCCTTGAGGGAGATTTGGGATTTGGGATATTGGGATATATTAATAAAATTGGCTTGGCTTTAAATGGTTTTATTTTAACACTTTCACTACCACTACTATTACTACTGCTGCTACTAATATAACTTCCATTTCCACTGCTGCTTCTAATCGTAATAATATTAGTAGCTAGAAGGGGAGGAAGGAAAAAAAACATTTGATTGTAATCAAATGTCTTATTTAAGTGAACCCGGGTTACTCTGTACACTCTCTAGCAAGTCTATTGTTGATATGAAATGCATTAAAGGGCACATATCATGCTCATTTTCAGGTTGATACTTGTATTTGGGGTTTTTACTCGAGCATGTTTACATGGTCAAAAAACAAATCATTTTTCTCATACTGTCTGAATATATACCTGTATTCACCGTCTGCCTGAAACGCTCCGTTTTAGCGCCTGTCTCTTTAAGACCCCCTCCTGAAAAAGCCCAGTCTGCTCTGATTTGCTTGCGAGAAAATTATGGTGCACCTTTGCAAATGTGGGTGGAGATACTCAGGTGGGAGGAGGTATATTCTCCCATAAAGGGAGCCAAATCTGAATGGCTTGTTGAATCACATGTTTTCTGATCAGGACAGCCCACAAAAAAACTGACTGGGTTGTCTTATTTCAGTTTGCGGGTTGGGTTGGTTTCATGATATGTCCCCTTTAACTATATGAGATAATGTAAGAATGGGACCACACTGCCTGGAGTGTTGCTGATAAGATTTAGTGTGCTGATGTGGTACTTCGGGCAGTCTAATGTGTAGATCACAGATTGACGAACAATTTTAGTAAATGTTAAACCTGGAGTTTTTCTTCTGTCAGTGCCTGTTATATTTTGTTCCCCCTTGGGTTTGATGCTTTTGATAAAGTGTGTGAAGGAGCCTTTCCCCTCCCTTGCTGCAGTTCAACCCAGCAGCAAATGGTAGGTCAGGACAGGAGGGGGGTGACCTCTGACCTTTTGTCTCTCTCTGTCTAATCCTTGACAGCCATGAATCTAGGAGTTGAGAGAGATGCATGGCTGGAAACCCCCTTCTACCAGCCCTCCATTGCACTCCCTTTACTCCTCTCCTTCCTCTTTCTGCTTCCCCCCCACCCCTCCCATGACCCTTTACTTCCCCCTCTTTCTCCCCTGCCTTAACCTCCTAACAACCCCCCACCCCCCCTTTTCATCACTGTCCCTCTCTCCCTTTTTTTCCCAGTTAGAGCATGTGCTAGAGTTTGACTGCACTGGGCCTTTGAATAAATGAGAATTTGAGTCTTTTATAAATCAAGTGCTTAAATTATCACAGGACATTAAAACTCTGCTGATTCACATGGATAAAATTCTTTCAGTGTCAGCAGCTGTTTGTGACGTAGGGAACTTTAACTTCAACTTCAAGGTTGGGGGTTCACAGAAAACAATCTAGAGGAAATGTGATGTGTACAACAAAGGGTTTGTTTACACAAAAATGAATAGTCATTCACCAGCAGGTGCATTTTTCTATCAAGACTAATATGCCCAATGAGTGATGGAATATTGTGAGAATTACCATGGAAACTGAACACGCAAACTGAAAAACCCGACAGTAAGACAGAAATGAGTCTTGCAGGCTCGTTGATAGACCTACAGTGGTGTCTAATAGCATATATACACAGAGAGGTCTAATGTATCGGGATGCTGTGTGTAGCCTACATATTAGCGACAAAATCAGTTTGCATTGTTTTCTACTGGAATGTCCTAACATTCTGTCTATCTATCTATCTATCTATCTATCTATCTATCTATCTATCTATCTATCTATCTATCTATCTATCTATCTATCTATCTATCTAGCACAGCTTGTGGGACACAACCAGAGGGTTAGAGAGATGCAGTGGCTTTCAGAAAGTTTACAGTAGGTGGCATGACAAACATGGACTAGCAAAATAGATTCATTGAGACTGAGACCGACCCGCTGGACAGATAATGTTAACAGGTACAAGCCTGAAGTAAGCAAAGAATGAGTTTTAAGTTTTGATTTAAAGGCTCAACGGAGTCAGGCTGTCTAATGTCAGCAGGGGGGGGTTATTCCAGAGGACGGGGCACGATAAGAAAAGGGCTTGTGGCCTGCTGCCGGACGGACAGACAGACAGGAGCCCTGTATTCTGAGAGTGGACTGGCCATCGGGAGCACAGTTGAGAATTCCCAGTGGCCTGGCCAGCTTATTGGTCCGGAGAGTCAGGCCAGTGTTAAAAAGGCTAAATGAAATGTGTGTAATGTGTTGTGTGTAAAAGTGTATACAAGACGGGGCAGCTGTGGTCACTCAGCAAGCACCCTCGCCTGCTTTTAACCGGATGGTTTGATCTCATACACATCAACACGTTCAGTGAGTGCGTGTGGTCGAGCAATGTGGGGACAAAATGGACTGCGTAGGTAAAAGATGGAAGGAGAGAAAGAGAAACGGTGGAGCTGAGAGGGAGCGCATTGAAGGGAGAAAAGCCCTGCAGGAAAATGATGCTAAATAATGTTCAAGTTCAAGTTAGTGACATTATTGTCATATACACAACAAGAGAAGCAGCCGGAAATCTCTCTCTAACAATGCTCATTCAATATGCATAAAGAGAAACAAAATAGAATCTAAGACATAAAATAGTTAACAGTTAAGTTAAAATATATATTCACCAGCAAGGGACATGGTTAGTGTTTAAGTAGAGCTTCATGTCATGGTATAACAACTACCCTTTCTGAGTTGATTCTATGTTTAAATGGCATTAACACTTAATCATGTTGTGTGGGAAAGCAGGAGATATGTATGTATGCATGTAAATAATACAGAAAATAAAGATACTCTTTTCTGTCAGGTGGAAGTAGCTCCATTACTCAGATCTACCAGAGCTTCAGGAGGACCAACACAAGGTGCAAAACAAACACTCCAAAAGTTTACCAAAATGATATATATAAATATGTATTACTGTAGCCTTATTCTTATTCAAGTGTAACTCTCTTGAGCTCTTAAAACTGAGGTCACTTGGCTGTAACTGTTCTGGACAGTTAAAAATGAAACCCAACTGAATGGTTACAGTAGGTGGTGTGTTGTGAATGTGGTCCGGGCTGATTGCACAAAGACAGACTTTGACTTCAACAATAGACTCACTTGACTATCATGACCAGGACCTGCCGAGCTCCATTCACCCCATAGATAGATAGATAAAGAGATAGATAGATAGATAGATAGATAGATAGATAGATAGATAGATAGATAGATAGATAGATAGATAGATAGGCAGGCAGGCAGGCAGGCAGACAGACAGACAGACAGACAGACAGACAGACAGACAGACAGACAGACAGACAGACAGATAGATAGATAGATAGATAGATAGACAGATACTGTAGATAGACAGATGTGATGGAATACTAGACTGTGCTGACACCATCTGTACCCAGCTGTACCTATATATGTCTAAAATCCATCTATAATTTTGTGTATTGCCTGTCTGTCCTGGGAATTACTCCTCAGAGTAACATGGCCTCTTTTCAGAATAATAGATTTTAACCACATTTCGGCCTGGTAAGTTGTGTTTTTGTTACTTTCGCGTGTAATGAACTGGGAGGAGTTATGTTGGGCATCCAGAATTCTGGAAGATAAAATCTGGTTAATTTTCTTCTAGACAATTCAATTCAATTCAATTCAATGTTACAAAGACAATATTGCCAAAGTATCAAGTCAATGCAAGGTGACTGACAGTTGGAGCACTTGACATCAGTGTGAAACTGCCCTCAGTGTGTTCATATATTTTATTCCAAATGAATAATGAGCACTGGCAGTGACAAATGTGACACTTATTCAAGATGGCAGATGTTCTAAAATGTTAGTTGGAGAAGTGATGACACCGGCACAATGTGTTTCAGTGTGTTAAAATCACCATTTTATCAGACAAAAGATTACTGTGTAGTTATGTCATTACATATATCATTATGCAACAGTCCATATGCATATGCTCCTTATCCATAATCCTTAAATAAGCAACAGGATATCCTTATGGGATTAACACTGAACAACATATGGTTCATATCCTGCACACACACACACACACACACACACACACACACACACACACACACGCGCACACACACACACACACACACACACACACACACACACACACACACACACACACACACACACACACACACACACACAGTCTATAACTGGCGTTAAGCACGGCCCCATTTTCCTAAACACTGGTTCAATAAGCAGATGACTGGTTCCTCTTGGCCCACTTATAGAACAATAGGCAGACTAAAGGTCACATGCAGAAGACTGTGGGAAGAGAGGGTGAGGGCTGGAGGGCTGGATGAAGGGGGCTGGGAGGTAGAAGATGGGGGGTAAACTCAGGAGCTGAGGCGAGGGAGGAAGAAATGATGATGCTGATATCAGTCACCTGTAGATATAAATGCTCCAAATGTTTCAGTTACCCTTTGACCTTTCCTCCAACACCACCATTAGGCCAAAATGTCTTCTTCACCAACACTCTGATGCATGACAAGATATCTAAAAAATGGGTGTTTCCACAAACGTTGCTGCAGATATTTCGCATTCCCCGAGGTGAATAAATGGAAACGTTGTGTGTGTGCTCACCCTGATCCTAATCGAATGTCCTGTTTGTTCCAGCTCACAAAATCCTGAAACCCGCCTGACTGCTTGTGTTTCTTGACCCGTCAGACTTCTTTTTAGCAATGTTGTTGTGTTCCCACATGTAAAGTGGAATCATCCTTCAATATTTTCAAATAAATACAGAGCTTTCGTCTGTCTCTAGTATTTGTAGTTCTAGTTAGTTAACGTAGTTCTGTGTGACAAAGCTAACTGTGCAATTTGAGTACAAAGTACTGCATCCATTCCAAGAGAACATCTGCTGCTGTTGTAAATATATCTCTGTCCCTGTCTCTAGTGTACGCTTCATCCTGTTGTTCTTCATTTCATCTCATGTAGTTTATGTGTATTTTGATGTGGCCTTTTTGCACTGTAAATCATTTCTCAATGAATTTCACAGTAAAATGTGTCTGGAAATGAATAAGCCATGAGTTGCACAGATAAAAGCAAGGGTGAAAGGTATGAGTGGGAGAGAAAAATGAGTGCAGTATGCGTCACACAGGAAAACTGTCGGCCGGCATCCTCTGAACTTGTGTTATCTCGTGTTATCAGTCCATTGTAAATATCCTCTATTCATAAAACAGCACTGTTTTACGTGGATCACAAGAGCAAGGGTGTGTTACTGCAAAAGACAGGTCTGACACTTCAAACCTGCTGGTTTCTTAAGGCCAAGCAGGAAGCCCATATATGGAGTTCCTTTACATCTTTTTTACTATCACTTTCTTCTGCTTTTTAATGCACACATATCATCACATCGTGACTGTATACTCAGTGAACTCATTAAGGACGGGATTGAAACATTTTAGAAAAAAACGTTTCTGCAAAACCGCGGGTTACATTGAATGACGACGTTTCTGAACCATAAATATGTTTCATATCTACCTTATATCACGCTTGCACATAACCGTCGCTCAATATTCTACATCCCTTGCTCTGACTGAATGCAAAAAACGTAGACATTCAACGTATCCGTGGATTGCAGAAAAAAACGTTCCCTTACATATGAAGTATATGTTGATATATAGCATATGGTAATATCAAATCACATGATCACCAGTCATTAGGATTAATCGTGTTGGGACCATAAATGTCTGAACCAAAATTCATGAAAAACAATCAAATTCACTGACATTACCATCCTAGAGCCAAACTGGATGTGCCATCCAGGTTTGTTGCAAGACATGTTTGTAAAATCATCTCTTAGTCTTACTCTGGGAGTCAAACCACCAGCCTTGCAGTCACAAGCACACTTGTTAAAGGAGTTTTGAAATACGAAATAACATGAAGGCGACAAGATGTGAAATCTGTGATGATAGAAAATAAAACCCTGTTATAGATTTGTTGTATTTTCTGGTGAATATACTAAATAATATTTGTTCATGCTGTATCATGTCTTACAATTAGACATATACACAAATGCTTGCAGGAGTGTAGGAGTTTTTTATCTGAGTACACAATCAGGTGCAGATATGCTAATACTTTTATACACACACACACACACACACACACACATGCATGATAGATGGAGGGAAGATTGGAGAAGTGCGTGGGTGTGGAAGTACAGTATGTGTTGTGGAGAAGTGGGCCTCACCTACAGCAGGTTACAGAGGCAGTCAGTCAGTTCAGTAACCTGCTTCGACTCAATGCACGTACAGTAAATGTCCTGTAAAGTGTGTGAGAATAATGCAGTAAAGCTATACTCTGATTAATTACAAACCTAGCTAACATACAGTATCTGACCTAATTCTGTAATCTACTGGTCATCGGGGCTTGGACTCGTCTAGCTTCTTTCACTTTCGCATTCACCACCTGTTGAAGAAAGACCGCTTTATGTGTGCATATTTAGGTCAACAAGTATAGTGTCACAGTTTAACCTCACAGCTTTGGCCAACAGGTGACAAATTAAAGGAAACACCTGAATAAATGAGTGTAGAGACATACTGGATGCTTCCATACAGGCCACAGGGCTCAGTCAGGCTACAGTCCCTTCAAAAACTATTGGAACAGCGAGGTCAATTCCTTTATTTTTGCTGTACACTGAAAACATTTGGGTTTAACATCAAAAGATGAATATGAGACAAGAGATCAGGATTTTAGCTTCTATTTCCAGGTATTTACATCTAGATCTGTTACACAACTTAGAAGATAGCATCGTTTGTAACAGAGCACCACATTCTTAGGTGAGCAAAAGCATAGGAACAGATAGACTTAAAATAGATTAAAGTGAATAATACTTAATATTTAGTTGCAAATCCTTTGCTTGCAATAACTGCATCAAGCCTGCGACCATGCAATTGACATCACCAAACTTTTGCATTCTTCTTTTGTGATGCTTTTCCAGGCTTTCAGCGCAGCCTCTTTCAGAGCTGCCATCATGTGTTACATCATCAATGAAGATCAATGACCCCGTCCCAGAAGAAGCCATGCGAGCCCAAGCCATGACATTACTGCCACCGTGTTTCACAGATGAGCTTGTGGGTTTGGGATCATGAGCAGATCCTTTCTTTCTCCACACATTAGCCTTTCCATCACTTTGGTAAAGGTTCATCTTTGTCTCATCAGTCCATAAAACTTTGTCCAACAACTTTTGAGCACTAAGTTGCAGATCTAGCATTAGCTGCTAATGGTACCTGGCCATGCCGGGCCGTGCTCTTCCCTAGCTCCACCCTCTCGTCCAAATACGGTCACTTTTGGTTCCAAAAAAACAAGATGTGACGGCCGAAATGGCAAGGAGGGTCAGAAGAGGAGATGTCACGCGTCATCAATGCGTCATATCTTTGGGGTCAAACACATGCGCAGTAAAATCTGGTCTCACTGAAATTGAGCCAATCGCAACGCACGACCGCAGCTCCAGTTACCCTGCGCATGTGTTATACCCTATACATCCACATCTTATATAGAGTCTATGGTTTATACCTACTATGGCTGTTTATAAGAGGTAAATGCACAGGATGTCATTGAATGGTCAGAACTGTCCTTTAAGCAAGTCACACGGCCTTAAAGTCTCTCTTGTGGAGCAGCTCAGTAGCTAATGAATGGGAGGTGGTAGGGGGGGGGGTCAATCTAACTGTTCCCCTGTGTGTGCCCCTCTCTTGGCTCTTTGTTGTGTTAACACAGACGTGTGGTCTCGTGGAGCAGCTGAACACTGAGAGGACAGAGAAGAAAGAGCCTATCAAGCCTTCTCCTCTTGCCACAATCAAAGACAATGATGCCAGCTGATGCCAGCTGCCTGCCTGGCAACCAGCCTGGCTTGTGGCATGTAATTTGCAGGAAGAGAAGTTGTATAGTTGTCCACTGAACCATAGCTGAGTTTGCCTTGCTCACTGCCTGTTTAATAAGGTGCGTGTGTGAGTGTGTGTGTGTTTATTTTGGTGTCCTGAACTTCCTGTCTGGTTGGATTAATAAGCGTCTGACAGATGATATCAAACCTACACGTGTTTATACACAACAATAACTATTTTTGTGGAGAGAGCCATTTATGTATAAATTGCAAAATACATGTGTGAATCCTTCTGTGTGCATTCATTAATATTGAGACTGATCTGACTCCATACTATGATGAATACCAGAACGGGATCCTGTCAAATTAATTAATGAAAAACTAGAGGATGCCATCATGAAATCAAGAAATATAAAACATAGATTCCAGATTTTTTCTCAAAGGAGAACACAGGAGAAGTGATTTACAGGGCAGATAAGCTGCTGTAGCAAACAAAAAGTGCAATTCAATTAAAGTGAATATATGTAGGCTATGTATATTTATTAACATGTGTAGTAATTAGAGCTGTCAATCTATTAAAATAATTAATTGTGATTAATCGCATGATTGTCCATAGTCAATTGCGATTAATCGCAAATTAATCGCATATTTTTTATCTGTTCAAAATGTACCTTAAAGGGAGATTTGTCAAGTATTTAATAATCTTAAAAACATGGGCGTGGACAAATATGCAAATGTATGTATATATTTATTATTAGAACTCAATTAGCAACACAAAACAATGACAGATATTGTCCAGAAACCCTCACAGGTACTGCATTTAGCATAAAACAATATGCTCAAATCATAACATGGCAAACTGCAGCCCAACAGGCAACAACAGCTGTCAGTGTGTCAGTGTGCTGACTTGACTATGACTTGCCCCAAACTGCACGTGATTATCATAAAGTGGGCATGTCTGTAAAGGGGAGACTCGTGGGTACCCATAGAACCAATTTTAAGTCACATATCTGGAGGTCAGAGGTCAAGCTAACCACATCCCGACTCCAGCCCTGTATCTAACACACAGATGTGGGATTGATATCCATCTTCTCATCCCCCTCTCAGAAAGAAAGTGAATTGGTGTATCCTACAATTTTGAAACATTCTTTTAATTAGGTAACTGTAGAACAACGCATCAATATCCCAAAAAAAGAAGTGTCAGTGATAGACAAAATTATAAATACTGGTTAAAAGTACAGACCTTTGTGAACACAGAGGAGCAAATTTATCATTGGGCTGATAAACAGGTTCACAGTGATGCACACCAACTGGGTGTCCACTCAGTGTTGTCCCACAGCAGGTGCTGCCTTTGTCTCTCCACCAAAGATCCCATATACAGTAGACCCCCATGACCTCATCAACCTCAATCTGAGTTTGTCCATGGTGTATGAATATAACTCTGTGGCTGTCTGCTCAATTAGGTTCTCTCTGTTTCTGTGTAATGATGTACTGCTCGGGCCATATGCTGAACTCTGTAGGGTCACACTCTCACAGTCTCTGAGCACAGAAACATCACAGATCAGAGGGACAGAGGCCCTGTTCACACCTGGTATTAACATGCGTCCTCAGTGATCCGATCACAAGTGGACAGCCTTAAGTACAGGTGTGAGGACGCATTGAGGTGAGATCTTTCAGACCACATTCAGAGGTGGTCTGGGCCACATATGACCACATTCTTTTAGCAGTGTGTGCGTGAATGTGTCCTGGACCACATTAAGGACCAACTACTCATCTGATGTCCCGCTGGGATCCACGGGATCACCGCGCTCCTCAGGTGTTCTCTGTCCTCCCCGGCTCTCTGGAGCTCTGCACCCCGCTGTTGTCTGGCAAAAGCAGCGGCACCGGCGGCGCGGAGGTTCCCGGGGACCGCCGGTACAATTACCTTTTATTTTGATGTTAATACAATGTACCAGAATTCACAAATATGTAGGATATTACTACTGTCATTCATGTAATATTACGTCACAACGTCTGCTGTATCAGCCGTGTGTTTACTACGTGTTTATTTGCATATAGAGCGGGGAAGTGAGATCGGATCACAAGTGGCCACTCAAGACGCATTCTAATACCAGGTGTGAACAGACGTACTTAAAGCTGTCCACTTGTGATCCGATCACTGAGGACGCATGTTAATGCCAGGTCTGAACAGGGCCAGAGACAGGTCGTCCACCAATCGGAAGGTCGGCGGTTGGATCCCCGGTTCCTCCGGTCCATATGTCGAAGTGTCCTTGAGCAAGATACTGAACCCCAAATTACTAGTGGAAGTCAGGATATTGAGTTCTTTAAAAGATGCCTGAGATCCTGGAAAAGATCCTTTGACCTACACATTTTCATGCATCTGGCCAACTGAGTCTGGATTTTGTAGAAAGTTAAACATTTGGTCTGTTGTATCACGAGTACCCCGAGGAGAAGCAACATAATGTAGCTTACCACTGTTACGCAGACGACACACAACTTTATGTCCTGCTGACTGGTAGCAACACAGACAAACTCTGTCATATAATGGACTGTCTCTCAGGCATTAAAATGCTGGATGTCACAAAATTTCCTTCAGCTCAACGACTCTAAATCTGAAGTCTTTCTATTTGGCCCCCCAAACCTGACTAATGTGTTAGTAAATATTCTTGGCAACCTGTCATCTAACATCACGCAGTCCGCCCGCAACCTGGGTGTGGTCTTTGACTCACCAAAGTAATTCAATCATGCTTTCTCCAACTAAGGAACATCTCAAAAGTCAAACATTTCCTTTCTCAAACAGACCTAGAAAAAGTCATCCATGCATTCATCTCATCCCGATTAGACTACTGTAATTCCCTTTATTCGGGGTTCAGCCAAAAAGCCATTTCCCGTCTCCAACTTGTTCAGAATGCAGCAGCCAGGCTATTAACAAACTCTAAGAGACGAGACCATATCACACCCATCCTTGCAACACTTCACTGGCTCCCAGTCAGGTATCGAATTGATTTTAAAATGTTTCTAATTACTTTTAAAGCCCTACACGGCCTTGCCTCTAACTACATTTTAGAGTTACTTGAGCCCTACGAGCCCAGCCGCTGCCTGCGCTCCTCAGGTAGGACCCTCCTCACTGTCACCACAGCCCGCCTGGTTACAAAGGGAGACCGGGCGTTCTCCGTTAGAGCCCCACAGCTGGGGAACTCCCTTCTGGAGGAACTCAGGCTAGTAAACTCTGTTTCTCCTTCTAAATCACGCCTCAAAACCTACTTTTACAGTACGGCCTTTTTATAGCAATCTCTTGTCTTAATTTCATTACAGTTGACTTTTTGTACACATTGTTTTATTAAGTCTTACGTTCAACATTTTATTTTAGCCTTTGTTTTTATTCTGTATTGTTTTTATCTTGATGTTTGCACTATTGTAACTTATGTAAGGCACTTTGTAATTATGTTTGGAAAAGTGCTATACATTTAAAGTTTATTTATTATTTATTATTACCACTGAAACTTGGTGGCATGGGCTTATTGTTAATACTTAATAATTAAAAATAACAAAGATCTTTTTTAGTAACTTTCATTACCTTTTAAGAAAGTACCGCAAAACTAAACCACAAAACCAAGAAATGAAACTATTTTTACAGGAATTTGTTTTATCAGTTTATGTTGGTTTCAGTGGGCAGTTTGAATGTGATTGAATAGTTTATTAGAGACACTGAACACGCTCAGCATCTCCTTACTAGCATCAAGTTCAGTCCTTTGTGTGTGTGTGTGTGTGTGTGTGTGTGTGTGTGTGTGTGTGTGTGTGTGTGTGTGTGTGTGTGTGTGTGTATGTCTATGTGTGTGGTCGAGGAAAGGCATGGGAAAAAAAATCTGCAGTCCTTCACAATGCTGGAGAACATGCTTGATAAGACACATTAATTTTATATGACATTATTCAGCTGATTATGAAGCAGGCCATGCCACCCGCTGAGGCTCAACAAGCAGCAGCATCCTCTGACGCCAAGCGCTCCCTTCTCCCTCTCAGAGACACTTCTCCTTCTGATGAGGCCGCCACCCTCCTCCGCCACCACCGTCATGTTCATCGTGTTCATCATCACTGTTGTCCAAATTAAACTTACACATCACGACAGTGTGCGGCTAGTATTGCTTGCACCTTGTGAGTCTGTGTGTGTGTCTTAACGGCAAAATGTGGTCCTGGAGACACCGACTGGAACGGGAACTACAACAGAAGTTTGGAGTACGTGTTTATATGTCTGTTTGTCTGTCTGTCTCTGGACAGATTTTACCACTATGATAGCGTCGCAATCATGCAAGATGCAGTCACAAAACTTTACAGCTGTGTCATTGAGATCAAATTGAAGGCTGCATTGAAGAAGGGTGTGGTCCGAGCAAGGGCGCTGGATGTAGGGGTCCATTGCCCCCCAAACACACTTTACACCCCTGGCCCGATTTGGCGTCGCAGCTGGTGTGATCCCATCACAAGATGGGGCTGCCTCCTGAACGTCGGTGAGTCAAATCATCTGTCGGTGACCCCTCAGTCAACTTGAAGTTCTTCAAGTTGAGTCGCGGCCCTGGGAAGCGGCGAGGTCCAGGCGAAGGGTGCTGTGAAGCCGTGGGCCACCTTCACCCCGGGCCTTTTCAAACCGACCTAGAGCTGATCGCAGCATACCATCATGGAGGAAATGTGCGCAGCGAGGGCCAGCCAGGGTAGAGGTCCCATGAGGAGATCCTCCTACACCGAGTGGCCATTCCCGACCCGCTGAGTTGAATTCCCCGAGCAGACTGCAAAGACTAAGATGTGTAGATATTTTTGGTTCATTATGAAACTGTGCCGGGCCGCATTTGACCCCATTTGACTATGTTAATGTAGTCAAAATCATCACTGAAACTCATACCAATGGATTTTCTGATTACCAGATAGTGTATGTGAAAAAAGGGTACGAAGTTGAATTCAGGTACAGCCCTACAGAATTTAGAAATCATCATCATCATCATCATCATCATCATCATCATCATCATCATCATCATCATCATTATAAATACATTTGATAATGAATAAATATATTTAAAAATACATTTAAAATGATTTAAAAATAAAACAAAATGATAATAAAAATATAATAATAATAATAATAATAATAATAATAATAATAATAATAATAATAATACAAAATTAAATATATGCAAATATAAATACAAAATAAATAAAAGCGAAAATTAAATGGAAGAGTACATAAATAGGAATAGGAATATAAATATAATATAATAGGAATAAAGAAGCAATTTAAAACAGAAATATCAGTTTATTAATGCCTAATTACTGCCTAATTAATTAATTGATTTCAGATTTTGGCATATATATGTAATACATATACAGTATATACAGTATACATACGTACGTTCCTGTGAACCCAATATCTCAGTGAACGCCTTGAGAGAATTTCTTCAAATTTGGCACAAACATCCACTTGGACTCCAAGATGAACTACAATTTGGTGGTGAAAGACAAGGTCACTTTAACCTCACGTCCATGACTTCTAGTTCTTGTCACATTGTAACATTGTTGGAGGGAACCTGAGAACAATAATTTCATTGGCAATGACTGTAACATCCCCCCCCCACCCCCCCCCCCCCCCCACCCCACCCCACCCCCCTGTAATTGTAGTGCAAATGACATGAAATCAAGTGTGGAAGATTTGCACATACACAATGGATGAGCTTGCCCTCTCCTACTCACAAAGATTAGTTTGTTTCAACCAACATTAAAAAAAAAAATCGTTGCCTAATATTAACAAAAGCGGGAATGGATCACCTTAGAATGACCAATGATCTATTGAGTCATTTAGTTATGAGCACTTGTTGCTTTTAAAACTTTTTTTTTTTTTCACTACGATCCAAGTCATCATGCTTTAAACCAATTTTCCTCCATTTATTGTCAGTATTTCGTTTTAGAAATCACAAATTATTTTCTTTTCTGGGTATTAAAAAATGAATAGACTATTAAAAGTCCTTCCATTTGGACTGTATTATGCAGATATCCTGTCTTTGTGTTCCTCAGCATGTCACAGCACACTCTTTCTGTGTCACTTCTCACCCATATGATGCCTCTACCCATCCAGCTCAAGCATTCTGGTTTTCTCATACCCATCATCTTTCTTTTTTTTTCTCAGCCCATTACACCGTGGTTCAAGCCAAGCTGTGCTGTCTCTTTGTTTCCCCTACGCTTCGATCGATCTGACATGGCCCCAGCCTCCAGCGGCATAATGCCCATCAAGATACACAGGAACTCAGTACAAACTGACTGGCTTAAACAATACCAGCAACAATACCATCACATAAGGACAATACAGGCCAGACAGATTTCACTGAACAATGGCGTATGCTACACACACACACATACACACACACACACACACACACACACACACACACACACACATACGCACAACGTTTACACAGAGCAGAGCTCACAGACTCTGCAGTGAAGTAGGCCAAATGATGCTTTGTTCATCAGATTATAGTTATTTGCATTTCACACATCATGGATCTAATAATTGATTTATAGCTGGACGTCAAAGTTGGAAGTTTGGAAAAAGTTTTGAGAATTTGAAATCTCTTTTTAAAAAAAATATTTTGGACTTTGTTGCCTTGATGGATTTGCAATTTCAGAGTTTTAATAGACAGTTAGATGAAGCTTCACAAATAAGTGTTCGGTACTCACAAAGAGTGGTGAATATCAGGCTAAACTAAGTCTCACTGCAGTTAGCTGTTGATGGATGGATGTATCTACAGTTTGTTTGATATATGCCGTGCACTCATCTTCTTAGAATGTGAAACAGATCTAAAGCTCTATCTTTGTGTTGTCATTACTGTGAGTATAGTGTATATTACCACTCCTCAGACTTGTATAATATCCTTGGATTAGTATTAAAAACAGAAGGCACGAAGGATTGTGCAGGATTACATCACAATGGAACATCCTCATCTGCAGAGACGACCAGCATTCAACACTTCAATTAGTAAGGGTGTGGATGTGGCATCAAATTGGTGTAACGAAAATCCCCCAGCAGCATGCTGATGAACCGATTGTGTGCTTATTGACACTAACGTTGTTTGGGAAAAGAAATATCAGAACTGGCAGAACTCTGCTGTATTTAGTTACGTCCCATTTGTTAAAGAAACAGCATCAATTATTCCCATTATGTCACCATTTTGGATGACCACAATAAACACTGACTGGCTGCACATCAAGGATCATTGGATGACTGGGTGCCCCCAAAAACCTATCCAAATTAAAGCTGAAGTAGGCGAGATTGGAGCAAATCTGATTAAAAAAAAGTTATTTTTATAAATCGCTATATTGTGACAGTAGTACATGTGACAGGTAACCTGAAAAAAATCATGTTCCTCTGTGTCCCCCGGTGCTCCTAACGGCATCTGCAAGATTTCACATACCGGAGGAAAACAAGCAGTCAGAGCTGATCTGAGGTCTGCTGTCCATACAGTATGCTGTCTATGAGAGCCGGCTGTCGAACTCTGACCAAACGGTCAAACTAGGCAGCGCTGATCAAATATGAATCAATATTGTGTTACGTTACTGCCTATTTCTCTCCTCAAATGTTTTCAGAATCATCTTGTAGTGTACTGTTTAGCTGTAAAAGGAGAAAGTTTGTGAAGCCGCCGCCATTGTGAAATCTGGTGAAGGAACACCAAGTTCCGTTCACATGATCGGAGCACAGCCAATAGGAACGCTCTCTCAATGAAATGACCTGTGATTGGTCAAAGTCTCCTAGATTTTTTAAAGCCTGAAAAAAAAAACATGGGGAGGAGCAGAAGTCTAGTTCTCTCTCAGAACACTTGAATTACAATATGCTGAGTAGTTTTTATGGAATTTTTGCCCAATGATGCCAAAAAATATACTCACCAGAGCAATATGCTAAAGACAAGAACGGTATGGCGTAGTGGTGCACTTATGTAGACCTAAAGGGACTGTTTGTAACTTTTTAAGCATATAAATGTACCGGGTCGGGACACATGCGCGCTCGCATACGCGCGCTCGCGTGTGGCCGCTGTCACTGCTCCTCTGCCTGCCTGCCTTCAAAAACACAACGCGCGCGTTCTCGCTGTCTCGCTCCACCTCTACACGTGAACGCGCACACTCCACACTGCAGAAGACTTCGTAGCTCTGAGAATATCTAGTGAATGTACAGCGGACGTTTGTGCTGAAATAAATGCTGCAGCTCCTCCAGACCAACAGAGGTTTCCCGTGTCTTGTGAAGGGACGGGGCTCTGCAGAGAGAAACGTTATTGTCTCTGACCGGGTGCCGATGTCTCCCTGCGGGTGCAGTCGGGAGGCGATAACGTTTCTTGCTGCGAAGCCCCGGCACCGACCTGCTTTTGCTAAAGCAGGAAAAGCCAACACTAGGATCAGCATTGATTCATGGAGAGACCTTCGTCTGGTCAGCTAACATTTCTGCCAAGCAGCTGAAATATAGAGTGATATTGTGGTTTTAGCTGACGTGTGTCGCCTCACTGTTTTGAGCGATGCTCGTTCAGGTATATTTAGAGCGAGCAAGCGTGAGCCCGACGCTGACTTTCGTTGACTTAACGGCCACAGGTGTCGCTGTTAACAAGCAATTCTGAAAGTTACAAATAGTCCCTTTAAGTAACCAAGTTCTTCTTATCTTTCTGCAGCCATCTGATTCTTTAAAAACTCATCACGTAAACGACAAACCTGGCTTGTGTAATCGGAGTAGGGGATTAGAGAAACCTAATTTACCCAGCAGTAACGTTTAAGATTACAGCCCGCAAAATAAATATTTTGTAAATACCTATGAAATACTTACTGTAAAGCGTTAAATAATTTAGAGTTATTTTAGAGACAAAGTTTAGAGACAGGGCGACAAGAGTCTTTTATGTCCTTTTCAATAGCTATGTTGTGAAAAGGAGACTAACTACATGTGGCACTTTTATTTAGAAAAAAGAAAGAACATTATTATTACTTTCATACAAAATATGACTTTAGCTATGCACATCAACACTTTAACACCCAACACTCTATTTAGCTCCGTAATTGTATGAGCAAATGATATGACTACATTTGATCCAAAAATAACATTACTGTTCTCTAGTATCATTATTTAAAAAACATACTGGTAACTATGTTATAGCTACAGCTATAGAGGTACGAGGTCATGCAAGGCTTAGTCTAATGTTTTGTTCCCCTGCAGCAATAAGAATGTACACCATATTTAAAAAAAACCATCTGCATTTTAATCTATATTTTTACATTTACATTACAGATTATTTTGTAAAAATATCATAATTTTAATATCAACAATACCATAATTAATTTAATTGCGATATCATCATTGTTACTCCATCTCTCTGGTCTTGTTATCCAGTGGTAATATCACTGTACCCAGTAATTATTTAAAAGGTACTCAGTAATTTAAAGTCTGTAAAATATTACTTGTCTAAACAAGGCTTCTCTGTTGGAAACTGAAAACATTGAGGCCTTGTGTTTTTTGTTGTTTTTTTTTCAAATCAGCATATTTAGAGATAATGATCTCTGGCACTGACACTGACTGTTGACACATTTAATAAAAATCAAGATTGGAAGTGGCCATCAAAGTCCTATCTGGGTATAAAGAGTAACAGCGGTGTTTTTGAGCACAGATAATGACTGTAATATAAGAACTTGTAAGATAAGAAAAGACTTTTACTTTTAATGTTACTACCTATCAACCCCACTGTTTACAACGGTGCAGCTGCAGAGTAAGAGGCACATTGGTTTTATATTAATAATGGATATAATTACTACGTGTAAAGTGAAACGTTTGTTTGCAGTTTCCCTCAGCTTAATGACACGTTTTAGTCTCTTTCAGCACATGGTTTTGGTTTTCCAGCCACAATTGAACTTGAATTTGGCTCAATCTGACCCCTCTCATCCCGTCCCGTCCAAAAATATACTGCCCACTGCCACTTTAAGTGTCATTACACTGTAATCTTTCTGTAAATCTACTTGTGGTTCAGTGATTCTGTGGCACTTTATTTGACATGTACCTTTCAAGACTGAAAAGTGTCATAATTGAACAAGGGTTATCTCATTTGAAGGACTCCTACAAATGCAGCCCAGACAGCCCAGTACCATCCCCTGATCACGGCTAATATCGCCGCTCTATAGGCAACCCTGCCTTCTTTGGGGATTTGGAGTACAGGCTGTCTGGGACAAGGGAAAAGTGAGCATGGCTCACATACCCCCCCGCTCACTGCTTGACCCCCTGCTAAAGTAGGGCCAAAGGTTTTGCCCTTTTTGGAAAACCTTCAAAAATGTTGGACACCTTGGACTTCTAACCCCCAAAAGACACAACTAGTCCACACTGGCAACCATCATAGCAAATTTTAAGTTCCTAAATTGCATAGTTTCTGAGTTCTGCTCCGGAAATGAAATTGAAGTAAAAAAAATCTGTTTTTGGCCAAATATAATGAGTAACTACGCAAAATATAATGGGAAGGGCTTTCAGTCAGGTTCCCTTTTCCTTCCCCTCCACATCGATCAGTAGCTGTAACAATTTTATGTGGACATTAGACGTAAGGGGACTGTTTAATCCAACAACCAAAGAGAATTTATTTTACTCCTCAAGCCATGATTGACTAATTCCTGATGTCCAACTCCCTAGATCTCTTTACTGAGTAAGGCAGAAATATTTTGAGGAAGGGGGAAAATCTGGCAAATTTGTTGGCTAATTATATTAAAGGTCCATATCAAGCCCATTTTCAGTTTCATACTTGTATTTTGTGTTTCTACTAGAACATGTTTACATGCTGTAATGTTCAAAATAACCTTTATTTTCCTCATACTGTCCGTCTGAATATACCTGTATTCACCCTCTATCTGAAACGCTCTGTTTTAGTGCATTTCAACAGAATTGCAATGGAATTGCATTGCTAGGCAACAGTTTGGGTCCATTTTGACTTCCTGTCAGCTGATGTTATTTACATACACTGCAACAGGAAATAAACTGTAATAATGTTTACGTTTAAAACCGTGTAATGGTCTAAATATTGTATATTTGTGACATCACAAATGGACAGAAATCCTAACGGCTTGTTTCAAACGCACAATTTCTGAATACGGGCTGTGTGTATTTCTCCGTATATTGAGCGTTTTGATAGTTTAACAGTATTTATAAAGCACTTAAAGGGATTATTTGAAACTTTGTACGCGCATAAATGTAGCGGGTCGTCACACATGCGCGCTCGCATATGCGCGCATGTGTCACCTCTAGACGTGAACGTGCGCTCACTACACACTGCAGAAGAGTTAGTTTAGCTCTGAGAATATCTAGTGAATGTACAGGGGACGTTTGTGCAGAAATAACTGCTGGTCCTCCAGACCAACAGAGGTTTTCCGTGTCTTGTGAAGTGACGGAGCTCTACAGAGTTGTCTTCTCGTTACCGACCGGGTGCCGGTGTCTCCTCTGCTCTCTCCGGCTGCGGGCGGAGAGAGCAGGGAGACACGCTGGAGAGCCCCGCTGCCTCAGCCTGCACTTAGGCAGGAAAAGCCAACACTAGGATCAGATCTAAATCATGTTCATGGAGAGACCTTCGTCTGGTCAGCTAACATTACTGCCAAGCAGCTGAAATATAGAGTGATATTGTGGTTTTAGCTGACGTGTGTCGCCTCACTGTTTTGAGTGATGCTCGTTCAGGTATATTGAGAGCGAGCAAGCGCAAGCCCGGCGCTGACTTTCGTTGATTTCACGGCCACAGGTGTCGCTGTTAAGAAGCATTTCTGAAAGTTACAAATAGTCCCTTTAAACCTGCTTTATAATATAAAAGACATGAAAATCTAACTTTTTACAATACGGGACCTTTAAATAGAACCACTCTAACAGTACAATATCTTCCATTATGGGGAAGGATGGTTTATTGCTGACAAATATTAATGCTATAAATAGAAAATGTTGAGATTTCTGTGTTGATAATCATACTTTTGAATCCGATGTGCAGCTCCAAGAGATCCACACTTTCTCAAGCAAATTAAAGGTTAAACCTCCCCTCATCATCTAATGAACAGAAAGAAATGCTTGATGCCCCGATGACAGAGGAGGAAGTCACTGGAGTGATTAAGAAAATGGCTTCAGGTAAACTCCCTGGGCCTGACAGCTTCACACACCAATTTTACAACGTGTGATTATATCACAGCTCAGGGGCGTTGTTCGGCCCAACGTGAAGGTCTACGGTTTTGTTTTAATTTAAGACTGTGGCACGTGCAGTTAGCACCGCCTCTGGGATTTGGCTGTTAAACACAACATTGCGCTATCTTGAAATTCCTTATTTTGGGATAAAGATTTATACAAAGCCGTTTTAGCAAGTTTTTTGTGACCTGAACACTGCAGTCAGTGGATCTGATGCTATCTGAGTGAGATATACATGCATTAGTAGCTGAAATCATCTGAAATCACAGACTGACAAGGCGGATTATGTGAGACCTCAATCTCTATGTAAAGAAATCACTTTGATCTGGTTCACAAGTCCACATGGGCAAAGTTTATTGGACATTATTAAATGTCACACTGTACTGAGGTCTGCTGGCCATGCAGGTGTGAATAGGATAGTACAGGCTGTTCTCATTCACTGTTCTACTTACGAAATGTAAGTAAGTAAGTAAGTAAAGCTGTATTTATATAGCAACTTTTAAAACATACTGTTACAAAGTGCTTCACACACAAATGAAACATCGAACAATGTTAGAACCAAAGAATAATTACAATATGAGACACAGAAACAATGAGAGACAGACCAATAGAAAACAGACAAACACAAACAGTATATGGCTGTGGCCTATAAAAAGGCTTGCCTATAAAGATGTGTTTTTAAAAGATCTTAAAGCAGTCCAGAGATTCAGCAGCTCTGATAGGTCGGGGGAGGTGATTCTAGAGGGTTGGGGGGGCTAAGACAGAAAAGGCCCGATCACCTTTTGTTTTGTAGTTGGAGCGGGGGATGGATAAAAGGCAGAGATTAGAGGATCGAAGTGGTCGACAGGTAGAATATGGAACTAGGAGATCAGAAATGTAACTGGGGGCAAGGTCATGCAGTGCCTTATATGTAGTTAGCAAGATCTTATAGTTTATTCTGAATGTTACAGGAAGCCAATGTAGGGATGCCAGAACAGGGGTGATGAGAGACCAACGGCTATTTCTGGTCAATAACCTGGCCGCTGCATTTTGAACCAATTGTTGATGGTTTAAGGCAGTTTGACTGAGGCAGGTGTAGAGGGAATTACAATAGTCTAGATGGGAGAATATGAAAGTTTGAATTAATAGTTCAAGATCCGTGGAGGACAAGATGCATCTGATTTTTGCAGCGTTTCTTGGCTTGAGAAAACAGGACTGGACAAGTTTAGTGACATGATGGTCAAAAGTCAAATACCGGTCAAAGATGATACCAAGATTCTTAGCAGTAGGACTGATATTGGATTGAAGTGGGCCAATAAACTGATGAACTGCTGTAGCAAAATTGTCTGGTCTTATTAAAGTCTGTCTTATCAGGGTTTAATTGGAGAAAGTTGAGAGATATCCAGTCTTTGGTCGCAGCTAAGCAGTCATGAAGGGAGGACAGTTGATATAGGTTATTGGTTTTGGTTGAAAAATAGATCTGTGTGTCATCGGCATAACAATGATACGACACGTCATGAAAGCGGCTAAACAAATGACCCAGAGGAAGCATATACAAAGAGAAAAGGATTGGTCCAAGAACCGAATGTGAACATGTGTGAGAAGGTGGATCCAGGATGCGTCGCCAAACAGATAGAGCCAGAGCAACACGACCTCCTCTCCACACCAAACCATTAGAGCCAGAGCAACACAACCTCCTCTCCACGCCAGATAGATAGAGCCCGAGCAACACGACCACCTCTCCACGCCGAATAGATATAGCCAGAGTCCGAGCAACACAAGCTCCTCTCCACACCAAACAGGTAGAGCCAGAGCAACACGACCTCTTCTCCACCATGGAACCTAGAGAGACGACCAGATTTTTGTTTTTCATTCACAGTTGCTTAGTAATGTAAACGTATGTAAGAATATCATAATTTTAATATCAACAATACCATAATTCATTTAATTGTGATATCATCATTGTTACTCCATCTCTCTGGTCTTGTTATCCAGTGGTAATATCACTGTACCCAGTAATTATTTAAAAGGTACTCAGTAATTCAAAGTCTGTAAAATGTGACTTGTCTAAACAAGGCTTCTCTGATGGAAACTGAAAACATTGAGGCCTTGTGTTTTTTGTTTATTTTCAAATCAGCATATTTAGAGATAATGATCTCTGGCACTGACACTGACTGTTGACACGTTTAATAAAAATCAAGATTGGATGCGGCCATCAAAGTCCTATCTGGGTATAAAGAGTAACAGCGGTGTTTTTGAGCACACATCATTCCTATAATGTAAGAACTTGTAAGATAAGAAAATACTTTTACTTTCAATATTACTACCTATCATCCCGACTGTTTACAACGGTGCAGCTGCTGAGTAAGAGGCACATTGGTTTTATATTAACAATGGATCAAAGTACTATGTGTAAAGTGAAACGTTTGCAGTTTCCCTCAGCTTAATGACAAGTTTTAGTTTCTTTCAGCCCATGGTTTTGGTTTTCCAGCCACAACTGAACTATTTGGTTCAATCTGACCCCTCTCATCCCGTCTCCAGCATGCAGCTGTTTTTGGTGCGAAAGCTCCGATAAACCTGCTGTTCTCTACCTAGAGACTATGGCTGGTGAACACAGTGAAGCATTTAGCAGCTAAAGGGAGTTTCTCAGGGGTTGGAGGAGACTAAAACAGAGCTAAAAGGAGCCATATTGGTTATGGGGGGCATTACCCTTGTAATATTAAGCCTAGACCCCCTCTGGCCCCCCCTATACTGTGCCGAATATTTTCGTAAATTTTTCACCCCACATTTATCCCCAGAGAGGGAAATTGTAATTATTCATGGGTAGTAAATTAAATTTACATTAACACTGACTGAGTATTTTTGTTTTAATCATCTCCGCCAGGAGATTATATTCGGTTGTGTTAGTGTAAACAAGTAAACAGTGCCTTTTCCACTTGTCTCACGATAGAGAACACCACTTACAGTAACCATGGTAACTGTACACAACAAAGATGGCGACAGTTGTAGCTTCAAAATGCGTAGAAGACATAAAAACTTTAAATGCGTGACAAAAACTAAAATGTCACTGACGAAAACTAGACTTTAGTTTTTGGTGACTAAAATTTAACTAATACACATTTTCATCAAACAACTAAATCAAATAAAAATGGGGTTAGCCATACCAACTTTATATGGTGATAAATTATGTCAACGTTGTGTTTTCAGCTTGTTGTACTGCACCCAGTGGCCAATAATCATTTATGCTACATGTAACATATCAGAATCAGCTTTATTGTTAAGTATGTGTGCACATACAAGGAATTTGACTCTGTTTTTTTGCATTGCTTTCAATGTACTTACACAGAAAAGGACAGATAAGAACAATCGACAACAAAGCTGGACAAATAAAGGTAGGGAATATGCAACAAATGACTTTTTCCAGCAATTATAGCAATAGAAGAAAATTTACAATGCTTTTGAACATCTCACGTTTCCTCTGGCTTCACCAAAATGTCCACAAATACACAATAAATATGTGATGCTGATGCCTTCATGCTACCACTGAGATAAATGTCCCCCCTGATCTTAATGACCTCCATGACATTTCCTCTAGTGCCACCCTCAGGACAAGCTTTACACTTACTACCACTGACACCAGCAGGCTGTCAGCAGAGCAACGGCATCAGTATATTTCAGTCCAACAGTTTTATATTGAGCTCCTGCTTCATTGTTCTGTGGCATATAAAGTGTTGATGACTGTTGTTCTCCATTGAGGAAGAAGAAACATGCAGCCCGCTTTATTAATTTCAGATACAGTAAGATGACACACTTCCAGTTTCAGTGAAGCACCTGCTGCTCTGCGTGCACCATGTGGACATCTGGTCCATTCACTAAACCAGGACAGCTTATTGTGGGATGTATTGCTGAAATCTTTTCCTGTTTTACATCTCAATAGAGATATATCTCGTGCTATTTACCCATCTGCTTTTATAATACTATATCCATGTCATATTCCATAGCCTTCTAGTCCATTTTAAAGACAGTAAATGTTTCACTTGTAAAGATGATGATATAGGCCATACACTGGTGTATGACATCCATCTGGTTCAAAAGTTTTTCAGAGTGACAGGCTTAAACAAAAAGGTGATGTTGGCACCAGTGCCTTTTAAGGTTGATAGCAGCGCTAAAATACTGCTATATAGAGCACGAAGCCCCGACAACTTTTTTGAGGACTACTTTTTTGTTCACATGCAGTGTGTTTGGCAGTCTCTCGCAATAAATACACCTAAATCATAAAACTGAGAACTGCATGGACATCTGAAATACATGAAATTGCAAGGGCATGAAGTAGAGTAGACTAGTATATTCAGATCTATGTCGTAGTGTGTTTTGCCATCTGCTGACAGGTTGTAGCTTTACACAGAGCCGATCACAGAGAAGCAAGAATATAATTTCTCAAATGTCTATCTGGCAGTGCATACATGATCCATGCTGGGCCGTTGCTCTGGGAGCAACTGAGTAGAAATAGATATTCTGTATCGCTCAGAAGGAATGGAGGAATAAAAGTATTATGAGGCAGCACAAAAGTATTGCGAGGTAATGCATTATTTATTGTGAATAAACGCAAAACATATTGTGAGGGAACGCAAAATATTGCGAGGAAACGCAAATGTAGTCCTCAAAAAAATTCTTGCCGTGACCCTCAGGGCCCCAACTACTATTCTCTATTATTATTAGAGAATGATGATAAAAAGATGATGTTTTAGTTGTATGAGGTGTGTGGAATGTAAATGGAGTTACATGTAATCCTGGGTTAGTGTTGGTGGTGGTGGGGGTTTGATATTTATGGTGGTTTGTTTTGGAGGATCATGGAGAGGGGTGTTCTGGTGCCTGATTGTCCCTCATGGATTAACTGTGTCATTAGTGGGTTATGGATTGCTCTCTGTATATATCTCTGCAGTGAGGATGGTGTTTCTCTCTTCGATGGTTTGAGTCCTGATATACTGTGGATGTAGTGGGTGCTGATGTATTGTGGGAGTCTGTATGCCAGTTCTGGATCATTTGTAGTCGGTTGAATTGGTGTTGTGAGGCTGTGGTCCAGGCTGGTGCTGCATATTCAAAGATTGATCTAATGTGTTTTTGGTAAACCTCGAGAATGATTTCTGGTGATGCTTTGTGTTTGTGTCCGGTGAGTGCTTTGAGGTGGTTGAGTCGTTGGCTGCCTTGTTGTTCCAGGTTATTGATGTGGGTGGTCCATGTCATGTTCCTTTGGAAGGTGACTCCTAAAATCTTTGTCTCTTCGGCCGGGGTGAGAGTGGGGTGTTGTGGAGGGTGAGGTGGATCGTTGTTTTGAGTTGGTTGTTTCTGGTGAATAGGATGAGCTGAGTTTTGGTGGGGTTGAGTTTGATTCTCCATTTGTTGGACCAGGTTTCTATTATTGTGATGCATGTTTGGAGTTTTTTTGGCAGCCAGTGGAATCGATTTGGAGTGAGTCCAGTAACGGAGGTCATCGACAAATCGTGAGACGTGTCCTATATGGTGGGTGGAGGGTAGTATACGACGGAGATGTAGTCTTCTCCAGGTGCTTTATTTTTCTTTTTTTTCAGGTGAGCTTTGATTTCTGGGGGGTGATTGGTTGTGTCAGTGGTGTCTGAACTGAGGGTGGGGGTTAATTGACATCCCAGCTCCCCCCTCAGTTCAGTCCTGTGGTGAAGTGATGTCTACTGTCACAGCTTTGTGTCCACAGACGGTATGAAGGAGGAACACTGTCACACACAGCAGGTTTGAGTGTCCTTCATGCCTGACATGAAGAGGATTGCCTTCTGCTGACCATTTAAGGTTTATTCAGCACAAGACACATTTTACACATCCTGGTATACAGTACACATTAAAAAAATCACACTCTAATAATTAATATTGTCACATTCTCATTTTCTCTTGTTCTAAATACTATAATAGAACTTAGAGATGTAGATTGAAGAGAGAATTTTAAAATGTAAACAAATGAGGATCTTTCATGTACCTACATGACCTGCTGGACTAATGCATCCTCACGTTGTCACCAGCAGCTTCATCAGCTGAAGGGGAAGTCTGTGGATGGCAGATACTGGTGAGGATCGACTCTACATCTCAGCACAGAGTAGACGACCAGATGTCAACGTCAACATCTCAACACAAGCTCCACTTAATAGCTTTTACTGGTGTCCGACAGACCGTGTGTGTGTGGCGGCGGTGAGTGTGGGGTTGTCGGTGGCGTTGTAGCTGTGAACGTAGCAGCGCAGTGTGTGTACAGTTCATTTGTCGGTGAATAAATTCTACAACTCCTCAAGACCCAAGCCAACTTCCTGCGTCTGTAACACCGGCGCAGACTCACTTAAGGTGGACTGTTAAGGTGTACCAGCTTTTCTCCTTTAAGTGACGAGCCGCTACTGAGTTTTGTTCAGCTTTTTATTTAATTTTTAATATTTCTTTCAACCGTTTAACTGATAGCATTAATCGGTCAAAATGGGTTAATGTGGGTTAATGGTTAAACGATTAATTATTAACATCCCTATTGCTTGTGACATAAGACGTGAGAGCCGTGTGGGGGCAAGACTGAATTTCGTTAATAGCTCCTTTAAAGTTGTTACGCATATGCGTATTAGTTTATTTATTATTATTTACTACTAAGAGTAATGTCTTTTAACTGAAGTTGCACTGCTTCTCTTGCCCAGTGAAACATTTCCTCTGGAAACTTGAGCACGGTGTCTGTAAATGACCTGATCTGCCTAATTGCTGTCCTTCAGAAGGGAAACATGAGAGTGATGTAAACTCCAGCAGCCCTCTGTCCCATCGACTGTGCAAAGTCCTAATGACGAGTTTCAGATAGTTCCCACCATATGTTCTAATTCTGTGGGAAACATGTGATCCCTGACACCTTACAACTTCCAGGTATAAGACACTCTATACTGTACCAACAGGGCCGGCATGTCCACAGGCTATAGGCAAACTATAGGCAATTACTAAGGGCGTCACCTTGGCTAGGGTGGCCAACTATTCATCATGAGCAAAATAACAATAATATTATAACTAGAATGGCACTCAGTGGGATTTTGTTCATGTTGAGATCAGCTGTACGTAGCGGACCATCGTAAAACACTTCATTCAAACTGGACAGAAACAAAATAAAACTAACCTAAATCTTCGTCGTTGCTCTTTCCAACAATCACTAAGTGTGCTTTGGTCGAACTCATAAGTAATCTCATGAGTTTAATGTGAAAAACGACGAATCTACAGGTCCCCCTCCTCCACCCCCCCCCCTGCTCTCTCTCTCTGAAGGAAAGAGGCGGGGTCATGCGTCATCAACGAGTCATCAGTTGCACTGTGCATGTGTTATACCCAGAGGTCTTAATGCTCAGGCTGATCGGAATCCTTAAAAAAATTCCTGAAGCCAGATCATGATCCAGATCGCCACCAAAATATAATGGGTTGTTCATTGTGCCACACCCCACCCCTCCAAAAAATTTCATTGAAATCCATCGCAGACTTTTGGAGTAATCCTGCTAACAGACTAACAAACCAACAAACCAACGTCGGTGAAAACATAACCTCCTTCCTAGGCCTTCGACCTTGGTGGAGGTTATAATAAAAAGTAACCAAAAACTGCAGGCTGACAGCACAGAGAGGAGCGCTGCCTGTCAGACTGGGCCAATCTAATATTTTCAATATTGAGGGGGGATATGATCGGCCCCTCCCAATTTGCTCCTCGTTTTTGTTGAAATCTGATTGACTCAGTCATTTTCATCGTGAGCGTGTAGTCTTGTCTCGATTCATTGCAGTGGTGCAATGAAATATGCTGCATCAACTGGTCCCCAGTATGGTCCCATTTGAAAGTAACTGCAGTCAGTTTCCTTTATCAATAGACATGTAAAATGTGCCAAAAACAATATTTGTAGCAGCCAAATAAAAGAAGGGGTGGAGAAGAAATCTGAGAAGGAATTTTCAAAATTGGGTTTCTGAGAGCTAGTACTGATATACACTGAGCGCACACATTGAAGATATCACATATTCAAGTCCAGCTGCAGTCTAACTCAGTGTAGGCCCATAGATGTGGTCACTTGGCAGGTGCTACACCTTTTTTTTGGGGGGTGGGGGGGGAACAGCGTTGAGGGAGGAGAGAGGGAACATTAAAAGAATTTCCGGTGAAGAGCGGGAGATAAAACAGAGGTGACGGGGAGGCCGAGAGAGAAAGAGAAGAAAGACCCACAGGTTCCAGGCAGCTGGTGTAATTACAGAGCGGCGAGCACACAGAGAGAATAGAGAGAAAGAAAAAACAAAAAAGTTGTAGAAGTTGTAGTGCTGGTCTCCACCTCTTCCCTGCCTCTGTTCAGCCCTCAGCACCTGTCTGCCAGCTGGACAGACCTTCGCTGGAAAGTTTCCCACTTCACCTGGACAAGTTTGCTCCCATTATTTTATCCTGAGCTTGGCGGGTTTCCTTGAATCCGTTCCTCATGCTCACCTGTAAACTTCAAATTGAGTTTAATTCGGTTACCCTGGAGTAGTAAAGGACCATGCCTTTGTTTTTTTATTTGCATGTATTAGGAGATTCTTGGGAGAAGAAACCCTCCTACAACCACGCTAACAATCTGACCAGTACTCACACACTAGTTTATTAGTATATTAGGATCCCCATTAGCTGACGCCATGACGCCAGCTAGTCTTCCTAAGGTCCAACACACAATTCACAAAGAATTATATACATCAAACATCACATACAAATATCACTGTATACTCACATTACCCTCTCCAGTGGCTCCCTGTGGCTTTGACAAAAAATGATATAGAAATGAATAATAGCTATTTTTTTACATTTTAACTTTCATTAATCATTGTTATAGGCCTAGAGTGATTCTTACCAATGGCCGCTGGAGTTTTAGATCAAAGTTACTCAAATTAGAGGAAATAGTGCATTTCCAAAATACCAAAATAGTGCAATGAATGAAACTAAACACATGGCCGACAAACCTGAACATTACAATATGTTGCTTATACAGTTAATACTACACAACATCACACTAGTTTGTATGTATAGAAGATAGCCAGATCATGTTAACAGCATCAAATGTGATGACAATGGCAGACGCATTAGACTGAACTGAACCATAGAAAGCTAATAGGCCTCTGTTTGTCTTTGTATGGAGCTGGTTCACAGACACAGAGAGCTGTTGCCTGAGGGCATCATTACTACTGCTGGAAACCAGGAGGATGGAACTGGGAAATCCCATACTATACATACTATACATACTAGACTATGACTTTTTTTCAACATACTATACTGTGACTTTTTCATCACTTTTTGCAACATACTATATTATGACATTTTATCACTTATTTCGACATACTATATACTATGACTGTTTTCGAAATGTTATACAATCACTTTTTCGACATTAATTACTATGACTTTTTAATCACTTTTTTCGACATACTATACTATGATTTTTTTCGACATATTATATAATAATTTTCTTCGACATATAATACTATGACCTTTTTTAGCACTTTTTTTTTTTTAGTGTGAAGAAGCACCAGGTATGACAGATGAAGGCAGACTAGCAAATACAATCCACTGAAGTGGGCTCAGTTTTAATGCTGGAGTGAAGATAATGGTATCATATGAAACTAGACGACCTGCAGTCGGGGTGGATGATTTGGAAAGTCTGTCCCTCTGCCCATAATTTCTAATGGCTGGCTGGTACCCTTTTTCCACCCAAAGTAGAGCATATATGCAGGTATTTTAAGCGTGGGAAAACCTGCTAAAATAGGTGATAGATTCCTTTCCCATTGCCAGTAGATGAGTATGCCTTTCTGTTTTTTTTCTGGTGTGTGACGTTAAATGTCACGACCGTGCCAGAAAATATGTTATGTATGAAAAAAATCTTTTTTATATCTGTTACTTTTTCAGTCTCACTTTTAAACTCAGTGCCGACTAATTTGGAACGATGTTCGAGCGCTGCTCGGACAGAGACGGATATGGAATTTGGAGCTGCCACCACCCTGTTAATCGTCTGAGAAGTAAACAAATCACTGATGAGACGGAATCAGAGGTGATGAGGGAGCAGCAGACAGCACAGAGGGCAAAGGTCAAACAGATGAGGTATGACCTGAAATAGGTGGAAGAGCACCTGAGATCAATATTCAAAGAGATGAGTCTGACACTTCAGTTGGACTTTGCTGATGTCACTTTTTGATAATGTGTAGCCTACTATGTAAGCATCATGTGTGAGTTAAGAAGTAGTTTAAACTTTCTCTCTTAGATAAACTTATACAACGAGCAACAAGCACAGACCCTTTAGCTCTATGGGTGGTAATGTCAGTCTGTCGGTCAGTTCAACTATTAGATGCATTGTCATGAAATTTGCTATATTCCTGTTCCCCTGTAGATGAATTATAATAACGTTGGTGATCCTCTGACTTTCGTCATGCACCATCATCAGGTAAAAAGTTTTATTTGGCCTACACACACATATATATATATATATATATATATATATATATATATCTATAGCATATAGATATAGATATATAATTCCATGTACAATTCACAGATGCAGTGCAATGAAGAGCTGCGACCAATATGCTACGCACCAGAATGGCAAAAATCATGAGTTAAAATCCATAACAGTGTAATTACTTGTTATGCCAGTAGATGTCAGCCTCACACTACATGACAGACAACAGTAGATACAGACTTATAAATACCTGCCTATCCGCTCCTCACACACGGTGGCTCGTTGGTCTAGGGGTATGATTCTCGCTTTGGGTGCGAGAGGTCCCGGGTTCAAATCCCGGACGAGCCCAACTTTTCCTTGAAGGTCTATTGCTTTATTTATTTACAGATGCAATGACACAACAAAACACTACTTTGTAGATAATAACCCACAATTCACGAGCCGGGGGTCACTTCAGTCCCAATCAAATAAAGGATCACAGTGTGTGGTTATAATCAGTGTTAAAAAATGTTGCATCTATCTTAATTAACTCAGAGCTAACACAAACACAACGAAATTCCTTAAAATAGAACCTTTATTATATAAAAATGCTTTTGATACAAAAATGTCACAAGTGTACATTACACAAAGCATTTTTAACTGAGACAACAAATACAGGTTTTAAGGAGTTTTATTGACAGTGGTTTGAGGCGGGGGGCCTACAGCCCTTAATATAAAAGAGTTGTGCTGCTCAGAGTTCCCACTGACACATATAGACTCGCCTTCAGCCGTGTTGTCTGGATTAATCCATCTCCAGCCGGCAGGAGATGTATTAATCAGGCAACAACAACAAGCTCACTGCTGCCAGTTCTAACAGTTCCCCACCTCTCAAAGTGCTGCCTGAGTTTTTTCTATCAGGAAAGTGTGTTCTCTAACTCGGCTCTTCGAGGCACAATGGCCAACACGAACTGTTCTGGGAGACACACACTTGTGAATTCATGTCTACAGTCACCTCTGCTTGGTGCTTGGAGGATTAGAACACACTCACAGATGACAGAAGTGTCCCAGTCTGAAGCTTTCACACTATTAAATGACATAAGAGGTTCCTGTGGGCACACACATTACTGTAATACAAAGATGGCAGCAAAGCCAGCTTAGAGGAAGCCTGGTGTTCTCTTTTGATGACGTGGCAGACTGTTAACCATCTTCCAACTTTGGTGAGCATGACCTGAGGTTGATTTAAACGGCTATACAGTAAGTCTACAGCCCAGGTGAAAAGCCCAAGCAATTCTTCTTCATTTATTTCCTGGAATAATAAGACCTTTGTCTTTTTGTAAGTGCATAAAATGTTATCAGACTTTGTGTTGCTAAGTCCTGTGTTGATAATATTATAATATAATAATAATAATAAGTGCTGGATAAACCCTGTAAACCCAGTTTGTCTCCACACATAGCCGGCTGAATATAATAAGGTACAAAGCCCAAAGCTGGACCACGACAGTGCATGATGAGAATCACTGAGCAGGCCTCAGAGGTGGGGAAATAACAAGGAAAATATGCTGCAACAACGCTTATACTGAAAACCTAATGCCCCCATAGCGCCCCCCTAGATGCTGTGATGTTCAGTAGCCTACACCCCATGATAAAAAAACGTTTTGGACAGAACATGCAGATGATGCTGATGTTCTTAAAGCCATCATGGTGGTAGGACCAAATGTAAAGTGTGTCCCAAGAGTTGACATGGTAAAGACTAACTTACTGACTACAATAAAACCACTTGAAGTTAGTAGTATAGTTGTTATGGCAACAGCAGTGCTTTTTTACCCAGGGAAAATCAATTAATTGTGTCCTCTAGAGGTTCTCAATCTTTTTTCAGCTCACATATGTCCCTTGGAATAATTTGACGTAGCCTATTTTTTACACTTCTATAGTCTTAGTAATGTGAAAGAACAACACAACAGAAATGTATAACAGAGATATGAGACATATTAAACATATGTGCGGATTCTAAGAGTTATAGTTTTGTTAGATTAGAACATAATCTATGAACTATTATAGTAACCCAGTCGCCAGAAAAAAAATGTTGCCAGTACGTTTCTGCAAACCCCGGGATACGTTCAATGTTGACATTTCTGAACAAAAAAACAAAACATTTCATATCAGCCTCATATCACGCTTTAAGAAACAGAGAGTGCCACGTGGTTAATGTTGTGAAATGATTGGTTGGGTTTAGGCAACAAAGCTACTTGGTTAAGGTTAGAAAAAAGATCATGGTTTGTGTTAAAATAATAACGTAACAACACAACTAGTGTAAATAAATAATAACAGTTTTACGTAATGTTTCGTAAAAACCGTAAAGTCAACGTTTACTTCTGGTTCCAAATGGGACCCTGAACTGCGGTCTCCTGGGTGACAGTCCTGTGTTTGTTTGACCCATCAACCAGCCCGCCCACCCTTGGAGGACTTTTGTGCTCTTTATACTTGTTATTATTATACCACGTAACTTTCAATAACCGTACGATAGACTCCATCACTTGCTCTGACTGAATGCAAAAACATCCACATTCAACGTATCCATGGTTTGCAGAAACATACAATACCAACGTTTTGCTGGTGACTGACTGATTAAACTGTGGATTTAAAAAAATATATATATTATTTGTTGAACTATGAAGCCTTTTGTAAAAAAAAAAATGATATGATTATTTAGGGGTTAGGACCCCACTTTGAGAAAGACCAAACAATAATGTGACATTGTGACATTCCCTTGTACTCAACACCTGAACTTGATATTTAAAAAGACATTAGGATGTGGCAAAGATCCAAGACGGGTCAAAAAGTGTTAATCGTGTGAGTCAAACCTTTGACTTTGGGGTTTGCAGTGGGGAGGTTTCTTAAGAGGGAAAGCATTCAAACTCAGGTTCACTATACTGGAGGTGAGCAACTGCACAACTCAAGGCCTCAGTAAGCTTCAAATCAAGTGCTTGTCAGACTGTCTAATGGTGTCTAAAAGCCCTTTTCAAGCCTGCTTATGTGATTGGCCAGGTGCGTAGAGGTGTGGAAGCGGGCATGTCGAGACCACAAAAACACAAAAGACAGAGCTCTAGTAGAGCGAGATGGGGAAGAAGCATCTGAAGCATACTGAGACCTTCACAGTTGATTCCCGGAACAGCTCGGAGTAAAATGTCTCAGCTGGAACTCTTTCACTTTTCTATTTCCAAAAAAGACTCCTTCAAACCAAACAATCAACAGACACAATACAGAATGATCTACACACACAAAACAGAAATACGAATAACAAAAGTTGCTATAAGAATAATTTGTTATTAACTGTAAAATAGCTTCATGATCTACTGTCAGTATGAGAGTGGTAATTTTGGGGCTTTCTGTGTAATTATAAGTCATAGTAACTGATATGGTATGTACACAATAGCAGCAAACAGACTTTTGGTAAACGGGACGATGAGGGTAAAGAAAATGTGACGGAAGAGGTTCTCAGATTCACAATGAAAAGCATTCACTTCTCTCAACTCAATCATTGACTTCATTACACATATGTACAATAGCTTTACATGTTGATATTCATTTGGTATGTTGTAGTCACACGTGGTGATTTCATGGGATAAAGGAGGGACTGTTGGCAGATTAGTCTCTTTGTCTCTTGGTTGATTGGGGAAAGCTCTGCCCACGTTCAACTAGAAGGAATTCACTATTTGAAATGTAGAAAAGATTTCACACTCTGATCTTGGCCCTATTCCATCCATCCACTCATTCATTCATTCATTCATACTACGATTTTACCTTATTCCCTACATCAAGACAAACATTCACATGTGCTCATGTATGTAGCTGTCCCATCATTCACCCATTCACTCATCCATCATTCACTCATTCATCATTCCCTCATTCATCATTCACTCATCCATCATTCACTCATCCATCATTCATCCATCCATCATTCCCTCATCCATCATTCACACATCCATCATTCACCCGTCCATCATTCACCCATCCATCATTCACCCATCCATCATTCACACATCCATCATTCACCCGTCCATCATTCACCCATCCATCATTCACTCATCCATCATTCACCCATCCATCATTCAACCATCCATCATCCACCCATCCATCCATCATTCACCCATCCATCATGCTCTCATTCATCATTCACTCATTCATCATCCACCCATCCATCATCCATCCATCATTCTCTCATCCATCATTCATCCATCCATCATCCACTCATCCATCATTCACTCATCCATCATCCATCCATCATCCACTCATCCATCCATCCATCATTCACTCATCCATCATCCATCCATCCATTATTCACTCATGCATACATCCACCCATCCATCATTCACTCATCTATCATTCACTCATGCATACATCCACTCCTCTATCTGTCCTTTGTTCTGTGTGGAGCTGTGGATCAGCCAGCGTGAATAAAATAGTAAAATAATTCCTCTCTGATTTATTTTTGTTCATATTATTTTAACACTATATACAGTCCCGCCGCTGGTCTGCCAACAAGGACGCTGTGAGGAAGGAGAAGACAAATGGTGTGACTTTTTCAGACACCAGTGCCTACTGGGAACTCTCCCAGTGGGTGAGTTCAATGCTGACGAGTTCAGAGGAGGGCAGCAGCAGCAGCAGCAGCAGCGTCGGGCCAGGAGTTGGGCTCACTGTATATTTGGACAGATGGACGTCTTGACATTTTGGGATCAAGAGGTGGCCCAGCAAAGGAAGTTTTCTTCTTCTGATGGAATGAACATTTGAGAGGGAGCTGCTAGCTGTATTCACTCATCATCTCCTTTTTGTGCCTTTATGAGCGAGTGAATGTTAGAGCGAGACACACGGAAGACAGACGTAGAACTGATCAGATGCTGGTCACCCTGAGAGCTCCAAGATGACTGGAATGATGAAATGACCAATGTGGGTTTGTAGGGACCTTTGAGCAAGGCACTTGAGCCTAACCAGCTGATATAAAGCAGCACGTGTGAGCCGGTCAGGGCTGGAAGTTGGCACATGACTTCTTTCCCTGGTAAAGTGGGCCAGACGAGGCCAGTTCTTGTAGCGAGTGGACTACATCCTTCCTCACGGGGCTCCTGGGGTCGTTGGAGGGTCACGAGGAGTCGGTGCAAGGTGAGGGAGGAGGAGGGCACAAGTGAAAGTAGGAGCGCTCGGTGGAAGGGGACGGGGGGCAGCTTTCTTCGGCCGACAGGTACTGGGAGCGGGGGGTGGGGGGCGGAGGGTAGGGGTCCGAGTCTGAGTTAAGGTCCATGTAGTACTTGTTGTGTTTGCCGTGGCTGCCGTGGCCCGTGGCCTTCCAGCGGCCCGCCGATGACGCCAGCCCAGCCGGCGGGTGGTGGGGGGTGTAGTCGCTGTCGCAGACGTCGGTGCTGCAGGGAGTAGTGGGTGGGGCGGCGCCGCGGACTGGGTGGTAGGGTCTGATGGGGGAGGAGACACAGAGTTGGTTTAGATCAGGGTTCAGGTTCATTCGTTCGGTGAGAGCTCTGTAAACTACTCAGTGAAGACACACAGACTGTACTTAATGTCTCTGATGACTGGCCAGGAAGTCCAGTCCTTTCTTTTTACTGTAGCTATCACAAAGATACAACTGTAGCGGTGTTCACCTGAGGCCTGTACTACGAAGTGAGTTCAACATACCCAGGGTATCTCCTCGTTATCTGGCTGCACTAACCCTAACAAACGAGATCCCGCTAAGCGGTCCTACGACGCTGGTTATCAACTCGGTAAATCAACCCAGGGTTTCTCAGTCTGGCTACGAGCGTGTTCACATGAACGGGGCGGTGTTTGCATCATCTGACCAATCACAGACATGGACAAGTCTACTGTCAGCAGACAGACCAGCAGAGCGGCACATTTTACAAAGGAAGAGTAAACTATATTAGACAAATATGAACACTTAATCAGACTAAAAGTAACACAGTTGAAGCTGCCAAATGCAGGAAGGACAGCTGGCAAAAGAAAAAACTCCCGATGTGTGAATGCGTAAATTAACAGATTTATTAATTTAACGGAACACTCAAAAGTCAGATATAGTTGTTTAGATATAAATAGCTCTAAAAGTGTAATGGATGGATGGATTACACTTCATTATGCCCATTAACAACAATGCGTCGTGTGTGACCATTTCATCCTTCTTTCAGTTGCGTCCCCATCTCCGGCGGTGTCAAACGGACTCAAGACCAAGTAAAAAAAATAAATATAAATATATAATTCAAAGCAGTAAACACCCCCAGCATAAATCCAGTCATCCTTCCTGCATTTGTCAGTTTAAACTGCTTTGTTTTTAGCCTGGATTATGACTTAAACTTCTTCACATGTGTGTAATATTACAATACAATCTGCGCACTAAGCATTGATTGGTCAGTAGGCGGTGCTTCTTAGTGGCGATCTACCCCGGTAAGAAGTGAACCACCTTCGTAGGACTGAAAACCCTGAAGGGTTAACCCTGAAGTTACCTCGCTAACGCCAAATCCTGCTTCGTAGTACAGGCCTCTGGAGCCCTCCCATGCTACACTAATAGTCTGAATACGATCTCATGTAAGCACATCAATCGGCTAAAATGAATTTCAGTTTGAAAGATCTGGTTATCCCAACCACTCCATGAATTCAAGTTGCCCATGTGCACACTCATTTACATTTACCACGTTTACACTGCTGATTGGAGGAGAAGCTAATTTAACTTCTTTTAACGTATTGTTGAGAATGATAAAATCATCTTGTTACACACTGTCACACAGTGTAATATCTTCTGTATCAACTTGTTCCAGCTCTTCATTGTTTTTTTATGACTGCAGTGCACCATTCCCTCAAATGGAAATATTCTACATGTGTGTGCATGATTTTAAACACATTTACATGTGATATCGAGCAGAATCTACTGAACAGCATGGGTTTGCAATGCAATGAGTAAAAGCTCCAACAGTAAAATAACAACAGAGCAACCCTTGATGCCGCTGCATCTTTGTCAAATGGTGAGATGGATACGATCTGTGTGAAACCGTGTGTGAGTGTGTGTTACCTGTATGATCTGGTGGTGGACGGACTGTTGGAGGAGTAGAAGATCTCTGTGTTGTAGAGAGAGCGGTCGGTAGCCGGGGACGGAGGAGGGTTCAGGATCTACAAACAGAAAATACCCCGGTGTTATCTGACTGTGGACAGGAAACGACAAAAACAGTGTGCACAGTGTGTGTTTGTGTGTGTGTGTGTGTGTGTGTGTGTGTGTGTGTGTGTGCGCGGACCTGAGGGTAGAAGGCTCCCTTGGTAGACGATGAGCTGCTGGATGAGGCTCCAGTCACATGGTTCCTGTCATAGAGAGGAGCTCCACTGCTGCTGCTGCCCATCAGGCTGACTGAACTCATCATGGACTTCCCACAGGAAATACCTGCACACAGCAGTTCATATTTTACTACTCGATATTGTGATATGAGACTAGATATCGTCACAGATTTAGATATGGTAATAAGTGTTGTCTTTTCCTGGTTTTAAAGGCTGTATTACAGTAAAGTGATGTTATCGTCTGAACTTACCAGTCTGTTCTAGCTGTTCTGTAATTTTCCGTTACACACTTAGTCATTATATCACATTACTGATGGATATTTATCAAAAATATCACTGTCTAAATAAAAAAAAAAAAAAAAGCACCAATAGTCAACCCCACAACATCGATATTGAGGTATTTGGTCAAAAATAGAGTGATATTTTATTTTCTCCTTATCGCCCTGCCCTATTTTACTAATATCATAGGACTGGGCAATATGGCTTGTAAATAATATCTCGATATTTTCATATTTTCTCTAAAATAACATAACTGTTTGATCTAACCCGTATACACTTTTACACGCAACATGTATAAGATGCTTCACTTCTTCTGCTCTCTCCATTCTCTCTCCATTCTCTCTCAATTCTCTCTCCAGGCTCTCTCCAGGCTCTTTCACTGTTCCCTACTTCCCTCCAGATACTATAAAACGTCTGATCTTACCTTGGAAGGTGCCATGCTGCGAGCTGCTGGGGGCGATGAAGTTAAGGGGCACATGGGGCGTACCACTGATGTACTCATGAGGAAAAGTTCCACTGGGGCCTTTGTAGCGTCGACACACCACACGCTGGCAGACAAAATAAGCTCCCCCGATCACAAAGACGAGCAGGATGATGGCGATGACTGGACCGATGGTGTTAGGGCCAGTGTTAGGGATGCCACTGGAGGGAGGAGACACATACTCTAGAAACACAAACAAAGGACGCAGAGTCAGGGGACAAGTACTCGACCGGAAACAATACATGAGTGCTTACAATATAGTGTGTTGTGTGAGTATTTCAATGCTTTTTACCACAGGCGAGCTCATCTGATCCATCGGGACAGTCAGAGTAGTTATCACACTGTTGTTTCTTAGTGATACACTGGTTGTCACCACAGCGGAACTGGTTAGGAGGGCAGATTGCTGGAGGGGAGCAGGAAACAGAGGAGGAGATCCTTGTCACTTGTCTAACTAATGATAAGGTCTTGTAATGCAACATGTTCAAAGAAAAGCCTCCAGTTTCATGTGATCAACAGTTACCCAACATACCCCGCAATTAAATAGAACTGAGACAGCATTCATTTGATTATTTACACCTGTGCTTTTCCCACTGTCACATGTGAAGATCAGCTTGAAGGTTGCTGAAGGTGTTCTATTAAACACATGCTTAGTACATTTGATTAAATATGTGGTCATGTCTTCATTTGCACAAATAAGTGCTCGCCAAGAAATAAATCAAAACGAGGGCTTACTTTTAACAACACGGGTATAATAATATGTAAACATTATGAAACAAGTTGCACATAAGGCGACATTTTTAGTCTCTGGCCCTTCATATAACTATATATACGGTACTCCGTGTGACCTCAAGTTACTTCTACTTTACTTACTACTGACAGCACAGTAACAACTGTACTCTATCAATGCTAAGCCTATCATAAATCTATTTTTGGCGATTTTTCTGCTTCCGACGAATAATAATAAAAGATAATCGAGATAAAATGATCGTCGTGTCGCATTCCGTTTCACAATGATGCTCTTGTTGTTATAAATCCAGCATACGCCTTTCCTTTACAGCGGTGAGCTTTTGCCCCGCTTGGCGGGTCAGGGACGGCTGGCTGGACCTCGCCGGGCGCATTTCCTCCACGGTGCGACGGCTCAAGGTCAGCATGGAAAGGCCGGCCGCGAGCTTTACAGCACCCCTCACCCGGACCTCGCTGCTTCCCGTGGTCTTAGTGGACTTAATGCTCACTGCGCACTCTCTCCCTGCCCCCGGCACGACAGTAAACCGCGTAGGACTGTCCTCAGTGCGTGGTCTGCGGCGATGTCGGCAACCCAACCCAACACGGACCCTGTAGATTTTATTTCTAAATGCATGAAATAAATAATCGGGATCTCAATATTGACCAAAATAATCGGGATTATGATTTTTGCCATAAGCGAGGAGCCCTAATTTATACATTTGTATGATGTTGAATTTCATCAGGTATGTGCACTTTTTGGGATGTAATGGTGGACGTTTTTTGATGAACCTGATGGATAAGAACTCTTCACACCTACACAGTCCTCACTGCAAGTAAGCCCATACATATGAAGAAACAAGTGAAAGGCCGTTAGGAGACCCAGAGCCTGTGAGCTCAACACACTATTGTGATGTAAACTGCAGGCAAGATCTCTTTATGTAATTGATTGGATGTGTGGATTAAGATGCTGCCTCTTAGAGCCATCTGCTGTCATTCTGTACAGGAACACTGAGCTGATTCTGACCTTTATTTCTACAGTATGTATTAGTCATAGATCCACTTCGTGGATAGTGTAGGAGCTAAACGCTCCATGTTAACTGAGCTAAAATTCACAGCTTCAGTGTGTCTCCGCGTGAACCTACTTTCACAGTCCTGCTCATCAGAGTGATCGGCACAGTCAGGTTCACCATTGCAGCGCCGTTGAGCATCAATGCAGCCTCCTTTATCACACTGAAACTGGAAGGCCGAGCAGACGGGACAGTTCTCCTCATCGCTGCTGTCGTCGCATTCGGGGAAGCCGTCACAACGCCAGGCCATAGGAATACAGTCGATCTCCCCCGTGGAGCAGGTGAACTGCTCTGTGGAGCAGGTGGGAGGCTCTGACACAGAGAGAGTGAGGAGGCAGCATATGTTCACAGTGGGGAGGAGGAGAGGAAGAGGAGAAAAGGGACAAAGAAGAAGAAGCTGTGAGATGAAAGGCGTGAACACTGAATTTCAGGAAGCCACAGAGATCAGAGCTGGCAGCGTGGGAGCATCCTGGCACAGTCAGACTGAAATTTCCCGCCGAAAACTTTCGTCATATTGTATAACTATGTGACTAAAACTAATAAGCATTTTCGTCTAAAGATAATAGTGTAGGTTGGGCTGTAAACACAAGCTGTGGGAGCCAGCATGGCGAGCATGCACAGTGATTAATGAAACAGACAATCAGCATCTCTTCTTGTCTGCTGCTTCTATTATTTCACCATGTAGTTATAAACCGACGATAAAGCAAAGCAGGCAGGTCAGTTCATGCCTGGCAGCGAATGTGTTTCCCCCGCTACACATTGACATGAATGCACCATAATCCTGTTGTTGTGTGGTTTGTTGTTCACCTCCACAGTGCAGCAGGTCCTGCAGTAACACCAGGTGCATGGGACAGGAGCAGCGAGGAGTGCCGTCACCCTTGGCGATGCAGATGTGAGAACAGCCCCCGTTGTCACGGGAACAAGGGTGGGATGCTGGAGAGAGAGGAAACATTTGTCACACACTTTGCCGCCAAACCACTACCTTTAGCAGAGCCCTACTACTAATATAGGCCGTTGCAATGAACTAATGAGTGTATACGGCAGTAGCTAATGCTGAGAGCCGGAGGCAGAGGTCCATACCAAACTCCTGCGGATCCATCTCTTCCACAGCGTGGATGGAGGTCAGGTAGGATATCCGTCCTTGTATGCGTGTGCGTCCATCTCCGGACAGTTTGTCCACCCTCTCTATCATCTGCTGCTGCCTGTCGATCCAGTACAGATGATCTCCAAGAACTGTCAGCCCCATCGGCTGGAGGATGTTGGAATCCTGGAGGACAATGCGATTTGCTCCTGAGGGAGGGGAAACAATGTCATAATAATATGAAAATAGTATATATTACTGACCAATTCAGAAAAAGCTACTTAGTTAGCTACTATTTTGAAAAGGGGCCTTTAAATCAGCCATTCTCTCCAGTGGGCCGCGGCCTCAGATCGCCATCTAGTGAGCCGCGGAGGCAGAGGTACTAGATTATTTTTTTATTATTATTTAGCAGAGTAGACCTAGAGTGGACCTAGACCCAGAGCCTTTACGATTGCAGAGGAGCTTATTTTGCCGAGCGTTGTGGATATGTGCCGAGAGTTTCTTGGGGAGGCCGCTGCAACCAAACTTCAGTCAACACCACTCTCAAATGACACCGTGAGCAAAAGAATTGTTGACATGAGTGATGACATCGAATGCCAACTTGTGGAAGGAATAAAGGCAAGCCCATACTTTGCCATACAGTTGGACGAGTTGACTGACGTTAGTTACCAAACTGAAAGCAACTTTGAATGCTACTCTGCGTGTCAGCCTCTCATCCATCCCACCACGACTTCATCTCATTATTTCCCAGAAGCAAGCCCAAGTGTCCCACTGAGGGTAAGCAGAATATTTATTTTGGTCATTACAGCTGACAGTGGCATAACACATATCTACAGCCCAGTTTATTTTTTTCTCTTTTTTTGTCAAGTTGTGTTTTTTTCTCATATATTTGGGAAGACGGTCCTCGGAAATGTTTTAACAATCAGAAATGGGCCTTAAATTGCAAAAGGTTGAGAACCCCTGCTTTAAATGATCTTTTTTAAAGAATTACGATCTAGATAAGCACAAAGCAGATGTAGCCGACGATGATCGAAAGACAAAGAATACTGAAAGATGAAAATAATAATGCGGTTATAATGTAATTCTTGAAACCCTCTCTCCACTAAGTTCTGAGGCTCTTAATTTACTACCGGCCTAGTTATACTCACAGAGGAGAAACAACAACAAAACTCAGCAGCCATTCTGACATTCAACTTGTTTATTGAAGTACGGGTCAAAGGCCATGATGTCTGGTCTCTCCCCAAAGACTCAGAGAGCGGTGGAGACCACACACTAAGACTGATGAACTGATGATGAAAATCAGAATGAAACTAATTCTGCCATTAAAATGTACATTAATTAATATGCTATGTTTAACTAATCATCTGAAAAGAACTGAAATCGTGTACAGGTGGGAGCTCAGCAGGGAAGGTTTTTATGACTACCCCTCGGTATACCACCTGCACTGCTTTGAGTGATATACAAACTGTGAATAAGACTAAATGAAACATTTAATACAAATTTAAATAATTTTATGTTATAAATCAAAACCTTCCCTTTATATTAATCACTTGGTAAGATCTTGCCAGCTTAAATATGGATTATTAATATATATATATATCTTTAGTTCTCCCCACTTCTATCCATGCTTGTGCTGTTTCCATAGCAGGACTTATATATTGCAGTGAAAAACTGATTGGTGTTCATAGGGTTAAAATGTGCAATAATATGCTAATTATTAAATTTGTTTCATTTGAATTGTTTCTGTTTATGGTAACTCACCTGTCAGGTCACTGCTCTCGATGCGTTTGAGGTCGGCATCAACCCAGAACAGTTTTCCCAGTTTATTGTCCAGAGCCAGAGCTACTGGTCTGATCAGACCGGTGGTGAACAGAGACTCTCTCTCTGTCCCGTCCAGACTTGCTCCTTCGATCTTAGCCGAGCGCTCCTGCACTGTGGTGAAATACATGTACCTGCAGAGGGGGACACACACACACACACACACACACACACATTTATAGAGGAAATTGCTCACAGTGTACAGAGATGCCCCAGTAAGTTCACAGTTACACAGTTCCAGTCACTAATGAGTACAACAGAAGTTCGTGGAACCAAGCATTTGTTTTGTGGAGCTAATAAAAATGAGCTCACCCTTTCTCGGCGTTGACCACGATGGCCCGCGGCTTGTCGGTGTCGTCCTTCAGGACCACACCGACGGTGTGTCCGTCCATCCTCTGGACATTGATGCTGTTGGTTGTCTCACAGGTCCAGTAAATATGGCGGCTATAGGGGTCCAGGCTCAGGTCATGGAGCTGGTTGTCCACTGGCTGAACAGTGCTGCTCACTATCATGGACGACTGGAGGCACAAACAGTCATGGGTTTAACGTTTGACTCATTTTGAATTTAGTCATGTGAAGTTTTACGTACTGCTCTCTCTATCAATCTGCATCGGTCCACCTCTGATAGGATGGAGGTTACTCACTGCGCAAATTAAGACCAATATATACAGTATATTGCAATGTGTTTATTTATTTACTTATTTACTTATTTATGCATACATCAAATTCATTCAATGTGATGTTAGAGGGTTTTCCTCAACTATACAGTACGTAAAGTTGGAGTGAAACTTGTGTCACTGGGCCTCAGAAGAGCCTTTTACAGTTTTTTATACTGTTATTAAGAGTCTGCATCTGTTCATTTGGTCGTTGGGGGCACTACAATTACAGGCATTTAGTATCAAACCAATACAGCTGCGGTATATATTTCATTGTTATTATTATTATAATAGGGGAGAGGAGAGGAGAGGAGACGAGAGGAGAAGAGACACTTAATGTGTGACGTGTTGATGTGTTGAGGAGCTACAGCCAATGAGAGCACAAGCCTCGGGTTGAGGGGAAACCTGGGGGAGGGGTCACCTGTCATCCAAAAACTTGAGGAATTCAAAACTAACAGCTGAATTTAGAGCATTTTATTTTACAAAAGTACAGAATGATTTTTTCTTTTTATAACTGTATTGAAGCAATTTTATTAATTCTAAAAATAGTGCAACGTTGAATTACATCAAATTCATTGATATTCGTTAAATTTCGAATATTTTCTTATGAATTGTTGACATTTTATTCATCCACTACATGATTAGACACTGGATCCTCTGAGGGAATTTCTTTTGGTGGCTGCATCCTTCAAAGGAGGATTTACTGGCCTACAGCAGAACACCATTATGACTGAAGGGTAGGACTCATTTACTGCTAGTTTGAGTTTGTGTTTCCACGATAGCAAGCAACTGAGTTCAAGGAGAAACATGTACATGTTAGCATCCATTTAGGTATCATATGCTGTCAGTGTGTGTGTGTCAGGGTGAGGTTCATACCATGGCTCCGTCGTCTCTGGCCCTGCGGATGTTCTGTCGTCCGTCCAGCCAGTAGACCAGCCGGTCCAGCGGATCGTAGCCGACGGATCGGACGTTCCTCAGGACGTGGATGGGCAGGATGATGTCGGGACTCTGCTCTCCCAACACCATCCTGCTGATACTCGCCTTCTGACTGAAGAGCAGGAAACTAGAGGGAGCTGCAGACAGAGAGGCGGAGAGAGGATGGAGAGAAGGAGTGAGCAAGCTGAGCGGACACAGCGTCGCTCACACGGGGAGGTCTGAAATTTGCTCGATGCATATTGTGAAATATAAACACGCAGGGTCAAAACACAGAATGCGAAGCCTAAAAACACACACAAACACACATCATTCCAACGGAGCAGCTGAAACCGCTCAGCATGATGGTCCCAAGAGCTGAGGAAGTGTGGTAGGTCTGGGAACAACACAAGTATGCTCGATTTCACAGTCTGTGTGTAAGTGTGTGTGCGTGCACGCGCAGACATTCACATAGTTTGTGTGTTGGCTGTTGAGCAAGAGGCAACCTTTAAACGTTTACTTCAGTCATTTCTGTTCCATTTGTTCTTGACTCCCAACTAAAGCTGCTCGGCAGCAGAGAGGCAGGGGCCGAGTCCATCAACAACACACAGTCACCTAACCTGACCCGCCAGATGGGTTCATTACACAGAACCATCTGAGAAGCCCTCATTGGAAACTGTTTGGAAAAGGGCAGGCACTTTCAAAAACTACTTTGAGAGGATGAACCATCTGTCAATCACACTCTTGCCGAAGCCAGTCGGGAGAAGAGCGAAAACCTCTTCCATTGAGAAAAGCCTTCAGTGCCGTTCTTTGCTCTTCCTTCAATGAAGAAATACTCTCCAGTTCTGATAGAACTGATGCAGCATCTACGCCATTGTTGTTTAGAACAAACAGTCGCCTCTCTGTGCCGTCACACACACACCCGAAACACGCCCGTAGCCGCCAGTAGCTCCTCACAGGACGCTGATTGGTCCGAACCACTGTGGTTTGGACAAAATTATTTGAAGCCTAACAAGACGGACTTTCGTGTGATCTCGTGATATCTCGGGAATCCTGCTGCCGTGCAAGATAAACAATCACTCACACACATGCACAAATTTCCACACATCTAACTGTTGATGTTCTGCAACTCAACTTTGAAGTGTTTTTAATACCTAAACCTTTAAAGGAGCCGGAAAAAAATCTCCAGAGAGGTGAAATGATTTAGGCCTTTTAGCAGCCTGTAATTGTAATTGTTGTCAATGAGATTGAAGCATTTTGCACGCTGCTTTTGCATTGCTGAGCGCCTCGCGTTTATCCGCTCTGTGTGCCTCGCGTTTTTACAAGAGTGCCCTGAACGCCTCGAGTTGAAGAGTGAAAATATCAAAATAATTAGTACACTGCAACAGCATTTTAATGTTAAACTTTTGATTTTACCTTTAACTCCCAGGAAAGAAAAATTAATTATATGCCCCTCTGGTGTTAACTTGGCGTGTGAATCTCTGGCATCAAATAATATTCATCTGTTTTTATTTATTTTTGCTCCTGCTTGATTATTTCTTTCTGTTAGTTCTCTCCATTTCTCTCTCCTTCTAATAATACATATAAAATATATAATATAATACACACACAGAATGATGGACACTACTACTAGTGAATAGGACAGTTTGAACAGGTGAGTTTTGAGGTGGGATTTGAATGTTGTGATAGTGTCAGACTGCCGGATGTGTGGAGGGAGGGAGTTCCAGAGCTTGGGAGCAGTGCAGCTGAACGCCCTAGCACCCACGGGTGCTGAGGTGTGAGGTGGGGGTGGTCAGAGAACCAGCTGAGGATGAGCGCAGGGAACTCACTGAAGGTCCTTTCAGACACAACGCGACAATGCCACCACTGCACTCTGAAACCTGTTATTTCCAACGGCTTGTGCCGCACCACGACGGCTTTTCGCTGCATCGAGCAAAGCCCAACTTTGGGCTCTGTCTGACCAGGACCTAAATCTGTTTCCATACATAAAGTAGCCTATTTCAAGGACTTCCTACAATCTCTTAGAACTCACTTTGTTCGTAGTAATGCTGTGACCTTCCCGCCGTATTGTGTCTTCTTTCAGAATACTTGCATTACATTCTATATATATATTACAGAAGGGATGTTTCTCATTAGTTTTTACAGCCAGTCCTGGGATTCAACTCAGTGGCCATCTATTCCCTTCCCTTCTATTGTGTTTCTCTCTGAATCCCAGCAGCTCTGTACTTACAGCTACAATTTCGTCCATCAGGGTTCAAAGTGTAGTGGGAGGCACAGCGGCACTGGGCACCAGCAGGCGTGGCCAGGCAAAGATGGGCACAGTTGCCGTTGTTATGGGAGCACTCGTTGGTGCCCTCCTGACGGGAGGAATGGAACACCAGGATGTCCAGCATCAGCTCCAGCTGGCCCTGAGGACACAGTGATGGAACAGCGGTGAAGTTCAGTATCTCTGGATTGAATATATTGTGACACATAAAATAAACTTCCAAGGTATTCAGTGTCTCCCCCAGATTTGAATGAAAGTCTCCTAAACAAATTAGGAGCACAATAACAGTAATCAATATAATTAATCAGAATCAGAATCAGAATCAGAATGGTGTTTATTGCCAGGTGTAAGAGGTATACACTAGGAATTTTCTTTGGCTTTGTTGGTGCAAGACAAACAGCATAATAACGAATAGATAAAACCTTCGAATAAAATAAGAATAAAATGTACAATTTACAAAATAAGCTATAAACAAAAATAATAAAATACAAAAATAATAATAAAAATAAAAATAATAATAATAATATTATAATAATATATAATTAAACTGGTTCCATACCTGGAGCACCACAGTGCGGTTGAGTCCGCTGCGTTTGTCTGCCCGTTCAATACTGCGCAGGTTAAAGTCCGTCCAGTAGATAAAGTCCCGATACTGAGTCAGACCGAAGGGGTGAGGGAGGTCGTCTACTATGATCTCCCTCTGGAGGCCTGCAGAAGACATGACAACAACTTCATCTTGTTGTCAACTACCACATCATCATCCAAGCATCAAGCAAAGCTTCCACCATCATTATAGATTTGTATACAAGTAGATGGAGATTAGGTGTGTGTGTGTGTGTGTGTGTGTGTGTGTGTGTACATCAAAGGGATGGGTCATGATTTTCGAGCAGCATATGTAGTGCAAAGCAAATTCACAACAACTTTGGAGTCAGGATTCACTCAAATGACAGCTGGCCTGATGGTGGCACTAGAGGAAAGGTCATAACGCCTCCTGAATCAATTCCCATTTGTTTCGGTGTGAGAATGTGAACAGCAAATCTCACGCAAATCCAGCCATTAGTTTTAGAGATTAGTCTGGCAAAGACAAACAAACGAATAAAGAGACTGAGGCAGTAAATGATACTCATGGGTGGAGTAAGAAATATTGTTAGAAAGCATTTGTTTTTATTTCCCCCTGTCCCTGAGGATTACTGTCTATGAATACTCTGGTAGATAGACAGGTATTCTCTGGACATTATTCCACAAAGTCAGCATCAAATATTCAAAACAAAACCATTCAGTGGGGCTTGCCAATATTGACAATAACATAATTTATTTGATGAATGGATTTCCACTTTGTATGTATCACATATTGCAATTTAACAATCTTGTTTTGTCCAAATAATCTTAACTCAACGTTCGCTTACAAGGCCGAGAGATGCCTGCACATACATCCATCTGTACATCCATCCATCCATTCAGCTAAGTATGTGTGTGTGTGTGTGTGTGCCATAACGTGTGCAGTGAGAACAACATTACCCTACGAGGGCAAGCAGTACCCACCACTTTGTGTGTGTTTATTATTGAATTGTACATTTTTATATCTACAAAGAAATTAACCATATGCCTGTTATTGATGGACAAAGAATATGAGGATAGCTGATTGTGCCACACTGCTCATGCATGGTAACTGCCTGCTTGATAAGAGGGTTGGTGCGTGTGTCCAAACCTTGCATGTTGGTGCTTTCAATCATGCACGTGTCCAGGTCAGTCCAGTAGAGTCGATGGTCGACATAGTCAATGGTCAGTCCGTTGGCCCGGCCCACTTTATCCACCAGTGTTGAGATGGTGCTGCCATCCATGTAGGCTCTGGCTATACGAGGCCGACCACCCCACTCTGTCCAGTACATGTAGCTGCGGAGACAAAACACCGTTTCAGTCTGGGACACAAGCGCAAGATCTCCATCTCTGTTTGTGAAAGAGTTATGAAAGAGTTACAGTGGCTTCCCCCAAAATCCTTCCTTGTCTTCTGATCCAATATTTATTTAATTGGATCATCTGTTCCAGAATGGGAACCTGTTTCCACTTTGTAACATTTGTTTTGTTAAGTTCTGTGAACGAAGACAAACTTGTCTTTATTAATGTGTGAGCATGGGTATGTGATCATGAAATGACATCAGATGCCTCCAGGCACTCGTGTTAACAGCTCTGCGCCATGACATCATCACAATACCACCAAGTGAGTGACATGTGCTGGGGAGTTTGACACGCTGGCACAGGTACTTAACGCTCACACAAACACAAACACACACACACACACACACACACACACACACACACAAACACAAACACACACACACACACACACACACACACACACACACACACACACACACACAAACACACACACACACACACACAGAGGCAATGAGAGTGTCTCGTGGGTGTTTTGGCCGGGGATGAGCACTGATTAACATACAGGTTTAATAGCATCATCCCTTTCTCGGCTGGCTGTTGTACCTACATACCAACACAATGACATCGCTATACTCTCACTGCCTCAGACAGAGTGAAGAGACATGCTACATGAGGTCATTGGCACAAACTCACACCCTTGAAAAACACAGACCTCCAGCATAATACAGGTGTCTGACGGTGACTCACTTCCACAGGGCGGCTCCGCAAACTGCTCTTATCAAATGTTGAGCGGTTTGAAGCCGCAGCTTTGTCATGCCGTACACTGCACGGTACTTCATACACTTGCTTTCACATGCACAGTTTGACCAATATGTCCACCAGCTTTTGAAATGGTTTAGTTCACCCAATCTCACCCATTGGCTGGGTCCAGCGCTAGTGACCGCGGGTTGTCCAGTGAGCGTGGGTTGTCCAGATCCTTACAGACCAGAACTTGCCGGTACTGGCCGTCCAGCCGGGCCACCTCGATGCGGTTAGTGCCTGTATCCGCCCAGTAGATGTTACGACCCATCCAGTCGACTGCCATGCCCTCTGGGTAGTCCAGTCCAAACTCTATGACATGCTCCACAGAGCTGCCATTCATATATGCTCTGCTGATGGTCTGAGAGAAAGAGAAAGGTCATGAAATTACCTAAATAAGTAAACCATACATTTTTATAGAAACACACATATACAACTACTCATTTAAATACTATTTCATAAATAAAATAGTGTTTGTGTTTAACTTAAAGGTATAATATGCAAGGATTTCCTTAAAAAAAACAATGTATAGACTGATACTAAAACAATCCTTCTCTATCATCACTGATGCCCTACTAGCAGTGTGTGGTGGTGTCTCTTTCTACAGAGACTCTGCAGTCCTCTGCCTGGATTTTCTCTTTTCTTCTTATGCTGCTTTACTCAGGACGAGGCTGGGCTTCAGCCAACAGCCTTTGGGCCCCACGTGGGGGTGTAACCCCAAGCCAATAACAGCGCACACGGCGTGCAGCCCATTCAGGTGTGTCACGCCCCTCCGCTTCTGACCAAGGCACAAGCAATAGGCTATACATCGACGGGCACAGGTCCCCCTTTAGATGCTTTGTGGGAACGGGTTTGTAACATCGCTGTGAGTTCCCCTGTTCCTCTGTCTCTCCTCTGCTGTGTGCAGTGGCTGCTGTGTTCTGCTATCAGTGTGAATGTGTGTCAGTTTGATCGAGGCACCGCAACCAGGCAGAGAGGACAGCCATTGAAATTCAGTACATCTCTACAGCCCAGCCCACCTTGGCCTGTATGTCTGTCCAGTATATTCTCCTTTCCGAGACATCGAAGTCGAGAGCGGAGGCCTCTTTAACTCCCGTCAGAGGAATGGCCACGTCGTTGCTGTTGGTACCCAAAGAGATACTCCTGATGTTGTCCCTGAGGAAGAAATAGTATTTTGCACATTTAATGCAAGTTAGGACCTCACCAACACCAGTTCATACACACATTTGATGCTGTTCATGGTTGTAGTCAAAACCGCTTAAGCTGAGACTGAGAAGTCCAAACTTGAGCAGTTTTAAGATCGAGTTGAAACGGGTATGAACCAAGTCAAGACTGAGACAATGAAAGAGTTAAAGAAACAAAAACTAAACAGTGGCCCGTTCAATATTCTTCATTGACTTACTGTTGGTGAGAGTTCGCTATGATAAAACAATGTAACACTAACATGTCTACGCAGCTTCAGTCCGCCGTCTGTGTCTACACAGGATGTGTTCGGGGACAGTATTGAGTGTAGGTCAACCGTATATTGGCCCAACATACAATCACTGTAGTTCGTACGTGCATAAAACATAAGAAAATTGACTAAGAGTAAAATGCAAGCCGTAAGGTGGCCGTGCGGTGGTTAGCACTGTCGCCTCACAGCAAGAGGGTCGCAGGTTCAAACCCGGCTTGGGGCCCTTCTGTGTGGAGTCTGCATGTTCTCCCCGTGTTAGCGGGTTCTCCGGTTTCCTCCCACAGTCCAAAGACATGCAGGTTAGGTTCATTGTTGACTCCTAAATTGCCCGTAGGTGTGAAAGTGATGTAAAAAATACTTTTGATTTTCAAAATGTATGATCATAAAAAGTCTTAAAATGTCTTGTTTTTAGTAATAGTCTTAAATTGTGAATGTAAGCGTGAATGGCTGTCTGTCTCTATGTGTCAGCCCTGTGACAGATAATGGATGGATGGATGTTACGTGGCCTGTGTAGATAGCTGAATTGCTTAAAATAGAAGCGTATTGGTTTTGGTCAGACATGAATGAGACCAACAACAGAAACAGAGACGGAAAAACGTTTGTTAATAGTCACAACCACTGGCACAGACCAAGACTAGGAGTCAAAATACCCAGTAGACCAAGTCTAGTGTCTGAGATATCAAAGTTTGAGATAACAGAAATAATGTCTTGAGACTGGAGTACTACCGCCCTGCAAAGAGGTAGGAGTCTCACCTAGGAAGCAGGAAATGGGAGTTCACCTACTGTATGTCATTCAGGTGTTGTGAGTCCTCGTTCTTATCATTTGTTTATAGTCATATTTTTAAAAATGTATATGGACAACATGAATGCATACAGTATGTACTCGTAGCAGGTAACAGGAACAGTAGAACAATGAGCAGGTGTCTTTAGCTCTACTGCAGGTTGACCGGTAGGCGTACCGGTTGGTGAAGAGCAGGAAGGCCTCAGGCACCACACAGGTCTGCAGGTCTGAGAGCAGCTCCATCCCCATGGGACAGGCACAGTTGACAGCCTGCCGACACCAGAAACACAGATGGCTGCATCCGCCGTTGTCCACCGCACAGCCATTTGTACCTGGACACAGATTGAAAGAGGGGAAAGTCTTAACACTTATTTCACAGCAGCGTTTTACATCTTTTTCTTATTTTCTTAGTTTTGCTCAGCATGTTTGCTGTGAAACCATCTGAAGCCATCTGTCCTCCTTACCGTACGTCTCTGTCACTTTAGTGGCCTTCAGCCCCATTAAATCCGGCAGCTGATCGATGATGATCTCTCGTACAGCCGTGGCTTTGTGGACCCTCTCGATGCTGCGTCTCTGCCAGTCAGTCCAGTAAATGTAATCACCCAGCAGAGTAAAACCAAAGATATGAGGCAGCTTGTCCTCCAGCAGAGTCTGTCTGTTACTGCCATCCACGTTGATCACCTGAGACAGGAACAGAAAAAGGAGACGGGGAAACTTTTAGAGTTTTTCCAAGGCTAGAGTGCACATTAAATACTCTTTTCTTACAGCCTTACATCCGTCATGGTCAAAGCTACGGTAGAATATAATAGTTAAGCTTTAACTGACGGAGAAAAAAAAACCTGGAAAGGTAAAACACTTCCTCTGATGACAACTTTACTTAAATGTTATGGAGCAATACACCAAATCTACCAGCTCCGTGGTTGCTATTCTGGAGCTGATCCCTGACCTTTGACCTCACATGGGAGGGGTCCATTTCCATCCAGGGAGTAATGATACATGGGTTGTGGGTAAAGAAGCTGGGAAAGTGTTGGAAAGGGAAGAGAAGAGCTGGAGGAAACAGGATGGAGGGAGATACTGACTGATGAGTCAAAAAGAAAAAATAACTGGAATGTCCAAAGGAAGTTATGTGTCCAGATGTGTACAAAAACATCGACAGAGAAGGACAAATTAATGAAGACACCAGCTGAGGAAAGGGAACTCCACCATTTTAACATAAACATTTCTTTCTCTGCCATGAGAGGCTTAATGTGACGATCGGCTGAAAATTCAGCTTGACGGGCTCATCGGCGCCAGATCACAAGAAGCATACAATGAAAGACGTGGTCCTGCTCTTTTTCAGTACAGTGAAATGTGAATGAAAATTGAGAGCAAAGACCACCTGAACTTGATTATTTGAAAGAAAACTGAGTTTGTTGTTAATGTCTCCATCTGGATGGAAAGTCCGGAGGACCAAGAGGGCGCCAACATTTAGAGAGCTCAATAGGACACGTGCAGCAAGAAGAGAAATTAAAACATAAAAAGCAAACAGAGGAACACTCTGTAAAAAGCTCACAACACAATGGAAACTGTTTCCAGGATACACTAAAAAGTGATGCACATGCACAGGGACACACTTGTTGCCATGGTTTATGAGGTCATCGTCAGGTCAGTGGTGTTGGAAAATCACCTAAAATGTAAGTTTTGTTTGGCTTACTCTAACATTATAATAATAATTAAAAAGCTAAAATGTTTCTTCGTGTGCTCGTGTTTTGTCTATTTGCGTGTGTTTTCTTAATTTGCAGTGCATTGAGCTCTCAGGGCCGCCTCAGTAAGAAAATGAAAAGAACAACTTAACCACTTTAAAAAAAAAACACTGCAAATGGGCAAAATACAACAAGCAAGTTTAGAAATTCACCAATTTGACAACACATCCGTGGCATAAAAACATTTCTGCAGATACAGAAAACGCACGCAAAAACAGCTGTGAACAGAACTGAGTTACAACACAAAAGAAGTTCCTAGGGGAAACACAGTCTGACAACTACAGCTGAAATGATCAGTCAGTTAATTAGTGAGTTGATCGGCAGTGAGTTTCAACCCCCCCCCCCCCCCCCCCCCGGACCTACGATACCTGCGCTACTGTAGAAAAACAATTACCGTCACGTTTTCAGAATTTTGCCATCGACTTGGTGGGTACTGAAGTATCGGTTCTTGTGACTTCCCTTTAAGATTTAAGACACAATAAAGATATTGTTGTCTGTCCCGCAGCCACTTGCTTCACCCACATACCGAACAGCACAAAACAATGACATAGTCATGTGCTGTTTGTAAAATACAGTGGAAGCACGCGGAGGAACCTAAAGCCCTCATAAGGTTAGGAGTTGGTTCCCAGGACGGGATGACAGCTGCTCTGAATCAGAGCTCCATAAACATACAATTATTAATCATTACCATTGTCAGTAACAGATGGAGAGACAATATTCTGTCCACCAGAAATGTCCATGCTGATTACACACAACACCAATACACACGTAAATGCAAAACACACAATTTCTCGCAACTTGTTTGTGTGTGTGTGTGTGTGTGTGTGTGTGTGTGTCTGTGTGTGTGTGCATACCAGTCACAAGGCATCTATTACTAGGCCGTTGAAAACTGATACAGGCACCCCTGCCAACAAACCCCCCGCTGTGTGTGAGGTTGTGTGTGTGCATGTTTCTACGAGCAGAAAGTGAGAGCTGCAATTGACAAGGCTGCAATTAGAACTTGTGTCCAGCCCTCCTCCTCACCGCCTGTGCTATTACTGGACTGGCGTCGACTGAAATAGACACACGCTTTTATTTTAGACACACTACAGTCATCTGCAGCCTGCGCAAGGGTGTGTGTGTGTGTGTGTGTGTGTGTGTGTGTGTGTGTGTGTGTTTGCCACACGCTGCCTGAAATTCTTCATCGTGCCATGCCAGAGATTTCATAAATGGAGGAAAATCTGATGGACAATTTGTGACACTATACTGTATGTACACGACAAACAGATGCATTAAAACTGGATGTTTGGAAATAGCTTAGTGCGGTGCATAGGGATGGTAATTTTTTATTTTTTTTTAGCGGATAACCGACCCTCTTTAACCGATTATTAGCTGTTAACCGACAAGATTAGTGCGTCGCATGCAGCGGTGCGCCAGCTGCAGTGTATGAGCACAACAGAGTCCCCAGTTTACTTGTCCGGGAGCATTAACTTAGCAGCCATGGTGCTGTGTATAGTGTTGCGGTCATGCAGCCACCTTCCCAGTAAGTCTCCACCAAACCTGAGCCAGGCCATACAACAATGATAACAATCATATCGCATCCATACAGGGTTAGTAATATACAGCTATCAAATAAATATATATATAATAATAATAACTAGAATGGCACTCGGAGAGCGCAGACCTCCGCCAAGGTGCGTGACTTTAAAAACAGATCACAGCTCAGAGCTGGCGGTACTGTGATGTGGTCGGCTTATTATTAACTCGCTGTGTTTCCGTGTAACGTATCGGCGGATGCCTCTCTCATTCAGCAGCCTTGTTATGTCTGTATAACGTTACACTACGTTGTCTCTCATCCCGTCATCTACCGCTTATTTCTTACTCGCCGCGGATGGCCAGCACCCGCACCTCGATGTCTCGCCACACATCCACACGCGTATCTCTCTGATCTCAGAAGGAAGAAGGTGGGGTCATGCGTCATCAACGCGTCATCAGTTACACTGCTCATGTGTTATACCCTGTGGTCTTAATGCTCAGGCTGATCGGAATCCTTAAAAAAATTCATGAATCTGGATCGCCACCAAAATCTAATGGATCGCTCATTGTGCCACACCCCACCCCTCCAAAACATTTCATTCAAATCCATCGCGGACTTTTGGAGTAATCCTGCTAACAGAAGGATAGACAGACAGACAGACAAACCAACGCCGGTGAAAACATAACCTCCTTCAAGGCCCTTGGCACAGCGGAGGTAATAATTATCGGCCTACATACCACACTGGTATTAGATCAGTACACAGTATCAGCCAATACGCAAATTCTATAATCAGAATCGTATCAGGAAGGAAAAATGGTATCGGAACATCTTCAGTAACGCATGGATACCAACAGACACTGACTCCTCTGTCGACACACACACACACACACAAACACACACACACACACACGCACACACACACACACACAAGAAATGGTCGATTGGGGGTTGAAACTCTCCACTTTGAGGAAACTACTACAGAGACCATTTAGCCTTCAAACCAGAGCCAAACAACTCCAAAATACACTCTGATGTGCTTCCACAGAAGACAAAAGGAAGTGACTGTAAAGAAGGACGAGTCTGATGAGAGCTGGAACCGCTCCAGTGGCAATGGATTTCACACTGACTTCATAAATCATTTGCCCAAACATACCGCAGATTTTGATTTCATTTTGTCATCAAGTATTAACTCTGCACTCTTTAGTTGCTATGAACCCCCGAGATAATATCTAGAGGAAAAAAAAGGCAGAATTAGAATCAGTGTTGTTGCTGTGATGAGAAGCAGTGTATCCAGCTATCTGTTAATGAATACTCATTTAAATATCCATTCAGAGGGTGGGGGTGAGCAAACAGAAAAAAAATAAACCATTCACTTTGATGGGCCTCTGATCCAAGGGAGGTTCCTGACCCCTCCACAAAAAACCTATTCATTTATCACTGTGACACAATTAGACATGGCCATCCCAGTGAAAAGATGGCCGAGAGACTCCCTTTCTCTGCCCTCTCCTCCTCTCTTGCTTGCTCTTTCTCTGCACTGGCTTTTTCAGGAAGAATTATGCACCGAGAGGGTGATTTTTTTTTTTTTTTTTCCCGTCTTTTTTCATTTTGGGGTGTGAGAACGTCTCATTTCTTGATGGACACGAGGGGGAAAAAAGGACAAAAAGACAGAAAGAGAGCAAACAGAAAAGTAACAAAGGTCTCATCAGACACGCAGGGAGAAGTCAGACCGTCGCAGGACAGTTCACATACGCTCTCCTCTGATAAACATAATGAAACACACAGGATGAATGGAATCTTGTGGAAAACAGGAGGGTTGCACAGTGTTTCACTCGGAACCCTGAAGCCTCGCACCGACCCGGGATTCACTGAAACCTTTGACTGCTTAATGTGTGTCCATATGCAAAACTGCAATCTGTTTCAGCTCATTCACTATTATTTTCATTCTGGAGGATCACCTGACTTCAGTAGTAATAAACTACATCATGTCACATACATCACAGAGCAGAACTAAAGACTGTTTATTATCCACTGATCTGTCAACTATTCTTTAGATTGGTTGATTAGTTAAGTCTATAAAATGGGAGAAAATAGCAACAACAAAAAAAAAAGATTGAAAATTAAAACATTTCTTAGAGCCCAAGTTGAGGTTTTATCCAACCAACAGTCCCAAACCCAAAGATGCCTTTTTCCAGAGCTCTCTTTTATTTGTATGCAAATCTGTGTCGTGAATATGCTACATTAGCTACTAGCAGTTCCTGTTTGCACTGTAACAGCTTTGATGCCACTGCCTGTAAATTTGAGACTTATCTTAGATACAGTATAAGCGCTGATGTATTACATCTAGCTACTCACACTGAGAGAACTTGTGCGTTATTTTTAACTAAAATGTGGTAATATGCAAATGTGGAAATAACTTGTATCAACAAGGCAAATGAAAACAAATCACACAGATGCTCACCAACACTTTGATTAATAAAATAGGAATCAAAAATATTTAGCTGCTCAACTGGTAACGTATCAATTACCTGACCCTAATCCTAAATTGTGCTGGTCTGTGGTCAGAACACACACATTCATGACACATAACCCATAAACACACAGTGCTGCGATCTGTTTCCTTCATAAGCAAACAGAGAACGTAAAGACACACTGGGAGTGTTTACTTATGTGTGTGGGTGTTTCTTAATGGAGGAATTTCTAAGGAATGTGAAACCTGAGAGTAACCGATGTGTGACAGATGATACACTCAAGTCATCCAAGGAGAAAACTGGTTGATAATAACAGCAGCCACCACTGAGTTCCAGTTGCTTTTGGCTGTGGCTGCAAATTAATCGTTTTCTCTACCACTAACTTAAGATTAAATCCACTTTATTGAGTTAATAAATTACATGTACAGTGACTTTAATACACTATGTAGTGATCCTGGTCCCATTCTACTGCATATAATGTTCTTTGCAACGTAAGTTATTTTCCTTTTCCAGAGAAAAACAGTAATTCTGTCCACTTGATCTCCCAAATAAATATGTTAAAAAAATCTATGACGTACACTGAGACACTCCCCCACCCCTGAATTACAAGACTATGTCCCGTTCACATCCACCCATTGCCATACACACACCCCACCCCCCAACATAAAAATAGAAGTCAACTGTCAACAGTATGGAAAGACTACAAGCACGCAACTGCTGAGTAGCAGCAGTAGAAATACTACAGTAGTAGTAATACTGAAGTCACTGTGCTTTCAGGGGGCGGCGTATCAGAGATCAGAATGCAAGTTAAAATGTGATTTTAAGTTGCTCTTTCAACACCGTGTCATCTGGTGCACAGGTAAAACATGTTCCCCCTTATGTGTAAGCAGTTAGTGGAAGTTCTCTTATAGACAACAAGATGCAATTATGCATATTGGCAAAGACACAAGGCAGGCAAAAACGCTCCTCAAAAGTCAAGTTGAAGTCAACCCGATCAACCTGAGCCTAAAGCCATAAACTGGATCCCTGTTACACTACACAATTAATCAGAACAACATCCTGACTTTCACTATGCACACAAGCAGATCCGTTTCCTCAGCAGAGAACCGCTCGCTTCTCCAATTTTAAATAGCAGCGCTCCAGGTGCAGACACACCTGGCTTTTAAAGGGAATGGGAGATGACACTCTGATTGGTTTAATTCCTGTTATGCCCAAAACACACCTATGATTAATTAAGAGACTAAATGCAACCCCTTTGCCCCTTGTGCCTTACTTTGGGCGCAGATTATGCGCTGCTTAAAAGCTACTGTTTGTAACTTCTTACATGTATAAATTATTGCGGGTCGGTGTCCCATGCACGCTCGCGTGTGGCTACGCTGTTCAGACTCAGACTCCAACACAAACTACACAGAAGCACCAAAACCGCAAAGTTAAATATTTAGCCCAACTTGCAAAACAGTGTCAACTCGTCCTGCTTCAGCCTCCCAACAGTGGTCAGAAGACACAGTGGAGACCATAGATTTGGTCTCCAGGGCCAGAGTCTCTGCTGTGCTCATCTGCCTGCCTGCTTGCCTTCACTCACACACCGCGCTCGTTCTCACTCGTTCAGCTCGCTCCACCTCTCACGTGCATGCGCGAACACTCTACACTGCAGAAGAATTAGTTTAGCTCTGAGAATAGCTAGTGAATGTTCAGAGGACGTTTGTGCAGAAATAACTGCTGCAGCTCCTCCAGACCAACAGAGCTTCCCCGTGTCTCGTGAAGTGACGGGGCTCCGCAGAGAGAAACGTTATCGTCTCTAACCAAAAACTCCGGTGTCTCCCCGGTTCCCTCCGACCGCGGTCGGGAAGCTGAGGCAGGAAAAGCCAACACTAGGATCAGCATTGATTCATGGAGAGACCTTCATCTGGTCAGCTAACATTACTCCCAAGCAGGTGAAATATAGAGTGATATTGTGGTTTTAGCTGACGTGTGTCGCCTCACTGTTTTGAGCGATGCTCGTTCATGTCTATGTAGAGCGAGCAAGCACGAGCAACAGGACGCTGACTTTCGTTGACTTAACGGCCACAGGTGTCGCTGTTAACAAGCAATTTCTGATTTTTACAGAGTCCCTTTAACTAACCAAAGTGGAGTTGGAAACGCCCTAAATGCATTTGTGCCATGCACTTTAGACCAGATAACTTAAATAGGGCCCCTTTTGTGTCAGGGCCTTAAGATGACTTCGCTTCATAAACTGATCCAATGTCTCCATCAATAGATTTAACTACTTATTCTTGTTTGACCATTGAGCAATGCGACTTTACATCAATTTCTTGTACTTGCACAACAGTGCTACTTATAAAAACTGAAAATAAAAGTGAAAAAATAGTACTCAAAACATAGTAAAGGTTGCAGTGTCAAAATTGAATAGGTAGGACATGAAAAGACACAGTTTTGTTATCAGTAATAACATTTAAGGACTGTTTTTAGGATTTTAAGTAGCTGTAGTTGTATCGAAAATAAGTTGGCTTGACCTCTGTTGTGTGTCTCATCCACATGGGACACTGTAGAAATAAACACACACAGCTGTGGACTAGTAGCTGCTATTGCTTGCTCACCACAACAGTGCTTACATCAGACCACAATATTACCATTCTAATAGGAGACACAAGATCAGCCGCAACACACACACACACGCACACAGATGTGGACCAGAGGCTGAGCTCCCAGAGGAAATGATACATGCAGCTACTGTCACTTTGTGGTAACAGGACTGGAGGACTGGAGGAGAGCACAGAGCAGGGAGACAGACAGAGGGAAACAGGAAGGAAGAAACAGGGAGGAGAGAGAGCTGGCAGGACACTGTGGAAACTCTGAACAACAACAGGTGTTTCTGTTATTTCTCCAACCTGAGAGCTACACACACGGTAAGCTCAGTCAGGATTTATGGAGACATGTTATAGCAGTGTCAGAAGCACAATCAGTCATCATGTCATGATCAGGAAACACTCTAAACCTCTGAACTTGCAGGTTAACGACTATGGTATTTGATATAAGACAGCATATGACATGATTCTGATGGAGTGGTGTATCTGATACTATGCTGCTCTATATATGGTACAGTTTGTCATGTTCAGGGTGTGGACACTTTCTGTAAGACTGGAATCATATAGTGCACTCCGATACAAAACCCTGCAATTAATAGTATACAGTATCTGTGAGGCTTTTAATGTTATACAATGTAATTATGTGGTAATTATGTTAACTAATGCTACTGCATGTTATGTAAGATGAAAACCCCACCAGCAACACACCCCTGTAAACCTCCCCGGAGATTACCTGTAATAATGGACAGTATAAACAGTCTTGACTGGACTTGATCTGATTTGTCACTGAATTTCAGCCTGCCCGTTTTTGTACTGCTTAGCAGTAACATCGAACCTGTTTGAGTGTTGTCAGGATACCTTCTATGTCAGTGCTGTAGTATGTACACGGATCAGCCATAAAATTAAGACCACTGAGAGGTAAAGTGAATAACAATGATTATCGCATTACAATGGCACCTGGCAGTAGGGGGGATATATTAGGCAGCAAGGGAACATTTTGAACTTTGTGTTGGAAGCAGAAAAAATCGGCAAGCGTAAGGATGTGAGCGACTTTGACAAGAGCCAAATTGTGCTGGTTAGACGACTGGGTCAGAGCATCTCCAGAACTGCAGCTCTTGTAGGATGTTCCCGGTGAACCGGCGACAGGGTCAGACCCGAGGCTCATTGCTGCACGTGGGGAGATAAGGCTGGCCCGTGTTGTCCGATCCAATAAAATAGCTACTGTTGCTCAAATTGCTGAAAAAGTTCATGCTGGTTCCGATAGAAAGGTGTCAGAACACTAAGTGCATCGCAGTTTGTTGCGTATGGGGCTGCTTAGTCGCAGACCGGTCAGGGTGCCCACGCTGACCTGTGTCCACCGCCAAAAGCACCTACAATGGGCATGTGAGCATCAGAACTGGACGACGGAGCAATGGAAGAAGGTGGCCCGGTCTGATGAATCACGGTTTCTTTTACATCATGTGGATGGCAACGAGTTGGAGGTGTTGACTCGGCCTCCAAATTCTCCAGATCTCAATCCGATCGAGCATCTGTGGGATGTGCTGGACAAACAAGTCCAATCCACGGAGGCCCCACCTCCCAGCCTACAGGACTTAAAGGATCTGCTACTGACGGCTTGGTGCCAGATACCACAGCAGACCTTCAGAGGTCTAGTGGAGTCCATGCCTCGACGGGTCGGGGCTGTTTTGGCGGCAAAAGGGGGACCTACTCAATATTAGGCAGGTGGTCATAATGTTATGGCTGAACGGTGTATATACAATCAAGTGTCATATTGCACACCATAATACTACTAATAGATGTAAAGTATAAAGCACAGCAAGCCGTAAGGTTATCAAAAGATAATATATGACATGGAGAAACTGCATAATATTTTGGGTGCTCATTTATGGCAGCATGCTCAAGGACATCTCATGGTTGCAGTGACTCACACTTTCTCAAAACACCTTTTATTGCCTGTTTGATACTGCCATTGATCGAGTGCTGACTCCTCACTCACTAGTCTTAACCAGGGTAGCCGGTAGGGGCCGCAGGTGATCACACTGCTGAATGTATCGCCGGCACTCAGCTACTGCATACTACGTACTCAATCAGTATGTACTGCATACTGCCTACTAAATGAATGGTTAAGTATGAGTTTACCAGCAGAGCAGACTGTTCACACTGAAGTATGCTCAAGTGACACTCTGCCAGCGGCTCCGTCACATCTCTGAAAGCGCTGCAGCAAATTCCCTAACAGGCGTTCTTTGGATACACTGACATCATAGTGGGAATTCAATCGGTTACTTTCTTGAATGAAAACATATTAAAACTTAATAAAGTGACATATTAACAGCTTAAACAGTTTGCCTGAATCATAAATAAACGCTTCGTGTCGCAGTTACGCCAGTGAGACGGAGCTGAGATGCACACCTGCTAATAGCCCCACTTTAGATTACATGTGCACTGTATTATGTAGGAAAATGATGTTGGAAAAATAGGATTAAGCATTGTCAGATACACAATATTAAAAGTCTCTGAAAACCGGTTCAGGTATGAGCTTCATGTACATCAACCATCTCTAGGTGGTTGGTCAAACCAGTGAACAAGACAACTTAGTTTGCTGGCTGCCTGTCGGGGAGTTGGAGCTGATATGTGTTCCATCATTACCAATGCCAGCGTGCGTAAAGAGAAGCTCCACCGTCTCACAAAGCCGTCTCAAATCGTCTTTCACGGCCCTCACAGGGCATAAAGCATCGCGGCAGCACAGAGCCACTCAGAGGCCGACGTCCACACAAAACTTCATTTCAATCTCTGATCCAATTGATCCATTCAGCTACGCACCGTTTGCCAAGCAGCTAACCAAACCCCTGATCTTCACTGTCGTTTCAGGAAACGCACTGAAAGAGAAAAGTCAAGCTTTGTTGTGTCAACATGTTACATTTGTAGATTAAGTGAGGATTTATCACTCATGCCTTTCTCCTATTTACAGTATATGTTCTAATGTTGTTCTGCACACCACATGGAGTTAGTCATGTGCTCATACTGTCATGCAGTATACATTATATTTATAGTTAACACAGTCTAACTTCAAAATAGTTTTGGTAGTGTTATGTTAACCCCTAACCTCCTGATCTACTGTCATCCTTGTATTCTGTTTTTGCTTGTGGTCTGTTAGTGGATTGAGCTGTTTGTTATTGAGCAGTAAATTAAAATCCCTCCTTTTACAAGAAAAACTAATTTCTGTCTACATTTTCATGATTTTTTTACTTTATTATTTTTTTAATTAAATGTTTTACGTAAACCCACTCAGGCTGGAAACAGGAAGCTGTTCCAGGTCTGTTTTGAACCACGGATGTGTAAAGACAACTGGGTACAGGAACAGTGCCGGGCTTTGAAGCAAATGTGACAAAGTGGCCAAACCGTGTAAATACAACTTCTGGGTCCGTCACTGTTTCCTATAGACTTACATTGTGAAAGAGATGTCTCTAAATTTTAAATATTTTTTTTAAGGTACATCAACTTCTCATTAGGTCCTAAAAGTTGTAAAATTCACCAATAGCCAAATCCAGAGTAACTTTCCTCGGCATGATGAACGTGCATCAGACCCACGTGTATCGTGTTGTCTGAATTTACACTACGGCTCTGTATCGTGTTGTCTGAATTTAAACTACGGCTCTGTATCGTGTTGTCTGAATTTACACTACGGCTCTGTATCGTGTTGTCTGAATTTACACTACGGCTCTGTATCGTGTTGTCTGAATTTAAACTACGGCTCTGTATCGTGTTGTCTGAATTTAAACTGCGGTTCTGTATCGTGTTGTCTGAATTTACACTACGGCTCTGTATCGTGTTGTCTGAATTTACACTACGGCTCTGTATCGTGTTGTCTGAATTTACACTACGGCTCTGTATCGTGTTGTCTGAATTTACACTAAGGCTCTGTATCGTGTTGTCTGAATTTACACTACGGCTCTGTATCGTGTTGTCTGAATTTACACTACGGCTCTGTATCGTGTTGTCTGAATTTACACTACGGCTCTGTATCGTGTTGTCTGAATTTAAACTACGGCTCTGTATCGTGTTGTCTGAATTTAAACTGCGGTTCTGTATCGTGTTAAAGTAAAAGTAGAAAGTACCATAAAATGGAAATACTCAAGTAAAGCAGAAGCGCCTCAAAATTATACTATACTATACTACACAAAATACAGTACTTGAGTACATGTAACTGGTTAGTATGTCTCAGTTGGTGTTGTAGAGACATAGCCTGTTTAGCTGGACAGTTACAGAAACAAGACACAGGCAAGGAGACTAGCTATTGGAACAAGGCGCACGGCCTTAAGCAGGGGAAATTCCACTATATACACCTCCCTGCTCTCCACCTAATACACACACACACACACACACACACACACACACACACACACACACACACTCACAAGCAGTTACCATATGGCTCAGCAGTGTGACTGAATGGCGCTACACACAGTCAATCTGCATAATCACAACAAAGCAGCCGTTTTGTGTGTGTGTGCAGAGAAAGCAACACATCAGTCAAAGCAGCTCACACTCTCAAACACATTCACGCACGCACACACTCCTTTTTAGAAGGAGGAAGGGGGGGGTGCGGTAACTTCAGAGGGTTTTCTTTTCCACAGAAGGAGGGGGAGGGGTGGGAGGTTGCAGAGGGGGAGTCAGATTTCTTTAAAAAAGACTTGAAAACACAGAGTGAGAAAGAAAGAGGGCGAGAAAGAGAGAGAGAGAGAGAGAGAGAGAGAGAGAGAGAGAGAGAGAGAGAGAGAGAGAGAGAGAGAGAGAGAGAGAGAGAGCATTCCACCAGTGTTCTTGGAGAAAGTCTTCAGTCTGGCTTACTCATTTATCATTCGTTCTCTTCTTTCTTTCAAAAGGTAAAAATGCTGCATGGCCGCTGTTCAGTTTTCAGCTGTTTGGCAGGCTCGCTTCACACACACACGCCACTAATACAGTAAATAATAGGAATTAAAGATATTGCAAAGAAAAAAAGAAGAATAGTATCAATTTGCACACACACCTGAGAACCATCAAAAGCACCTTTGCTTAAATGATTATCATAAAATAGCAGCCGATTAATTTTCTTTCAATCAACTAATCAATAAATCAATTATTCGTTGCGGCTAAAAAAAAGTCGTCAGTGTCGTCAATAGTCATTTTCTTTCAAACATTTCAGGTGTTTGTGTGACGTTTTATTCTTTTAGCTGTTACACCTGACTCTGTTTCGTCTATGATCTTGAACACATTTACGGATGGGACGGACTAAAGTCAGGTTCAAGTGAGACAAAAGTCAAACTGTCTGGATGCATAGGTGTTTTCCAAACACTCCTTATCTAATGTAGAATAAGCTATACAGTATATTATAATTAAGTTGCTTGTAAATTTTTCAGAACATATTATTAACAACAATAAGTGTTACATTTCTTGTTTATACTGTACTGTGTTACATAGGATGCTGTAACATGTCATAGACTGGCACCTACCAAACACAAATCACAATCCCTTGTTAAGATATCCCGAGTCTCTGGTGACCCTATCAACTTTTTAGAGAAAAACTGAAGAACAATAATGCTTAACGTTTTTGACACCATATTGTTGACAACAAATTGTTTGAGGAATACCAGGGAGTTAAAGGTTTACATTTAAAAATGTATGAATTAGACAAGGTGCAATATAGTCCTGGGTCGCTGAAGAGCCGAGGTATACGTGGTTAACAGGTCTTTTCCTGACACCGCTATGACAAGTTTGACCCCTATCGCAGTGATTCCTATACAAAGCAAAGATGACACAAGATGCCTTGTTACCTCCGCCAAGGCCAAAGGCCTAGGAAGGAGGTTAGGTTTTCACCGGCGTTGGTTTGTTTGTTTGTTTGTTTGTCCGTTAGCAGGATTACTCCAAAAGTCCTTGATGGATTTGAATGACATTTTTTGGAGGGGTGGGGTGTGGCACAATGAACAAATCATTAGATTTTGGTGGCGATCCGGATTCAGGAATATTTTTAAGGATTCCGGCCAGAACATTAAGACCACAGGGTGTAACACATACGCAGTGTAGATGATGATGCGTTGATGACGCGTGACCCCGGCTCCTTCTGAGAGCAGAGAGATACGTGTGTGGATGTGTGTGCGGGAGCTGCTGGCCGTCCGCGGTGAGAAAGAAAAAAGCGGTAGATGACGGGATGAGAGACAACGTAGTGTAACGTTATACAGACATAACAAGGCGGCTGAATGAGAGAGGCATCCGCCGACACGTTACACGGAAACACACCGTGTTAATAACAAGTCGACCACCTCACGGTACCGCCAGCCGTGAGCTGTGATCTGTTTTTAAAGTCACGCGTTGGAGGTCGGAGGTCTGCGCTCTCCGAGTGCCATTCTAGTTGACCATATTACCAAAGACATTTCAGCAATATCTGTCACGGTATGAATGTGTGTTGCTGAGTTTTGTCAGCCATTTTTAATTCAGCCAGTATACGACCAATGAAATTAGAACCACATTAACTGTCTGATCGTCTGACGGCTCATGTTTCTTAAACACCCGGCACAATGTCAACGTGTTCCCACATCTCAACAATTCATTTGGTAAGCACAGTGTTATTACTACTGATAATAAGAGTGGACGAAAGTACATAAATAAGAGTAGTTTCTACATGTATAGAAACACTAAATGAAATCAGACTACACACACACAAGAGAGAGAGAGAGAGAGAGAGAGAGAGAGACGCAGGCAGACATACAATGGAAATGTCTTCACACCCAGCAGCTATTTCTTTTCAACAGGATAAAAACAAGGCTGAAACGTGAAAAAAAGCCCTTTGAGGTGGGTCCTTTCACCCTGACACACAGAGAGAGAGAGAGAGAGAGAGAGAGAGAGAGAGAGAGAGAGAGAGAGAGAGAGAGAGAGAGAGAGAGAGAGAGAGAGCAGCCACCCCTTTTCAATTGGTAAGCATTCAGCCAGAAAGCTCAGGCATTCACCATTTTGTTCTGGTGTTCTCTCCTCTTCTCTCTGCTGCTATGAAAATATGTTAACACTAGTAAACTTGTCCAATTCTGCAGAAACCACAACAACCACCAAATCACAACGAAGGCAACGCCAACCAGACAAAATTGGAGATAAGAAAGAAACTGAAAGAAAAAGAAGAAGAATACTGATCAAAGAGTAGTAACAAGCTGAAAGTGGGAAAAAATGAAAAATAGAGGGACGTATAGATATTGTGATGTCTAAAAAGGAGACGTGTAGTGTGTGATATTGACAGGGTGAAGGAGAATGGAGAACACCTGCTCTAAAGGAGCTGTAGAAGTGTTGGGGAGAGGGGGAAGGGCAACGAGAACAAGCACCACCCCCCCCAGCCCTGCCTCACTTCGTTGTCCTCTGCTTGTCAGACTGGGGTCTGTAATGGGACTGTTACTGCTTTCTCAACAGTAACACATAAACAAAATGTAGAAGGATATGAGTGTGAAATATGTACGTATATTATGGGTGTTATTTTAGCGCTGGTTGTCAAGCTGACAAGTGGTCTTTCCTTCATATCCGTGACCGCTTATCTTATTCAGGGTGGCGTGGGGGCTGGAGCTGATGCCAGCTGACATTGGGTGAAGGCGGGGTACACCCTGGAAAGGTGTCCAGACTATCACAGGGCTGACACATAGAGACAAACAACCATTCACACTCACATTCACACCTATGGGACATTTAGAGTCAACTATGAACCTGCATGTCTTTGGACTGTGGGAGGAAGCCCGAGAACCTGGAGAAAACCCACGCTAACACGGGGAGAACAAGCAAACTCCACACAGAAGAGCCACAAGCCGGGTTTGAACTTCCGACTCTCTTGCTTTGAGGCGACAGTTTGAATTGTCAAATCTTTGTATTGAACAGCTCAAATCTGATTCAAATCAAATAATAGTGATCTTTTTGAATAAGATATTTTCCCCTTCAGGGATCTTTTGCCAGTCAAAAGACTCAAGTGTTGTTTTTAAAAAGAATATTCTATTATTTTCTGTTGTAGCCCCTAAAGACAACGGTCAACTCTTTTGACTGACAAAAGATCCCTGAAGGGGAAAATATCATAAATCTGACTTAAAGCAATGTCAGACGATGTCAAATGTCAGACGACAGTACCCAAATCAGATTTTTTTTTTTAATCGGATTGGCTCACCTTCTTTCCTTTGTCTCATCAGACTGGAGACAATCATACAAAAGTTCAATATTCAGCAATTTGACACTCTGCAGTATGTACAGTGCATCTGTCAGTGGACAAAATGTCAGACAAACAGGTCAGACCAGAAAAGAACAAGACAGGCCAGACCACACTGGACCATTAGAGACCAGACCAGATGACAACAATCTTACACAATGGTGCGTGAGTCTGTCCAGCTATTGCATAACTCCACATTGTCCCCTTGGGTCACCATTAAAACACACATGCAAGCACACACATCTAATTTATCCTCATTCCACCTCTGATTTCTCCTTTTCCTTCCTGTCCTGTCTTTCAGCTGTAGAAGGAGCTAATGGAACCCTGCGTGTCCGCTATTAAACATACCTCGATCTTGTCAGTTTTAGCATCTCCCCAGTAGAGCTTTCCTGCTGCGTAATCTATAGCCAGTCCATTGGGCCATCCCAGAGAGCTGTTGAGCAGAACCAACCGCTCCGTTCCATCGAGGTTGGCCCGCTCGATCTTGGGATGCTCGCCCCAGTCGGTCCAGTACATGTAGCTGAAAGAGACAGAGGCAATGAGATGAGATGCAGCTTACTTCCAGTCACAGGCAAATCTTACATATTACACATTTCCCATGTAGGTTAGCTGGAGTATATCCATTTCAGTTTTGGAAGAATCTCGACTAGAAAATGTGCCTTTCCACCTACAGCTGTCAATAATTTCATACTTTCATACACAAATTTTCAACCTTATCTCTATCTATCTGAGTTAGGGATATATTGTGAAAAACGCCTGCAGTTCTTGCCGATGTTCTCAGTGTCTCTGGGGCGAAGCTGCAAAATCTGATGTTCTTCCTGCATCCAGTGACGCGACAGTGACGCCGAGGCTCCTCGAGTCTGCAGCAGCAGCATGGAAGATATGGCTGGCAGGGACCCCTCCAGAACCTGAGTGGAGCCTTCGCTCAAATTGACCTCAGATACCAAGAGAAACGGAATCTTTCTGCCGTAATGCATGTCAGCACGGGCAGTTTTTGTTGGATTCTGTCGCCGACAACCCCGAGAGAGCGAGCTGTGTGTGCGTTACTATGCATGGAAGTTTCTTCCTCACTGGGGGGGAAGAAAACTTGTAGAACCAGCATATTTTCACATCTTATTCGGTAAATTAAAGGTGCAGTGTGCAGGATTTGGTGGCATCTAGCGGTGAGGTTGCAGATTGCAACCAACTGAAACTTCTCCCGTGCTCCATGCGTGTAGGAGAACTACGGCGGCCGACCCAAAAGCGTGGAAACATGAATAGCCAGTGTTTGGGTTGTCCAAATATTGGAACTCTTAATATTTTGTTTGGTTTGTCTTTTATTCCTCAACATGAACATCTAATTGCTGCAACAAAGTCTTGTGCACAATAGCTTTTGGGAGGGGTTGGCCTGAAAGTAGTCAGAATTTGTAAGAGGATTTGTTTCTATTTTGGTCAGTACACTTGGTCAAAATGAAATGTATAGAGTCTAAAAATACTCGACTCAAAAACTTGTGTGTTTGTTTTTAATTGTAAACCAGCTACTGCCTTGCTTGATACATGCACACACACTGACACCTACCCATTAACGGGGTCCAGGACGATGGCTCTGGGTTCATCCAGGTTCTCAGAAATTAAAATTTTCCGAGAGGTTCCATTCAGTCTGGTCACCTGGAATACCACATGATATAATATTAAAATACAACATACCTGCATTGTTTATAATCATCCAACCTTGTTTGTCTTTTTTTTGCTTTATTATGATGAGGGTTGAACAATTAATCGGAATGTTATCGAAATGACAATATGAGGTGCAATATTTGTTAAAGGCAAAATGTATGTCAAAATACAATTTTCAATAAAATATTGTCGTGCTGCAGAGATGTCCTGGCCTACTCATAATATTATACAGACTTATGAAAACATCTTTGTTTGGTACAGATCTCTGCAAAAAAAATCACACCATAATCATTATAATGTTTTTCAATGAAAATGAGAATAATGATGTATAAAAGTATCATTCTCTCTAATATCGCAAATCATATCGCAATTGCAATATCAGTCAAAATAATTGCAATTAAATATTTTTTTCAAAATCACTCAGCCCTTGTTATCAAACAATAAAGAAGTAGACCATGAGCAGGGATGCCGTCAGTATTATAAATATTCATTACAGGTCAAAAAAATCCTTAAATTAGGTCATGTAACAAAGTAAACCAAACAGTTGTTTTCCATAGACAGCGCTCTACAATAAATAGAACCCTAATGTAAAGATGTACCTCAATCCGGTCAGTGCCAGTGTCGGTCCAGTACAGGTTTCTGGCCACCCAGTCCACAGCAATGCCATCTGGGTGGTTGATCTCCGTGGTAACCAGCATCACGGCATTGCTGCCATCGATGTGGGATCGCCGGATGGCCCGAACCTCATCATCTGTCCAATAGACGTAACCCTCAACCGGGTCATAGTCTATAGCTATGGCGTGGCGAATGTCATCAACCTGCATGAGCAGAGGAACAATGATGATTACATGAGAGCACAACGAGACACGACTGATAGGTTTGTGTTTGTGTGTGTGTGTGTGTGTGTGTGTGTGTGTGTGTGTGTGTGTGTGTGTGGGTGTGTGTTTACCTGGAGTACTATGTCAGTGAAGTCTGGCAGGTCCAGCGAGATTCTCCTCAGGTCAGTCCGTCGAGCCAGCAGCAAAACCTGCTCTGCTCCTAAACAAACCACACATACACGCTTTGTTAACTGTTAAGGGTCAATTCATGCAGTCAAAAAGTGCTCACAGGAGGGTTTGTGACTGAGCGGATTTAGCTCTGAGACAGATCTCATGGATTCACTGCATATAAACACTTGCATAGTGGTGATCAGGGTCTGAAATTAACTTTTTTCACTGCCTGCCACTGCGGCAGACAAGTATTTTTATTTGTCTGCCACTCAGAAATTTGATCTGCCACTTTTGAAATCTCAGCGTTAAATGAAGGAATAACATTTTAGATCGGGAGTCATTCAATGTTCGATATATTTTACATAAAAAACATTATATGCATGGTAAATTTAAGTGTTCAATTACACTGTAGCTTCTGGGGGAGCCCTATTTTGGGGGGAGGGAGGGTAGTGTTACAGTACTGTACTTTGTTATTGTCATCTATAGTGGTTATTTGCATAAAAACACACAATTCAAATGATAATGATTATTTAAATATTTGCTTTGATTAAAAAAAATCTTGGTTAGTTGTTATGAAGTTAAACAGGTCATAATTCCCTCTCTAATATCTATTTTATATTAATGTGAAAACATCTCCTTCAAACTAATTTATTCAAGTTTTTCGCCAAAAACTTAATTTTACGAGATTACATTTGAACACATCATGATAACCATGTAATTTACCTTCGCCCAATTGTCATTTTGAGTTGACCGTGAACGTCTCATAATAATAACTGAATGGCACCTCCATTAACGTTAGTAGCTCCGTTATTTAACCAAGCAGGACTGTGCTGCCCACCGGCTGCTAACAGGTAATGTTACGAACACTCATCCTGTTGATTTCAGCACAGATTGTTGTTCACAATGTAGCATTATCAGGGAAAAATAGGGTGCACCCATCAGGTTCAGGTCCATGCTTTTGAGTGTTTTTTTTTTCTCTCTAACTTCGGTCCAAAACAAACTGAAACATGATACGGCGTGCTTATGTGTCATTGTGCATGCGTAACTGTGGGAAAGCATCACAGAGGAATGATAGTCACAGAGGTATGAGATGACAAGAAAGTGGACAACTACGGTTCTCTATTCCCATCACTAGCATTTTTCCTGCCTGCCAAGGTGGCAGGTGTCCCGATGATTTCACCCGCCACTGCCAACAATTTACCCGCATTTGTCGGGTGCTAATTTCAGACCCTGGTGGTGATATTTACAATTTCAGCCTTAAAATAACAACACTTCTACAACATAATATACGTTTCAGCTTCTATGCTGACGACTTTCACCTTCACCAGTTACAGGGGCACATAGGTCATGCAGTACTGTACATCCATAAAGTTGGGGGACAAACAAGAGACAGATTAAAAAAAAAAAAATGGTCAAAATCAAAGCAGCAGGCGCAGAGTAATCCTGACTTTTAGTCCCTAATAAGGTGTCAGGGCCGTCCCTGCCTGATAGATGCCCGTGTCTTTCAAACTCCACACTTTGTAATGCATGTTATAAAGTAATCTCCAAGTCCAAGCCAAGATAACCCTCAAAGAGGTCTGACTGCTTTATTTTGTATGATTACTAGGCCACCCTTACAAGGAGTAATAGATATTCCATGGCAAAACCATTGTAAATCCAACACGATAAAATACCAACAGCTAATAGTCAGGTCTGGGATCAGTTAAGCTATAATTCCCCTTGTGTGAAAATAGCGGTTAAGAAAAATGGTTGGGTTTGGGTCGGTCTGTTGGAAAATTCGAAGAAAATCGACCTTTCAGCACCAACACAAATACCACATCAGCTAGATGAACCAATGCAAATATCTATACAAGTGGCATGAATATATGAACACTTTGCATAGTTAAAAGCAAGTATATCTGCGGCTTAAAAAGTACAACACTTCCTGCTGAGTTACAGTGGAGTAGAAGTATGTAGTAGCATAAAATATAAATACTTAAATAGAGCAAAAGTACCTCAAAATTGTACTTAAGTGCAGTACTTGAGTAAATATACTTAGTTACTTTCCACCCCTGCCTAAAGGAGAATGAACACTAGCATGATAATGTAATAATTACCGAGCAGCCGCTGTGGAAACGAGCAGCTATATAGCCTGATAATAATAATGCCCTATATAATAATAAAAATAATGTCCCAAACATCAATCTATCTGTGGTGAAAAAAGATTTGAAGCCCGAGCCAAGCTCTACTGTTATCACTTTTACTTGCTTCCTCCATCCAGTCTGGAAACAAAGGGCTCTGCTGTCCTGAGGGATCCTCTACTGTGTTTTGGCTGTTGGTTCAGACTTAACAGGAGCCAAACTCACCTCGTGGGAGACAATTAACTGTGTTTCTTTGTCTCTCACACCTCTGACTGTGAAAAGCTCACATTTAAAGCAGTTCAAAGTTTCTCTCTCCTCCTGTTCCTCTGTCTTTCTTTGTCTCACATTTCAGATCAATTCACTTGAATCTGAAGACAAAGCCACGACTGTATAAAAGAACTAATACTGACATTTCAAGTAGGTCGTTTAAAAATGTACATTGCATAATCTCTACAAAGACAATAAATGAGTAATTATATTGTGCACTCCGCTATAGCACATTGTACATTATATAGTATACAATTTTCAACATCTAAAACAATGTCAGATATCAAAAACACAGCTCTGTAAATCATGTAAATCTTTCTCCCTCTCTTGCTCCAGCTGCATTTTCACAACCAATCACAATCTGCCATCTCTCAGCCTCGGCACCAATCACATTTGACATTGAAAGTTGTTCCATCGTTACCTAAATGACTGAGGCGAGGGGGGGGGGGGATAAATGAAGGGAAAGAATGAAAAGGATGGTGGAAAAGCATCTGTGATTCCACTCTTCTCTCCGCTTGACTTCATTCTGAGACACTTAAAGACCCCTGACTCTCTCTCTCTCTCTCTCTCACACACACACACACACACACGCACACACACGCACACACACACGCTCTGCTGCCAGCCTAATAACAAACGCCTTCAATTTAACCAGCCAAGCAAAACAAATTAGAAGCATGGACACAAAGACACACACACACACACACTCACACACACACTGCAGGCTGACACAATAGAGCATTGTTGTTTTTATTGTCAACGGTGGCTAAGTGATTGGTTGGCATGCTTCATTCAAATTTAATACATTCACATAACAGCCTAACAGACACAGACGCACTCTGACACAGTGTTGTGTTTTTGCAGAATAAGGCTCTATTGTTTTAGCATCGTGGGAATCAACATGGTGGCTGGTCAGTTAGTGTCCCAGTTAGTTCTAGCAGAGAGGTCATTTTTACGTGTTTACAAGTTGATACACTCGATGCTGCATCACGACATTACATGCCAAAGACAACGGTAATTGAGGTTAACAATAGGGTCCATCGATCTGGATAGATGTAGCGATTCAACGATCAATGATCTGATGTCATCGATTCAAAGTGAAAATATTGACACGTAGCATGATCTTCGAGATAAGCCTTTATTTTGAAATTCCCATGGCACGTCTGTTTCACCGTTTCCGTCCAAGCACAACTCATTCCTAAACATCCAAACAGTGCTAGCGGCGTTAGCGAGCGAGGTTAGTATATACAGGTGTGTGCAAGTATATATACTGTATATATATCTTCTTTCCGATTTATTTACTATTATTGTTATTATTTCTTTAATCTATTTATTTATTTGTTTTCCCTTCTTTGTGATTATCTAATGTAATTCCATGTGTACGTTGCTAAATCTCCATCACTACAAAGAGGAATGGGGGGGTAGGAAATTTGGGTCTAGGATAACATTGCTTCAAATATGTAAAATACCAGTTCCTTTATAGTTGTACTGTTGTACTCTACTTTTTGTGGCAATACAAATTTTAACACAACAAAAAAAACAAATACTGGATCTGAAAGCAACTGTTATCGGTGCAGCTCTCACAGGTTTTCTGAGGGTTTACCAGTGGCTGTATAGTTTGTAGTCATACTGGTGTTAACAGGATTCATACCTGGTTTGCACGTCTTTCCATCTGGTTTCAGCTGGACTCCAGTGGGACAGGCACAGCTGTAGAAAGGCTGGACTGGAGAGAGTAGGCAGAGATGACTACAGCCTCCGTTATTGTCACTACAGGGAGTCTGGACTGCAGCGACACCGACACAGAAAGGGAGGAGACGAGAAGAAAACATGATTAGCTTCTCAAAATGATATATCAATCATCACAGATCAATGACACTACACACTTCAGTTGGATTAGTTCAATATAATGGTTTGCTGGTACATTGATCTTACTCTAATGCAAATAGACTGCGCTGTACATACACATAAGTACAACATGTCACTTACTGTAAGGCTGCCGATAGGGCTCCAGGACCTGGATGTCCATAGGAGAGTAAATCCCACTGAGAATCTCTCTGGTTTTGTCTCCACTGTGTTTGTTACAGGCGTGGATGGAGCGGGTCTGCCAGTCGGTCCAGTATAAGGTCTCCTCGGACAGTGTGAGTGCAAAAGGATGGGTCAGGGTGCCCTCCACCACCGTTTCACTGCAGGACAAAATAAAAGCGTCTTAAGAATCAGAGGAAGGTTTGTGTTGGAGACTCCTGTTGCAAAATTCTGCCCTAGAAGTGAACTTAAAAACAGATTTCTAAAATCTGGGAAATAAAAAATGAACGGGATATTTTGATATGCTGCTAAGCTGTTTTACATGTTAACCTGTCATGAATTGTTCAGTAGATTATTATATTATCAATTTAATGTTTAAATGCACTTGTTACACTGATTATTATTAACTTATACTTACAAAATCAATACTACGTGGCATTCATGTTTTCAAATTGAACAGTACTTGGATTACTACTTTAATGATCTTAAATTCTTTCACCAGACTACGGGCCCTATGTTCCTCAAACATACACATTTTTGGCAATTTAATTGCTTTTGCACTTCAGTTTACTGTAATATTCTCTTTCTAAATTGCACAGCGCTGCCTAATCAGCCTAAACCAACCTCAGCTTCACCACTCGCTTTCGTTCAAAATGATTGATAATGGTGCTGATAGGAGTTGCGATACCAACACCAATATTATGCTTTTTTAATAACTTAATTAGGCCCGTCTCGATGATTACGTTATCGATTTATTGTACGATATATGGACATGATGTATATATGTGTATATATGACATTACGTTAACGACCTATCCATATATATACATGCCTGTTGTGTTTACACGCGTGTTTGTTTCATAAGAATGTCTCCAACATTTCATCCAACATGATGCCAGAATAAAATTGCTCTTTGAAAGGGTGTACTTGCATTATTAAGCTATTATGTTATCATTATATCAGTGGCATAAATGGTGTAAAAATGACAATAATACTGTAGTATCAAATTGTTTTTCTACAAAACCCTTCTTTTCATTTGACAAAAGAAGTTCTCTAACACACAAATGTGAAGAAATGGATCTAGCAACAGAAATAGCATCGTGACTGCATTTGCACTATTGCTGGTAAAAACAGAGACCTAAAAGTCTGAAGCTCCACTATTCACTCCTAAACTGCAATGTTCATGAAACCACACAAATTGTTTGGACAATTTTAACAACAAATGGAGGATTGGGCCTCATCAGTGATGAAGCTAAACAAATTGGGTCAGATGTGTGATGAGGGTGGCACTAGAGGAAAGCCATAAGGCCTTTCAAATCAAAAGAGCTTGTCCTCTTGGCAGAACATTTTGGCGGGTGGTTTTCAAGAGAAGCTCTAAAACTGAAAGACTGTAAAGGAGTTATTCTCTGGGGAGGACAAATGTGTTCATTGAATTTCATTACAATCTGCTCAGTACATTATTAGATTTATTGTGTACAAGTGAGATTTTGGCCTGCTGAGGAAAGGTCAGAGAACCACTGCAGATTCCACTGCAATGTGGACGGCAAGTTTTTTTAACAGCTTATTTGTTAAAGCAACACATTGAGAAGACTGTGCAGCCTTGGTCAAGGTAGGCCCTCTCTCGATCCGTAGGGCCAAACAGTGACAAAGAGCATGAAGGCTTAGAGAAGTGTGTGTGTGTGTGTGTGTGTGTGTGTGTGTGTGTGTGTGTGTGTGTGTGTGTGTGTGTGTGTGTGTGTGTGTGTGTGTGTGTGTGTGTGTGTGTGTGTGAGCAAGTGTTAGATTTGATCAGGAGAGAGTGGTTCTTTTCTAAAACACACTTTAGAATCACTTACAGGAAAAATGCACTCACACAAACGCACTTAGGCACCGGATCAAAGGACGCTTGTATTTAGAATATCAACACAGCAGAAACTGGCTTTCATCAATCATCATTTTTAGTCGTGTGTGTGTGTGTGTGTGTGTGCGTGTGTGTGTGCGTGCGTGTGTGTGTGTGCGTGTGTGTGTGTGTGTGCTGTAAAAGCAGAGGAGGCTGCCAGCAGTGGTTAAAGGAAAAAAAGAAAGAACAGATTTAACCAACTCCAGATTTCAAAGCTCTGTTCAGCTTTTGCGGGTGTGTGTGTGTGTGTGTGTGTGTGTGTGTGTGTGTGTGTGTGTGTGTGTGTGTGTGAGTGTGCGTGTGTATGTGTGTGTGTGTGTGTGTACATCAATTGGAAAACAGTCAAATTATTTCATTACTCCAGCTGTCAGGTACACTCAGATTAAAGCCCCTTCCCCTTCTAACTGAGCTGCATAGGTACATGTCTCTACTGAGACTCTATGAGCATTTGTACAACACACGATCATACCTTCCTAACATACCTACACACATCTTGGCTGCACAATGAGTGCCGTGGTTACATAAAAATACAGCACTGTGCAGTATCAAGCAATAGGCGACCGTTCACAATGTCGCATCTAAAAACGTGTGGAAAACGGCAACCGTGTCGCTTTCATCCTTTTATCCAAGGTGCTTGGGAGGTTGCGCTCCTGTCCGGACTGCTGTTACTGTTACTGCTCCAAGTGTCAGTCTGGCTGACCTTTCAACTGGATGCTGTGACGTTCTCGGTCAGAAAGGGTTAAGTAAGTCAAATCGTGGGACAGATCATAAAGGTCTGGGGAGCCCTGCATTAAAATGATCAACTTTTCCTCCATATTTACCATAGAGTAAATATTAACAGAAGAAAGTAAAGATATCTGCTGGCTGTGATTGGTTGTTCCTCGTCACAAACGTTGAAATATTTTTATCTCGGAGGGCAGCCGTTGCAGCCCGAAGAATAGGCACTTGGGAATGCTTGCGCGCCACAACGGCATCGCTTCTCTGTCTACATTGACAACAATGGATTTGAGGGTGCAAATAATATGGCATGTGAACGCCCCCTAAGAGGGAGAGCTAGTGGATACAGTGATTGCAGAACTGGTGTGCTGCTGTCACAGAACAAAGTTGCTGGCTGAGGATATTGTGCCACATTTTCCCAACAGCGTAAAAACATTTCCACAAAATTTTGATTTGGATTCAATCCAATCTTTACACCATGGTGTAACAACTGTAGAATTTAGCTGCAGGTAACATAACGCTACACTAGCAGTAGTGGGCATCCTATGCATTTTTTTTGACAGTCGACAATAGAGAGATGACCAAAAAGAGAGATGGGGAATGACACGCAACAAGGGTCCTTGGCTGCTAGTAGTTGTATCAAAAAGACAGCGTGTCAGACACTGTAAACGGTGGAACGGTACGAGTATTTGTCTCGAACTGTTTAGAACAGGACGTTCGGTTTGGAATGTGACATCCTTTCGGTACGCCCTGTGACCCAAACAGCGCCGTAGCAGCGCCGTAGCCTGCTAGTCGTCAAGCTCAATGAAAAAACTGTATGCTGATATTGCTCAAATGAAGTCAGGTATATCTGTGGATAACTTCCGACGACATCACCCAAATGTGTCAATCAGCGGAATGAAACAAAAACAGAGCAGACGGTCGGTCCTTCTCTGCTATAGAGCGTTTATCGCTGTGTATTTGCAACTATACTGGATCGCAGACAATCAAACATTGTGAAACAGAGAGAATGATAAGATGTGGAGAAAGAAGGCTGATAGATGGACTAACGGAAAGAAGGACAGATTGAGCTGTGAGAGAGATATGCGCTGGGAGTGTGTGTGGTGCTGTGTGTGTTTTCACTGGGGCCTCCATACCACAGCTCTGTTTGTGTTGGACAACTCTCTCATGCTCTCTATTTTTCTTTCATTCTGTCTGTACAGCTATTTTTCTCTTCCCCTCCTCCCTTTTCTCTGTTGGAAAGAAGTTGAACAGGGTGAAAACTCAAAGAATTTTCTGCTGATCTTCAAAGCTTCAGGGGATCCTGAAATTGTATTTTTTTACTGTAACATTTATAGGTGCTACAATTTTAGAGAGTGTACTTTATTTCCACCTTAAAGGATAACTTCTGTATTTTTCAACCTGGACTCTTTTTTTCCCATGATTTTGTGGCTAATTGACTAATGGACAACAATTTTCTGAAACTGTTCCAGTATTGAGGGAGAACGCTGCAGATGGAACAAGCTAAAAGAGCAAGTGAGCAGCGCCAGTGTAATGTTACGTCCACTAAAAGTGCTTGTTTTTGCCACTGACAGGCTCAGATTGTTATTATAAGTGTCTGACAACATTATGGAAATAAGCCTACAGAGAAATAAAACCTTTTTCTTAACTTTCGCTTGATCCGTTCTGTTTGTTATTGTTATCCAAGTCCCACTCAAGGAGAAGTCTCGCGTAGTGAAATCTGAATGTCCGTATACTCTGGCTCAAATAAATACTGGTGGCCATCAGATTCAAAGAGCTCATCCACATTGTCAAAATCCTCTAAATATTCAGCCATGACACTGAAAATCTTTTAGATAACACTAAGCTACGCTTTCTGTACTCCAACACAACAAACTCTGCCCGGCTGACTCTCGCGTTTCCACCATGGATGTATTCTACTATTCCAGCGTTGTCTTCTGCCAACACGCCAGATTTCAGAACGAGACTTCTCCTGGAAGGAGACTCTTCCCTTAATGTCAGACACTTATAATAATAACAATCACAGCCTGTCATGACAATAACAAGCACTTATAGTGGACGTAAATGGCGGTGCCAGCTTGCCCCAATAGGATTACATTGCAGCCTCTGAGCAGCTGCTGTCTCTGAGTTTTTGAGAACACGCCATGAACGGAGTTAAGCCTGCGAGCCAGTTCAGACGTCAACTCAAGTGCCATTTGGCTGTTTACGGCGTACACAAACGTTAGACACTCTGTTCTGCCAGAGCTGCTGCTTCACTGCTCAGCAAATATATCTGCTACCATCATTACTTGCACAGCATCCACCTGCAATCTGATTCTAGTTGTCTGGGGAAAGATATTTGATATCATCACACCACTACCTCGAACTGTTACTGGTTTAAGTGTATGCTGCAGGGAGTGATGAGGTCTGAGCCAAGACGGCACAGATGAACTATACTGCCAGGCTGTATTCTCATATCAATAAATCTCTCTATGTGTGTTGGCTGACTGAACTGTGTCTGTAAAAATCCTCTCCCGACCATTCCCCAAATCTAAGTTCACTTGAGATGGTACTTAATATTAAATGTAACTTCTTAAAAGAACTTTTTCTTTATAATATGTTTATGAATTAAATATAAGCATACTTAGGAAATAGGGATGCTAATTTTGAAAAATGTTCGTAACCGATAACCGACCCTCGTTAAACGATTATTAACCGACAAGATATTTGCCTCGCGTGCAGTGGTGCGCCAGCTGGAGTGTATGAGCACAACAGACAGCTGGGTCTCCAGTTCACCCGTACGGGAGAGTTAACTTAGCAGCTACGGTGCTGCGTGTAGTGTCGCGGACATTCAGCCACTAACCCAGTAAAAGTCTCCACCGCAACTTTAGTTTAGATTAGCAGGTTGTCCGCTGTGTGTCTGCCCGGCGTAACGACACTCTGTCCGCCCGGAATAACGATAGTCATTGCCTGACAAACAATGTGTGTGTTTGTGCTACGTTAGCATCTGTAGCTCTGCTGGTAGCTTCGTGCTCACCATTGTCACACACATACGGTCCGTCAGCGCGGCGTAACTTCAGCGAGTTTCCGACCGACTGTGTTGTCGGTGGCGTTCTAGCTGTGAACGTAGGTGTAGCAGACAGTGTGTGTACAGTTTATTTGTCGGTGAATAAACGCTTCGAGGCTACAACTCCTCCACTCAAGCGAGCTATAGACGGGAGACAACTTCCTGTATCTGTAACGCCGGCTCAGACTCTCTTAAGGTGGGCTCTAAAGATGGACCAGCTTTTCCCCTTTAAGTGACAAGTTTTTCTCAGCTTTTTAACTAATTATTAACATTTCTTTTAACCGTTTTAACCGATAGTGTTAATCGGTTAAAATGCTTAATGACGGTTAAACGGTTAATTATTAACATCCCTATTAGGAAAATGTCATGCAAGTCGGCACAGGTCTACTGTATACTTTGAAACTGTATTCACTCACATACACACACACACACACACACAAAGGGCCATACCGTGCTGATCCGTCCAGGTTAGCTCTGTGAATAAAGCTGAGTTTGGCATCTGCCCAGTACAACTTCTGTTCCACTAGGTCTATGGTCAGGCCGTTGGGCCAGTAGATGTCCACAACCACTATCACTTTCCTGTTAGAGACAGAGGCACACACAATGGTTGTAGAATTGATACTGCTTCTGTACATCTGGGGGATACTGTACTATACAAATAGAAGTGTAAATACAGAAGTTGGGTTTACTTAAGGGTTATATAGTTACAGTACCTGTTGCTGCCGTCCATACCAGCACGCTCTATCCTGGGCTCCTCTCCCCAGTCTGTCCAGTACATGTAGCTGGAGGAAAAAAACAGAGAAGAAATATGTCAATGAAACAAACACAGTGCCATTTAAAGATAAATATAACCCCTTTTCCACACACGTGCTGGCTAGGCTTGACTCGGTTTGACTCAGCTTGTCAGTCCAGTACGGCAGGGATTTGCATAACCATTACAACATGGCTACCTGCTTGAAGGTGTGTGTAACCATGGCTGTGACTAGTGGTCAAAAGAGCATCTGTAAAAATGGTAGATAAATACATTTCATTTCCTATATTCTTCACAATAAAGTTCCCCATTGTTTTTGCTGCTTGTTCTCTTCCTCCCTGCAGTATAAGTAGACTTGCTTTTATTGTAAAATAACAAAGCTCCGCTAATTCATCATACAATGAATGTTTCAAAACAACTTGTTCTTAAAGCAATTTAATCAAATTTATGCAAGAAAAAAAACTCAAAACCAAATGACCTGAATGAAAATTGTAATCTGGACATCATTGAAAATGAGGGCATGTCCTCAATGATTCCTCGAGATTTAAATAAAAGTTAAATGAATGAATTTCGTCTAAAGTCGCTAACAACAATATCCTGCACGTCTCTACCAGAACCAGAGTCACGGACGCTTCAGGACAGACTGCAGTAACGTTAGTTAGTGTCCTGGTTGAGACTGAGAGGACCAGCCTTGGTAAGTGACGTGTAAGAAATGACGTTACAACCGATCAATTCTTTTGCTAGTCAGCTGGCTAAATTAGGGATCAACAAATGAACTTATTGACGTTCGTTGTCGTATTCAAGTTAGCTCTACGATGCTCCACATTAGCTCACGTTGTACATGTAAACGTACATGTAAAAACACAGACTCTTACCGAGAGGACAACTGGTTATGGAAATCAGCACGGCATGGTTTGACTCTGCATGGCCAAAAGTGGCAATGGAAGAGCTCTATAAGAGCTTACTGATTGAGGATGTTGATCACTATTGATGAGTCAGCGATTACTTGGACAGCTCCTCACTCTCCTGCTTTTAGGAACAAAACCTCCCCATCCTTCTACTCCTCTTATCTAATGCCTTTATAATGTAGAAGAGTCATTGCCTTACTTCCTTTTCTTATTTCATTGTATCTACACATCTCAGATATTTTTGTTTTCCTCCCCAATGTTTCTCTCGCAATATTTCTGTTTCTCATGTCATTTCATTTTCTTGTCATTTATTTTCATTATTCCATTTCCAGGCCTTTGCTTGGGGAGTATGTTTTTGTTTAAATCTGTATAAATTTATGATCACTATAATAATGTTTCTCAACAAATGCGGTATTATGCATTTCATGGGAAAAAGACCAAAGAAAAGAAAATGGATATATTTTGATTTGATATATGTTTTTTTTCTATAACATAACTCATATCTACTCATATCTACTTTACTAACACTCTGGCTCTGCTCTGGTTGAGTTCCCAGTCAAATAAAGTGAAGCCCAATAAATCAGCCTGTCCCACAAATAGTTATTGGTTTGAATGCTACTTATTAAATGCTGTGGCAATGTGTGTGCATGAGAGATAGCGCTAGAGATATATTATGTGTGTGTACCTACAGTTTCACAACGAATGAATGTGATCTGCATTCCTTTGGCCAGCAAAGTAGACACGACAATTACAGAGCAGGAAACCAGAGAGAGAGGAGACAGAGAGAGAACGGAGGGGAGATGAAATGGTGGGATTCATTCCTGTGCATGTATATATTTTCTGCAATGTTTACAACGCAAGAACGACACTATCTTAAACTCACTTCATTTGAGCACAACTGAAGTTGGCTTGAATATAACTGAGTAAAAACTGACTGAGCATCACATACTGTAAGTTGTCTTGAATTAATTTGAACTCCACTATCTTGAGTTAAATCAGAAGACGCAAAGTGAATTCAGCTTGAAAGATGAATGTTTCAAAACAACTTATTCTTAAAGCAATTTAATCCAATTTACGCAAGAAAAAAAACTCAAAACCAAAATGACCTGAATGAAACTGACTTGATTTGACCTGACATGGATGGACGGACGAGTGGTGAGTTAGTTCAAAGGATGAGTCTGGTGTTATCTATAGTTGTCTTATTGTCAACTAATCCCATGAAAAGACCAAAACCAAGTTAGTCCGTCTCTCAGTACTTTCTGACTTCTCTACTCCGTCTGTGTCACTCAGCTCCAATGAGCCCATTGGTTAATACCGAAGACGTCATTCTTAAAGGGGCTGAATTCAAAATTCAGGCATTAATATAGCAGCAAACTAGTATTTTTTATGTAAAGAAATAGAGGAGTAATGTCTACCTGAGTCTATGATATCACAGTATTAATATATCATCATCAACTATTGTCTATGTAAAGACATAGAGGAGTATAGTGTCCACAACCTGTCTGAGAGTTTGTGTTCTTGGCCTATACACTACTTTTTGCTGAGTGTTTCCTCTTTTCTCCCACCTGCCCTGCAGGTTCAGTTGCAGTATGACCAACAGATATGCCAACAACTCCAAACACAGACACACCCTGTGGTTCTCACAACCTATATAAATGTTAGCTGTACAATCTGACTGTTCCTGGAGCTGACATGGTATGATAGATCCAACTCTTGAGCAATACAGGAAAAGGAGTATTTAATTGCAGTTGTAAGGAAATGATTCATTGCATTTGGCCTGAATTAAGGAGGTCTCTGGACTCATTGAACCTTCTGATTTAAGAGTCTGCAGAGGTCATGGTTGGAGATTTCTGTAGCCCCAAACCATCATAAAAAAAACTGTTAAAACACAATCGTAAGTCATTCTGCTACTCTGTATTTTACATTGTACTGAATCAACGCCACAACAGTAAATCTATCATCTGTGGAGCTCAGGCTTTGCTGATCCAACAAGTTGTGTGCAAGAGAGAAGAGGGGTCAGTGTGAGGTCAGAGGTCAGAGGAAACTCTCTTCCACCATCTTTCCTAATCATTCTCATATCTCACTGTCATTGCAGCCTGCGCCTCCAGCTCAAATATGCTAGGCTACCTGGGATATGTAGGCATTGTCTACACTGTAATGCTATTATATTTCAAGACTTTCATTTAAAGACTTAAGTGGGCATTTTCTCTGAAAGGCTCTTAAAATCCCACAAGGTTAGCTAAATCAAACCCTCATTCTAGCATCTACCTCCACAACCAAATTCAGTTCTCAAATTTAACACTTTAAAGTTTCTTTAAATATTTATCAGTTACTTTCCAAAATCCACACGAAATACTCTTCACATCGGCAATAAATGAGATCCACCGCACAGCACTTAATTAAAACGAAAATCTGTCACTTTTAAAGCAGGTTCACCTGTTACTGCTGTTATTTTTTGGTGAAGAACACCAGGAGCAAATTGCACAGTTGAGTTTTCATTAAAACAACATTATGACTGGTGTGTTAGCTGCATGCTACATTAATCAGAGCACACAAACAAGGTCAAATGATCTCCCAAGTTACCATATGACTGGTTGCTGACAAGCAAGTGTAGCATTTAAAAGGCTATTTTTTAAACGGAGTCCGGCTCAGTGCTCACTCTACATTACATCAGTTCTGTTTTAACTGAATATTCTCTGTTCTAGCTCTGCTAAAAACACAAAAACACGGAATCCGTCAGCACGTTAGCATGTTGATCACTACCAAGCCCGCCTGTAACCGTTACCGACGTTATCTTCACTTCACCCGTCTCTATCCTCTGCTCCGCTCTGTGTGTGTTTGGAGCACTCAGTGAAACACCAGAGCAGAGGATATGCTTTCATTTAACAAACCAAGGTAACAATCCACACCTTGTCTTTATGTTGTAAACAAGGTCTCAGTCTCAACGAATCAATTAAGACCACTGCTGTAGCCCATGTTTGTCCTCCTTCTGAAAACCACTGCATCTCTCTCTCTCTCTCTCTCTCTCTCTCTCTCTCTCTCTCTCTCTCTCTCTCTCTCTCTCTCTCTCTCTCTCTCTGAATCTTGAGACAGTTCAGTCACTATCCTCTCTGCCGACAAGAGAGCTGCTTCTGGGGAAAGTGACATCATAACAGAGGTCAGAGTCTCTGTGGATTGAACACCACTTTCACGGCTCCCACATCTGCCCTCTGATGTGAATTCAGTATAATACTAGTGACGCACGTTGCTACATTATGGTCTAAGAATACTATGAAGAGTGTTTTACCGTTGAGCGGGGTTGAGAGCGATAGCCCTGGGCTGGTCCAAGTCCATCCAAAACAGGACCTTCCTGGAGGTGCCGTCCAGGTTGGCCACTTCGATCCGATTGGTCTCTGAGTCTGTCCAGTAGAGCTTTCTGCCCAACCAGTCGCAGGCCAACCCGTCAGGACTATCCAGCCCTGATACTACCACAGTCTGGCCAGTTCCCAGTGCCTCTTTAAGGGCTGCAAACACAAAACATACACACATTAAACGATGCATTCTTCATCAAACCACTTAACATGTAGCGTACAAAGCAAAGAATAATCAGGAAAAACAGGAAACAGTATGCTGTCTTACAGTTGGATGACTGATTCCAGTGCGTCTGTTTGATGGCCTCCTCACTGACATCTGTCCAAAATATCAGGCCCTCAGAATACAGGAAGTCCACCGCTGCTGCATCCTCTAGGTCGCTAACAACGATGGCCGACTCACCCCGCACGCCCTCAGCATCTACCAATCGTACATCACGCCGGTTGGCAAACAGGAGGAGAGGTGAGCCTGGAAAGGAGAAGAACATTTGAAACATTACATTCAAAGCTTTTTTTTTTACCAGCACCAAGTATAGTTTTACCATGGTGACAATAGACAGCAATACATGTCCAAAATCCTACAACTGTGTTCTTATGAATCTAAAGAAACTCACTTATCATAAGAGGTTCTTCTTAAACCCAAATTCTGCATTCTGACTATTCATCCAGACCATCCAGGCTTTGTAATATTTGTGTACAGCCCGTTCATGGAAAACTGGAATTCCCCAGTGGCTGAAAGGATCGACATTTCTTGCCTTGCTTGAAGAAGATAAGCTATTTGAAAAATAACAAGCTCACCAAGTTTTGGAAAATTTTGCACACTCTACAGTTTTCTGGAAAACTATGACATTTTACATATCGCCCAACTCTAATCCACATTATTACTTCTACACCTCCACAGTGCCACATGCCACAGTCAAGTTCACAACAAAATACCAAACAAGCTTTGGCAAAAATGAAAAACCTGTTTGCAGCACACAGGACTGTTACTCATTGGAACAAAGTTCAACCATGCATTGTCAAAATCATAAAACCTCTAACATTATTGCCAATCTGCAGAAGTCATCGAAAAGAAAAAAGACAAGGACCAAGATCAAAAAGATCTTTTGGGGGCGCCCCGGTAGCTCTCCTGGTGGAGCAGGCGTCAAGGCTGAGGCCTTACCGCAGTGGCCCGGGGTTCAAATCCAACCAGCGGCCCTCTGCTGCATGTCATTCCCTCTCTCTCCCCTCTTTCATAACTACCACTGTCTCTCTCCATTAAAGGCATAAAAAAGCCCCAAAAAGTATATATAAAAAAAAAAGATCTTTTGTATGCACAAAGAAGTTTTACATGTCTGTCCTTGAATGCTTCATACACTATCAGATGTTTACGTTTTACTAATCAACATGGCAGGAAAAATCAATATTTGAAACCCTGACAGTGTGCCAGTAAAGTATGTGTACGCCGGGGTCCAGATTCCACAACTCTGTGTGTGAGTAACTCAGGGACGTTGACCTCCCACTGTTGGAGGCAGTAGCTGTCACAGCAGCTGCCACAGTGCCTCTGGGGAAGCTTGTGGTTTTGGCCTGGCAGGGTGGCAGAGCTGCTACGCTGTGGTTTGGCACAACATGCCTACTGTAATCCCACAGCATTAAGACACACTGCCTCGGTCAGTATGGACGCTGTCCCAAAACAACACCCAGTGTCCTTAAAAGAGACACAATGCTACAATGAATTGAATTAATTCAGCTTAGTAACTTTTTTTTTATTATTATTTTCCAGTTTTATTGAACTTTGAGATTCTTTATCTGTTCTCTAGCTGTGTATCATATTGTTTTAGACTAGGTTAGATAAGACCGAATAGACGAGAGTCAAACACATACTGAGAATGGATTTTATAGTCTTTGTGTCAATGAGTAATTATGAGCTTGCAAACTGACAGAGATAAAGAACAAATCTCTATGGGAGGTTTAAAGTGAAATAGACACCAGCACGTAAAACATATAAATTGCCATCAGTACCAAAGATCCAGATTGACGTTGGCCTTTTGATAGACAGTAATGTTGTTGCTGTTCTGAGCAAAACTCACCAATCCGCCAAAGTTCTGGCTAACTTGGCAGTGGTGGCCTAAAGGTTAGAGAAGCGAGCTTGAGACCGGAAGGTTGCAGGTTCAATCCCCCGGACCGGCAGGATAAAATCTGGGTGGGGAAAGTGAAAAAACAGCGCTTGCCCCTCCCTCATACTACCACTGAGGTGCCCTTGAGCAAGGCCCTTAACCCCAACCGCTCCAGTGGAGCTGCTCAGTGGCCAGCAAATTAGACTGTGGTTGTACTGGGCAGCTTCCAGGTGTGAATGTGATCAGGAAGTTTCAGGAATGCCCTGAAAGATGCACTTGAAAATCGTACTGACAGGATTTCTAAATACCCTGGTATAACGTAATACCGTAATAACGTCCAATCCTACTGTCAGGGCTCGAGACTAATGACGTTCCGTCGTCCCGGGGACGACGATACAAACTGTGTGTGGGACACAGTAAACTCACTATCGACGCCAGAGAACTCATCCTATTTTTTCCCTGATAATGGTAGGGTGTGTTGTCGGGCTGCCCGATAAATCCTATTTTCTTAGTCACCGCGATATGAACACATCGCAAAAGGTTGTCTGAAACACGATGAATAACAAAAATCATTATATTTAGGGATTGTTACCGAGACACCCGTTATTAAACGGGTTCCGGGGTCTGAAGACTGTAGTATTTATTATCACGCTGCAGCCTCTCCCTGCTCTGTGTCAGAGCACACATCAACACACACAGCGAAGTCAGCGAACAGCTGATCAGAGAGGCCATGGTGGAGACAAGGAAGTGAACCGGGTGAAGTCGAGCTGACGACAACTATGCTCGTTACTGTATGTAAGTGGAAATAAAACTTTGCAAGTGTGAAGCCAAGATACGTTATCATTGCACCCGTTCAACAAGCAGAAACATGAAACGGTAAAACATGTAGGAAAGCGACGTTTCAATCTGCTCTGTCTGTCTGCTATGTTTACACAAGCACAGCATGTGCTGATGCACGATGTTTCTAAGTTTCACTCAGTATTTTCATGTCAGGAATATGTTTTATTTTATTAACATTTTAGATTTGTTTCCAGTGAGTTTATATAGTGACCTTGCTGTTGTAAATATTACTCTTGCTGCTCTAGAAACAACATTTAGCCTAGTTATATTTAAAATATATGTATATGGATAGCTAATATGCACACTTCAATATTTGTTTATTTATCGCAAGTCATATCGTCATCGCAATATTGAACAATGCTATTGCAGATTTTCTTCATATCGTGCAGGCCTAGTGTGTCGGCGATGCTGGCGATGCAAGAATAATAGGGCATTTAAAAAATGTCCATTTACCTATTTTGCACTGAGGCTAACTGAAATAGAGTGGCAAAAGGTTGATTAGGTCAATTGGTCGATCAACAGAAAGTTACCAACTATTTTGGTAATCGATTAATTGTCTTACAAATAATTTCTCAAGCAAAACATATAATAAGTTTGATGGTTCCAGGACCTCGATTATGAAAAGCTGCTTTTTGATCTTCCAGTGCTGTAATCTGAATACCTTTGGGTCAGACAAAACAAGACATTAATGATGTCACCCTGTGCTCAAGGATACTGCGATGGGCATTTTACATAGTTTCCTGATGTTTTATGGACCAAACAATTAAACAACATAATAATCGTCATCAGATAAATCACTGTTTAAAATGTTGCCATCAAACAGGTAGTATAATTGTCTTACTTAGCAACACAAAAGCAGTAATATGACACTAATACACTAATCACCAGGCTCATCTATGAACAGAGCAACAGTCCACAGGAAGTGACACAGATCAAAATAAATGACAGAAAATGAGAGAGAAGAGCAGACCACACACCGGGGGCATCTTAAGGTCACTTCTGACCTAACAGAGACACTGGGGGGATTAGTGCAGGCTAACCTCCTTGGGCCAGCTGGGGTTTCTGGTGACTTCTGGAGAGGACAAGCCCAGACTGCTGTATCCAAACATTACACTCACACATACAATACATGTAAAGGTTCTGGTGAAAGAGACAGATTTTTAGGGATGCACCGATCAGACTTTTTCAGTCCCGATACCGATAGTGATACCTGGGTTTTGGGTATCGGCCGATAACGAGTACCGATCTGATACCGGTGTTTAATTAATAAGCTGAACGCCTCGCTGTGTGGAAGTGACTGGGATCATTCTGTTATGTGTAAGACAACATGATTTGTAAAACAAAATGTAACAAATAAATATGTAAATATAATGTATTGGTTAATTATTATTAAAATAATAACTCGTACACCAGAAACTTGGTAAAAAAAATCTTCAAAATTTACAGGAATTACAATTCAAGTCTATAATGTATATAGCAAATAAACATAGAGCTGAATTGAATAGATCTGCCCCATTGTCACCGATATCCGATCCAGCTATTTCAGTCAGTCTCGAACCGATATCCGTTCCGGTATTGGTATCGGTGCGTCCCTACGTATTTTAGACCCTTTCAGACATGCATCTCGCAAACGCTACCAAACCCAAGCAAAACACTTAACATACAGCATGTGAGAAAATATGCCAGCCAGGGGTTTTAAACTCCATCAGTTTAAAATTCAAACTTGCACTTTGTAGACGGTCCCTGACCAGTCGTCTCACAGCCGGCTGCGCATAGAGACCAATGTGATGTGTCCAGCTCGGAGGACGCCTCGTTTTCATTCAAATTAGGTTGTAGCTCGTTGTCTACCGTACTACGGTTAGAAAGAGCCGTCGTTTGTGTTTTAACAACGTTTCGGTTATGAGTTATTGATCCAGGAAGATTGAATCTGTCATTATCTTTCCAACTTTACCGAAGTCAATGACTTGACTGTCAGGAATGATTGGAGGAAGTGCAGTTACTCGAGTTACTAACTTGAGGGAACAAGTTAATACAATTTTCTCCTAGGGGTCTAGGGGGGCTCCGTACAAATGTATGTCTGGATGATGAAAAGGCATTACTTTATAGGGATGTCACGATACCAGAAATCTAGGCTGTAGACGCACACACGAACTCTCTCTATATATATCCTCAGATTGCAAGCAGTAGTTTAAATTCACTGACATGGTGACAGACCATTAGACCAATAAATATTTATTCAAAATGCTAAAGTTATATTTTGATGACAATAAAAAAGCACCACTTTTCAGAGATTTATCAATAAACAACAAAAGATAGAAATTCAGTTCAGTTCAGTTTTGAACGAGTGAATCCTATTCTCAAACAAATTAATAAAGAATCTCTGAAAAAGTAAATAAAGCCAACATCTCCATGGCGCTGTTGTGTGTGTCAGAGAGCAGAGGACCGAAGTCTTCAGAGAGTTACTCACCAAACGGAAAATCTACCCACATTTGGCGCTTGTTAATTTCGGACCCTGATTCCAGGCATTGTGTGGTACCTTCGGTACTGTAGTAAAAGAGTACCGTCACGTTTTTAGAATTTTGGCATCGACTTGGTACCGAAGTATCGGTTCTCGTGACATCCCTATTACTTTGGCAGACAGCCATTTTGTGCATTCTGTCTGAAAAAGGCTACATTTAGATGATTGGCTGACACTCTCTTCCATTCCTACTAATTATTACAGTAATAATTACTATAATTAATTATCATTCTATCCAACATTGAAACACAGATGACATTCAATTAAATATTATAAATATAAAATATGCTATGTTTTTCAGCTAAACTAACAAACAGTTCTTACTATGAAATGCTACAAATGTTGCTAAATTTGAGATTAAATCAAAATGTATGAAGACAAATGACATCACTGCACCTGGCATTGTATGGATGGATGTGTGTCTGCGGGGGGGGGGGTGAGGGGGGCACGCACAACACGGGTGCAACACAACACAAAAGAACGGACCAAAAAAGTACATTTGCGTTTGTCAATGGGATTAACAATCGAAGTACGAGGGGGGGGATGGGAGGAGGTCATACTGAGGTGGCAGCTTGAAAAGAAGGAAGGGTCCAAAAGAAGTTTCTAAAGCGAAGGCAATGCACTGCTGCACACACACACACACACACACACACACACACAGTTCTCCTGCTTTGTTCTGCTTGGAGAAAGCTAACAGGCTCCCTCGCTTTACATCTTATCAGAGCCCATCTTAACAGAGTGTGTGTGTGTGTGTGTGTGTGTGTGTGTGTGTGTGTGTGTGTGTGTGTGTGTGTGTGTGTGTGTGTGTGTGTGTGTGTGTGTCAGTGTGTGTGTGTGTGTGTGTGTGTGTGTGTGTGTGTGTGTGCGTGTGTGTGTGTGTGTGCGTGTGTGTGTGTGTGTGTGAAGGGACCCTAGAGAAATCAAGGTAGACTGCCACAGACTCTCTCTCTCTCTACCTCTCTCTCTACCTCTGCTCCCTCTGTCCCATTTCTCCCTCTCTCCTCCTTTCCTCCCCCCTTTGTCTTGCCTGTCTCCTCCTCTCCTCTTTTCTCCTTTCCCTCTCTTCTATCAGCATTTTTTCTGTCATTCCTGTCTTCCCCCCCCCCTCTCTATCTCTGTCCTCGCTCCATCAGGTTTGTATGAAATCCAAACAGCAAAGAACCTCCTCGATGTCTCACACCAGAGCAACACAAACAGGAAAAGATATCAATCTCTTCCTTAACATTTCTCCTCAGCACGCTCACCAAAACCTCATCTCCTGACCCTTCAGCCCCTCACATTTCCCTTCTAGCCCCTCACATTTCCCTTCTAGCCCCTAACTCTTCTCCCTTCTCTGCTGTTGCCAGGAGCTTACCAACAAATATCCTTGTGCATCTCATTCACTGGCTATCTGTAAGTGTGGGGAACAAACCTCAATACTGTTTGGTGCTGACCAATCACACGTGTCCTAGCTTCAATCACAATTTTGCCAATTTCAGTCAGACTGTGTTTATTTATATGGGAAAAGTTCTGTTAGTGGTTGAACAATAACAGGGTTGTTTCGGAAAAATCTAAATTAAAAGTATCTATTTTGTTTAGATTGTGTCATTCTGGTTGTTTGTTCCATTTTATAAAAAAAAAATATTACATTTCTAAAAGAATAAAAATACTAAAAAAGTGGTGGGGTGAAAAGTATTAGGAGCTGCTCTGTTCTCAGTCGACCTACGCTAGGTCTCGCCCTTGTTTTGTTGAGTGTCGAGTGTGCCTCATCCAAACAAAAGAAAAGACTCAGTGTATGACGCCTGAATGCAGTGAATGCAATGGTCCATATAGTGCAGGCTAATGGAGGGAAGTGTGGAAATCACCTATTGGTTGGTCTCAGCAGTGGAAAAAAGAAAATACCCAGGTTGGCTGGGCAAAGAGTATTTTTGGGTGGCCCACCCAAATAGATGAGCCCCCACCCAAAAAGATTGATTTCCCTATTCAAAAGTCAGTAGAGCTGTCCGTACGGCTGCTTGTGTTTGGACGTTTAACATATGAGAACTTTAATAAAAAAAAGCATTCTGAAAAAAACAGGTCTTTATTTCACAAAGTAAGGTATCAAAAAAGTATTGTTTAGGTGTTGCTACAGATACTCAGGTATTCACACTAGTATTGATACATTTAAAATGAACCCAGTTCATCAAAACAGAAGCATTCAGGGGATTTAATCCCTCTCAGAGCAGGACCAAAATGACGGACGGTCCACCATCTTATTTGTACAAGCTGATGTCATGTTCAGGATGTTGGTCAAAGAGGATAAGTACAGAAAGTAGTGAGTCTGTAAGACAGGGTAAATGAAATGTTTCACTATAGGGCCAAAAAAATCAAATCTTCATTTTTTTTCTACAAGCTTGGGGACAACACAAACATTTATTTTCCTTTGTGTGAAATGACTAAAACACGATTAGGGGATCATAACTTTTAGGACCTGAGGAATGTGTATGATAGGCATTTTTCACATTTTTCTAACAAACTATTACTCGAGAAAATAACTGGCAGATTAAATCATAATGAAAATAATGGTTAGTTGCAGCCAGTCCTGCACTGCAAGCCGTTATGCTGCAAAAAATGAATGCATTGTTAAATGTATCTTGAGATAGTTATTTCATGACAAACAAATGGTTGGGTGGCAGGACAGTGGCATTTTTTTTCACACAGAATTAGCAGTGAAAAGATGGCTTTGATTATACTTTGGGCACATTTTTGTAATGAAGTAATGCAGGCAGTGTCTTACTGAAAGTATAAGATGTGTGTTAGAATAGAACCAGTAAATGGAATCCAGTTTTCAAGAGAGACTAATGCATGAGCAAATAAACAATTCAAATTAAGCCAAAGAATCTGTGAGAGCAGACCTGCAGTCAAAGTAAGAGCCCTGATGACTACTACGTTCAACACACTTCAGTACTTTGTTGAGCCTCACATCTACATCGCTTATTTCAACTCTCTCAGCTTGCCAAACTAACAAAGCTGGACATGAAACAACATCACCGAGCACGTGAATGCATCGTGGAGTTGTTTCAGAATAAGCTACGATGGTTTTGGTTGGTCTGGTTTATTTTGTTTGTAATAACAGAGATTAAACCATCCTTTAATACTCTCACCAAATGTGTTCTGCAAGGTGAAGCTTTGCCCATCACTCCTGGCAGTGCATCACGTGACGCAGCTAAAATCACAGCAACAGTGTCAAACACTATCTTGGATCCCTGCCCACATTCATGCCACGAGCCAGTTATGGATTTACAATTTGATTTAAAAGGTGATAGAAGATGAACACATCCTCCTAGTTCGAAAACAAAATGAGAGTAAAAGATGAAAGTTTATTCTTGACAACTCCATCCACTGATAAAGACCATTTAATGTGGTTGAAAAAAAGCTAGTAAGTGTTTGGTAGCACATAGCTTGAGGGGGTTTCCGTCTTGAAACACAATTTCTTTGTCAGTGTCAATGAGAAGTATAGAACTGTCAGATTTAAAAATGTTTGCGTCACTATCAAAGTCTAAATTAGAGCTCGGAATCATTTTAAATGTCTCAATATTGTTGTCAATTCAGTAACTGAGTTTCAGTAGAGATCCCAAAACAATGTTTTTTCAGTAGCTTAGTTTGGGGAGTATGCAAAGCTCCTCAATGCATCAGAGCTAGTGCCTGAATAAAATATAGTCAAACGGTTAGACTCTAACAAGTGCTCGAAGTGGGCCGGTACGCATCTTTTTATCAATAATCAGTAATTTATCAATACAGTGTTCACGTCCTTTTTGTAAAATAATTAGTGAACTGTCCGTCATAACCTTTTTTTTATTTGTGAACAAATATCATTAATGAAACATTATTTAAAAGTTTTCTGAATCTGCTCTTCTGATTTATAGAATATGATTTTACAGGTCAAACATTTCCAGAAGAATTAAACGTTCAGGCGAAGGCTGTAATAAATAATACAAAATAATCATTTAACTAGTATTAATAATGGTCCAAAATTATGTAAAATGCGTAGTTTTAAGTCAAAAAGTTTCACATTTTCTTGGGGGAGGACCCCCAAACCCAATACCTGCTAGTGTCTTTTATTCACTGTATAAATTCAGAATGTGTCTGTGTATAATATGTAGGAGCATCCTGACTGGGACGCTGCTCCTAAAACCTGAATGAATTGATCACACACCTCAGCTCTGCATCTATACCTGCCTGTCTGTCTGGCTGCTGTTGATTTCAGCCTATAGACATCCTATAATATATTATAGAGTGATGCTGTAGGCTACAAATAACACAGAAAGCACTTTAAGTATTAACACTCAAACACACCACCTTAACCGTATAATGTTTCAGTTAGAATATTATTGGAGTATTATAGGCCTACTATAGAAGAGGCATAGCCCAAGTATATATAGCAATAAAACTACAACTGATTATGACTGACACAGATACTGATATTGTAATGATTATGTACTGAGATGGGTCACACAGATACTGATATTGAAAAGATGCAGCTTTTTATATTGTAGACTATTGTAGTCTAATTATTGAAACACTTTCTAAATAAAAAGGGAGTTCAGTTCTCTTTTTAAAGAAGAATTTGAAAGTGTAAATGACAGTTGGCGGGGTATAAAACCAATGATCTGTTGATCTGTACAAATCAAGACTCCCTAGTCTAACAAAGGCATGTTTAAATCGAAAATCAAATTGAATCGTGACCTTAAAATCGAAAGTCAGATCGAATCGTGACACCCCTAATGGTTTGTGTCTGTCTGTCCCACTCCTCACCAGGATGTTGGCTGTGATGCAGTTTTATTGTTTGCCACATAAAAAGACGACGCAGAAGAAGAGACTTGGCTTTTTCTTTAGTTCAGGTGTTTCACTGTGGACAGAGGTCTCTATACTGAAACTACCTGGAAACATTAGTGTGTCGTTCTCACACGTAAACAGCGTTTTAAAGATTAGACGCCGTAGTGTAGACTAGTCTGAGTATCATTTATGAAAAAACACGCCATCTACTGCGTGATCCGACAGTCTGTCACACACACACACACACACACACAGCTGTGATGTTTGCCTTGCAGTGTACTGACACTACTTCGGTGGTTTTGGCCAGTGGGTGTGAAGTGTGCGTAAATGTGGTCACCTCAGTGCCAAACTTAGAACATCACTCTTCTTCTTTCAGGACCAACAAGAGCCATTCACTACGGTACAGTACTGACGGTAAAGCCCCATTTGTGATTATTGCTATTGGGCGATATAAATAAAACTGACTTGACTTAAAGTTCCTCAGTGTTATAGCGTTCTGAGGAGGGGAAGGAAGTTGTAAAGAGTTTACTATTGCTATTGTAAATAGTTGCCCGTAAAATGCATTGGTTATATTGTGATGCATTTGTAAATCATTTTTGGTGTTGACTCGCGACTCTCTTATGAATCCAAAATGATTAGTGACATGGTTTGACTGGAATAAAAGTTAAGATAAGATATACTTTATTGTCCCACAGGGAAATTTGTCTTGGACTCTAGGCCACTGCATCACACAACATACCAAAGTCACAATGTACATACACGCATAAAACATGGATCGTACATACACTCATGCATGAACGTGCTTAAATTCAGATGTTGAGTGTTAAAATAATAAAAGGTAATAAAAGACAATAGTTTTAAATACTAAAACCAGGTATAATCATACCAGATAATGATTAATCAATTTACAATATATTAGTTCTCAATAAAATCATATCATATAATACTAGACCTACTTGTTGCTGTTTAATATTTTAATGGACGACGCAATGAATTAATTTTTGTAACGATTTAGCCGGCACATTGGCATTCTGAACCGTCTACCTGAAGGCAACACCTCCAACTCAGAATGTGTGTTGGATCGTTCAGAATCTTCTGAGCCTCCCTGAGCTTCATATAAATGCTGAAGATAGTGATGTTCTTTTATCCCTATGATCTTCATAGTTGTTTGAGTAAAGGCGTGTGAGCTTGGACTTTAACTGTGCTGACAGGTTACCGTACCACACTTGGATGCCATATCTAATTACACTCTCTAAAATCGTTTGATAAAACAGAATCATTAATTTACTGTTTACACCATATAGTCCAAGCCTTCTCAAAAAATACATCCACTGTTGTAGCTTAGAGCAAAGGTTTTCAACATGCACACTCCATGTGAGTGAGCTGTCAATGTGAACGTCAAGGTATTCATATGAGGAAACCTGTTTTATGGGTACATTGAGAATGAGTACTGGACTATGGTCACCGATTGACTTTGGATCGAACATCATTTTCTCAGTCTTCTTCACATTCGGTGAGCATCACACCAGTCCATAAACTGTTTGATTTCGGAGAGATAAAGTGAGGTGTCCTGATCTCTGTGTAGTAAGCAAAGAATGGCGGTGTCATCGGAAAATTTTACAATGAAATTTTGAGGAGTTTTGCTCACACACCCATTAGTGTATAATGTGAGCAGAACTGGGGAGCTCAGCAGCACCTGTACTAATAGATTTAGGGTCAGATAATGCTTTATTTACCTTTACATGTTGGATTCTGTTAGTTAGAAAAGAAAAATACCATTTAATGATAAAAGGATTTACATCCATCTGTTTCAGTTTGTTCAGCAATAAATAAGGCTGAATTATTAAAAGCCGAACTAAAATCAATGAAAAGTAAACGTGCATATGCCTTGGTATATTCCAGGTGTCTAAGGACTAAGTGAGTGATGCTACTAACTGCATCATCAGTGCTTCTTCCCTGTCTATATGCAAAAACTGCCAAGGGACTAACTCTGGGTTTACTGCAGTTTTCAGTAAAAACACAATATAAATTATTTTTCAAAAACATTTCATCACAATAGAAGTCAATGTTACAGGCCTATAGTCATTGTTTTCAACTGGCCAAGACTTCTTTTGTACTAGAGTGATATCAGTTTTTTTCCATAGTGCAGGGACAGTGTGTGAGTCCAGAGAACGCTGGAAGAGTGGACACCAAGCTGGTTAGGTAAACAAGTTAGGTAAAAGTTACAACTTAGGTAAAAGTTACTTTGAGTAAAGGTTTGTTGTTGCACTTTATATATATTATTTATTAGCGCTGATGCTGTTGTTGATTGGTATTACTATTCTGTACTGAGCGGTCACATTTTACCCCTTCAGAATTATAATAAATGCATTTTATCAAAGGACTTAATGTTCTAATTCAAAACATACATTTTTAACACTATTATTGTAAAAAAAAAAATAGGGCTGCCACTTTCTGTAGGATATTGTACAAAATTATATGAACACAAACAGACTTACAATAAAAACAATAATTAAATTAAAAAGAATCAGTATAAAATGAGTAAAAATCATGAGGAAATATCCTATCAGGGAACAGGTAAAAGAGGATTCAGAAGCTGACTGCACATTCAGTGCCAACTTTCAGTACGATGCAGTTTTCCAAGACAAATCTGTTGCTACTCAAAAAATACTGCGATCCCCCAGCTGTTAGTGAAGTACTGGCTAGTACAAAGAGAAATGATCTGTCCAATAACTTCTTGTTTATAAGGCACTACGTGGCCTTGCACCAGACTACCTTGCAGAAATGCTTTTGGTTTATGAACCAGGAAGGCCCTTCAGATCCTCCGGTTTTTCTCTTTTAGTTGTTCCACAAAGCAGAACAAAAACATTTGATGCTGCTTTCAGCCTTTACACTCCCAGCCGCTGGAACAACCTTCCAGAGAAACTGAGAGGAGCTGAAAATATTGAGTTTTAAACGTAAACTAAAAACCCATCTATTTAGTCTAGCTTTTATGTAGTGTTTTATAGTTTGATGTTTTTTATTGTTAATACTTATTTTATTTATCATCATCATAGTGTTTATTTTACTCTATTTTATTTAATCAACATTTTTTTGCTGATCATTATTATTTATTTTATTAAATTAAAATGTTATTATTTTAATACAATCTGGTTATTTTGTGGTTTCATTATTTTTATTTCCTTTTATTTTATTTATCTTTTATTATCTTAAATACCCATCTCTTATTGCTTTCTCATTCAATTAACTTTTATATTGGTTGTTTTGGTGTGCATTAGTCTCAAAATCCATTTTTAACACTATATTTTTGTCAATCGTCTGTCCAGCACTTTGAATTGCATTTGACTTGTTTGAAAGGTGCTATATAAATAAAGTTTGATTGATTGATTAATTGATTCTTTTTAATATGAGCGCCTCACTCCATAGGGCTCAGTCCCACTGGATACATTTCCTCTGTTCTTTGATCCATGTCATTTACACCAAAAGCGAAAACACATACCATCATTAACAAGCTCAAACCTACATTTGATGTATTTTTTGTTTGTTTGGTGCATGTTGGATATTACATTTAACGTCATTTTTACCACTTAATCATTCTTTACAGTTTTATCTGTAAAGAACTGAAGCCGTCTGATTTGAGTCCTGACCTCTGGGACTCTGCTCAGTCATGTTTAACTGATTTAACGAAGGCGTTTGTGCTCAAACTGACATTTCTAGCATCCAAAGTGAATATTATTATACTATATTATAGCATTAAGTTCCCTCACTGACTGAAGTGAGCCTCAGTCAGTGTGGTGTGGAGGGTGAACTCACTGTAACTCAGTCCTGTTCTTTATAGAAACTACTGATATGCCATTAATGAGAACTAGTTTCAGACGGATGCTGACAGTGACATGAGGGGGGTAAATTCGCCTTTAAAGGGGAAACAAAGCACAGATTATGTCTTTCGTGAAAATGTGATGTGATTCTCATCAGCAGCGGATCTGATTGTGGATCTGTTACTGGACCACAGAGTGAGCTCGCAGGAAGTCTGTTATACATGAGCTATAACGAATATGTGTTAATGTAGTGTTAAAATGCATGCAGACAGAGGAGCTAGCTGATGCCTTGCATCCATATGAGAGGAGGCTATAAGCTCCTCCTCTGGCTGGACACTTTGACATTAAATAGTAAAGATCAGCTACAGACTAAAGTAACGTTAATAAAGACCTGGATCCGGAGGGAAACGCTTTTACTGCGTCCAGCAGCAGCTTTCTTTCCCCAAAACAGACATCCAGGCTTCTTGTTCACTATCAAAGCAGAAAGTGTGTGTGTGTGTGTGTGTGTGCGTGTGTGTGTGTGTGTGTGTGTGTGTGTGTGTGTGTGTGTGTGTGTGTGCGTGCGTGTGTGTGTGTGTGTGCGTGTGTGTGACACCCGACACCGAGCAGGAGGAATGGAGGAGCTGCCGAGGCCCCAGAAAACACCGTAACGTCCTAACTTCACTCTGTAAACTCACCAGCTCCTCTGTCCTCTGTCCTCTGGACACAACAAGCACCGGGACACATTAATAATACACCGGCTGTATCCTCCGTTGTGTCACACACACACAACAATGCAAAGTTTGGAGACTTTCACTGCAGACTGCTGTGTTTGTTTGTACCCTTGGGACATAAAAAAAAAGCTCAACTTTGAGACGAGGAATCACGGCTAGCGCTGTAGTCGGTCTCAGTGTTGGGGGACACAAAGCACACACACATACAACATGTTAACTACAACATGTTAACTACTATGTTCTTATCACAGTTTCTCCTGCTCCTTGTTCCCAGAGAACAAAAAGTGAACGTACCGTGAACCTCCGCCAGCAGCCAGCTCCAGAGCAGCGGCAGCAGCAGCAGCAGCAGACCGCCCATAGCAGCTCTCTAGACGGCTTAAATCCAGAGGAACTCCCGCTCCATGTTCACAGATATCTGCTCCTTAACTCACTAAAGTAGAGACGTGTCCGCGGACACACACAAACGGTGCCAGGGTTCCGCTAGATATGCGTCTGCATGCGTGAGTGTGTGCGTGTGTGTGCGCGCTCCTCTCTATAGACTTTTTCCCCCCTCAGTTAAGGCGCTCGCGCTACTTTATACTTTGGACTGTCGAGCTCGCGCACGGATAGAGAGAAAGGGCAGGCGGGCGTTGGTGTGACGTCATCCGACACGAGGCAGTACTACTTTTTATTTCACTACTAATGTGTCACTAATCAAATCACCATGTCATATACTGTGTGTGGGCAGAGGGGACACAATGAAGTTAATAAAGTTAATAAAATACTGCATTTTATATCAATCTACAGCAAACAGCTCATTATAATGACATTGATCATTGTGCCTCTCATAATAATGTTAATTCAACAAAAATAATTTGATAAAACAACTGATGTATAAATATCTATTTACTGCTAAATAACAAAACAAAACGAAACAATTCAAATATCTACAGTATATAAGCATAATTTCCCTCTCTAATCCCTCACCTCATTAAAAACTAATTGCACTTTGCTGCAGAGGGGACACAATGAAGTTAGTGGTTCTTCAACCAGGTTAATAAAATACTGCATTTTATATCAATCTACAGCAAACAGCTCATTATAATGACATTGATCATTGTGCCTCTCATAATCATGTTAATTCAACAAAACGATTTGAATAGCAACTGATATATGAATATCGATTTACTGCTAAATAACAAGACAAAACTAAACAATTCAAGCATCTACAGTGTATAAGCATAACTTCCCTCTCTAATCCCTCACCTCACTAAAAGCTAATTGCACTTTGCTGCATAGGGAATAAAAGTATATATTTAACCAGACAAAACTTTATTAGTATTTTCAAAAGACACACTTCATGAGGAGCTCTTCCTTGACCAACAACATCATGGTGCTGTAGGTGCAGTATTTTCTCTAGTGGAGATGCCTTAATTACTGCTGTAACTCTCAACAGAACCGTAATGACACTTGGACGTATTTAAGATAGATAGATAGATAGATAGATAGACAGACAGCTTTATTGATCCCTGTGGGGAAATTTGATTGGCACCAGGTCAAACAACCACAAACAACAACAAACAAAAAACATACAAAAAAACAACAAAAACACAGTATTTACAATACACCAATAAATAAATAACAAATCTAAAAAGCACCGGTTGACAATCAGAGTTTCTGAAAGAGAATTAGATATTTGTCTTAATGTTGCCACTTAAAGCTGAAGTAGGCAAAATCGGAGCAAATATGATTAAAAAACAGTTATTTTTATAAAATGGTTGTTATATCGTGACAGTAGTATATAAAACAGGTAACTTGAAAAAAATCTTGTGCCTCTGTGTCCTCCGGTGCTCCTAACGGCATCTGCAAGATTTCACAGACCGAAAGAAAACAAGCAGTAAGAGCTGATCTAAAGTCTGCCGTCCAGCTGCCGTCTATGAGAGCCGGCTGTCAATCACTCGCGAACTCCGACCAAACGGTCAAACTAGGCAGCGCTGATCAAATATGAATCAATATTATGTTACGTTAATGTCTATTTCTCTCCTCAAATGTTTTCAGAATCATCTTGTAGTGCACGGTTTAGCTGTAAAATGAGAAAGTTTGTGACACAGCCGCCATTGTGAAATCTCTTGAAGGATCGCCAAGTTCCGGTCACATGACCGGAGCACAGCCAATAGGAATGCTCTCTCTCTCTGAAATGACCTGTGATTGGTCAAAGTCTCCCGTCACGGGCTAGATGTTCTAAAGCCTGAAGACAGAGCCATGAGGAGGAGCAGAAGTCTAGTTTTCTCTCAGAACACTTGAATTACAATATGCTGAAAGGTTATTGTGGAATTTTTGCCCAATGATGCCAAAAATATACTGCCTATTGCCGTATAAAGGATGTATCTCCACTCCAAACATCTATGTGATGGTGATGTGTATAATTTTTTAATATATATATATATGATGAGTCAGGTAGATCTAACTGCCAACAGCACAGAGAGAAGATGACAATAATGATGACAAGACAGGCTTCCCAACAGGGCACAGTGAGTACTGTGTGGTAATTAGTTTGTGGTCATTTAATTCATTGTACACTTGTTTGTTAATGCTGTATGCACCACCAAAGTATATTCTAAACTGAAACGATAGGGACCTTAAGGCAACATCTGCATTATTACCTAATCATAACAATCTGTCTTGTATCGGGGGTCCTTAAAAATCTAGTTCTATTACTCTAATTTATATTTTGCTTACATGAGGCATATAACTAGGGCTAACCCGGCCCTTACAAGGGAGATCTATCAGTGAGCAACAATATCTAATAAAAGTCAGAATCCACAACAACCACAAACATATAGGCAGTCAAAAAAAGCTTGTTCAGTATCAAACCAACAGAAGCAAGCTGTATGAAGGTATGTCCTATTGCCTGATTAGGTTCCTATCATTTCCAAAGTCATTTTTTAACATTAACAATATTATTATACTTTCTGCACACGTTCCGTTAATTGCATTGAATGCCTGTATTTTAGTCCCTGTTATTAAAACATGCATCTTTAAAAGAGTAAGAGAATACATGTGTCACTTTAAAGAGGTATACAGTATGCCGAAATGCCTGGGTGTAGCATATTAAGTCCAATTCCAAGTGGATGGTTAAGAGTAAAAAGAATTTAAAGTGGCAGTAGGCAGTATATTTTTGGCATCATTGGGCAAAAATTCCATAATAACTTTTCAGCATATTGTAATTTAAGTGTTCTGAGAGATAACTAGACTTCTTCACCTCCTCATGGCTCTGTTTTCAGGCTTTAGAAAATCTAGCCCGGGACAGGAGACTTTGGCCAATCACAGGTCATTTCAGAGAGAGAGATCCTATTGGCTGAGCTCCAGCTGGTGGGCGGTGCTTGGTATTTCCTCAACAGATCTCAACATGGCTGCCCGGTCACAAACTTTCTCATTTTACAGCTAAACAGTACACTACAAGATGATTCTGAAAATATTTGAGGAAAGAAATAGGCATTACAGTAACAGAATATTGATTCATATTTGATCAGCGCTGCCTAGTTTGACCGTTTGGTCGGAGTTTGCGAGTGATTGACAGCCGGCTCAGAGACGGCAGCTGGACGGCAGACTTTAGATCAGCTCTGATTGGTTGTTTTCCTCCGGTCTGTGAAATCTTGCAGATGCCGTTAGGAGCACCAGAGGACACCGGAGGACACAGAGGAACATGATTTTTTTCAGATTACCCGTCTCATGCACTACTGTCAGGATATAGTGAGCGTTTTATAAAAAATAACTTTTTTTAATCATATTTGCTCCAATTCTACCCACTGCTGCTTTAATAGATATTCTTCAAATAGACTCACACCAACCAGCCAATTGGCTACAACATGGAGAGAGAGGATTGCTTGCCTTTCTCCATTGTCATGTCTCCAAAACCTCTGAGCAAGTCAACATATGACCACAATCCTTTAACACATGGAATGAAGTTGAGGTTCATTCTGAAATTGAGAGACATGTCTCTCCTTCTTCCAATTGCAAACAACTCCTCCTTCAAACCCTCTACTTTAGATGTTGTTTTCACCCAATGGAAGAACCAATGCATTAACACTGTGGGTGACCTACTGTGTATTGAAGGGGACATTTTCTTCCTTCCAAGAGCTGCGGGTGAAATACAACTTGAATACTAGTAAAAATAAAAAAGTCAGCTATCTTCAGGTTAGGGATTATATGAAAGCATACATAAGGAATACAACATTGCAAGTCCAGATAAACTCGATGAGATCGATGAAAAGGCAAAATATTAAAGCCTCTTCATCTGAGGTGTTTACAGGATTTACAGGTGTGCATGGATGAGCTGGCTCAACAAATCTCAAATGATATATGGGACGAAAGCTTACAATATATTCATACTTGCTCTATAAATGCATTGCCTGATACAGTTTAGTGCTGCACAGCTTATTCAAAATCTAAACCGAATGAAATATTCCCCAGTGATTCCCCCTCTCTGCAACAAATGTCAGTTCCAAAAAGCCACTTTCACCCACAGTTTTATACTCTGCTCCGAAAGAGAGCAGAGGACCAAAATATTCATCATCTTCTCCAATATACTGAAAATCCCACTGGAGCCAGTTTCAAAACTGATTATACTGGGAATATCGGAGGCATTAATAAATAACTCTTACAGCCTTAAAGTGGCAGTAGGCAGTATATTTTTGGCATCATTGGGCAAAAATTCCATAATAACCTTTCAGCATATTGTAATTCAAGTGTTCTGAGAGAAAACTAGACTTCTGCTCCTCTTCATGGCTCTGTTTTCAGGCTTTAAAAACTCTTTCTATCTAGCTCTCCTATTAGCTGTGCTCCGGTCATGTGACCGGTGCTTGGCGTTCCTTCAAGAGATCTCATCATGGCTGCCGGGTCACAAACTTTCTAATTTTACAGCTAAACCGTGCACTACAAGATGTTTCTGAAAACATTTGAGGAGAGAAATAGACATTATATTAACATAATATTGATTCATATTTGATCAGCGCTTCTTAGTTTGACCGTTTGGTCGGAGTTTGCGAGTGATTGACAGCCGGCTCTCATAGACGGCAGCTGGGCACCGGAGGACACAGAGGCACATGATGTTTTTCAGGTTACCTGTTTCATGAACTACTGTCACGATATAGCGACCGTTTTATAAAAATACCTTTTTTTAATCATATTTGCTCCAATCTCGCCTACTTCAGCTTTAACAGAGGTTCAGTCAGGGATAGAAAGTGTCTAAATGACACAGATCCATACCTTCTTATAGCCTACCATCATGTTGCAGCTTCAGCACAACAATCGTTGCTGCTCAATGGAAACAGCCGCCCTCCCTACACATGATGCGTGGCACTTTTTTGGACACATTTATTGCAGTAAATTCAGCTGCTAGAGCACACACTGCCAAAAAGTGTAATATCAGTCAGTTAGATAATGCCAGAGAACCGATGAAGGCTTTGATTATCCAGCTTGTGTTTATTTGAACCACCTGTACATTTTGGAGGGTTGTCTTGTTTTGTGAGTATTAACTGGCATCACATAGCAACCAGTTCAAACTGTTTTTGTGTACGGTTGCTGAAAATCCTAAATCCGTTTTGTGCAGTGTTTATATTTTGTCTTCCTTTTATGTGACAAGATAAAACTACCCTAACATGCTATGTGGTGTGCCTTGCATATCTGTGGCCTTGTTGTTATGTGTCTTCTAGTTTTGCCTGGGTTATATTCAGAGGCAACGTTATTTCCTGTGAAGGAGGCACTTTATTTTTGTACCACACAAAAGTCTTAGGAAGGTGATCTGGGGATGGTGGGCCTAAATAACACAGCACTTTGATTGGTATCACAGACTGTATATAACAAGTGGACGTAGTCACCGTGACGTCAACCTGAATTTTTTCAGAACATTCAGACATTTTTAGGTGACCGAAATGTTACAATTAACTTTCATGAACTGAAAACACAATGAGAAAGGGTTAAAGCTGTAAGACAAAAACTTGGACAACTCCCAGACCGGACAACGCCGCGGTAGCGACCTATCAATCACAAGGTAGCCCCGCCCTAAAGCATCCCCTGCTTTATGGTCTATTTGACTTTAAATGGGACCATAATTTACTAAATGAACATCATGCTGTATTGAAGAAGACTTGAAACTAGCGATTGAGACCATAAACTCATGTTTACAATGTTTACTGTGAGAAGTAGGCTCATTTTCTCATAGACTTCTATACAATCAGACTTCTTTTTGCAACCAGAGGAGTCGCCCCCTGCTGGCTATTAGAAATAATGCAAGTTTAAGGCACTTCAGAATCGGCTTCACTTTTCAGAATTGGTAATGGTATTAATAATAATGAAATACAATAACAAATATTGAATACAAAATCAATATTTAACCACGATTATAAGACCATGATCATTTCCGAACCTTAACCATGTGCTGTCAGAGCCTAAAACAGAACCATAAAAAGCAATATCATGCTTAAGTTGCTACAAGGAGATCTTAAGAGTGGATATTGTCGGAAAAACAAATATGCTACAAGGTCACTGGAAATACATTCTGTATAACATTTTGAAACTTGTCAAATGTGCATGTTGATAAAAAAAACCAAAATAAATTCTGTTCCTTTCAAAATGTATTTGCTGTTGCAAATTAGTAATATATGAATTTGGTTTCTAGGAGACAGGGTTATCTGGGGCTGTGTTCATTGTTCTGGCTCGACCGAAATAGTTTGGAAACTACTCTTAATTACTTTCTTCCTTAGAGATATATGAGAAGACAAATATCACCCTCTTTTGGTGTCAAAATTAAAATTAAAATGCAATCTCTTCAGTTAGGACGCCACTTCCTCGTTCACCTACCAACCTGGGCCAGCTTTACGCGCCAACCGGAAGTAGCAGTGCTTGTCTGTCACGGGGGCAGTGGCAGCGGCTTGGCTGGTGCATGAAATAAGCACTTTGGCTGATCAGCTTGACCACGACCTCATGTCGCCAACAGAGCAGTTAAATGAAAGTATTGCAGAATACTCTACGCCATTTCTGACACTGACGTGGACCAGGTGGTGTTCCGAGGCCTCTGCAGCCTCTCGGAAAATGAGGTTACATTGTTTGTATTGCATTTTAATTTTCAAATTTGAATTAACATTTGAATATTGTCCACTGTACAGCGGGGTAAGACTTTGAAAATTAAATGTCAAACAGCTTTTCCATTTTAATATGGTCATAAAACGCCCATATAAGTATGTGAAAATGGAAATTTTTCAAGTTTTTCGAGTTTACATTATCATTTTAATAAAGTCCCCTATGGGCTTCCATATCCCCCTCATTTCCTGTAATCTCTCTGCTGTCCACTTGCAAATAGAATAAATACAAAACGATCTGTACTTCACACACAGACATGAGGTTGATATCCTTTTGATCTCACTCTCACAAAGAAAGCAAATAAACATATTTCCCAAAAAGTTACACTACACTCGCACTACAGTGCGATGCAAAAACGTGAATGTCCCTCTCTAGAGCCAGTGCTTGGTTTGTACATTCTGGGCTACTGTCGAAACATCCAGCTCAGTGAAGAGGACCCACTCCCTGTGTAGATATGAAGGACTCATTCTAAGGTAACACAATGATTCTTATTCTTATCAGGTGTTTATACAATAAAGAAAACATACTTATTAATAATATATTCAGTTTCTGCCAATAGATCCCACTGCTAATGCTAAATGCTACACACTGTTCCTTTAAAGCAACTCCAGCATACAATGATATTTCAGACAGTGTGCCTCCAACTTTGTGTCAACAGTTTGTGTTTGTCCCTTTCCTGTTTCAACATGACAGTGCTTCCGTGCACAAAACCGGCTCCATAAAGACATTGTTTTCCCAGTTTGCTATGGAAGAACGTGACTGCCCTGCACAGAGCCCTGACCTCAACCCCATCCAGCATCACTGGATCATCAACTGGACTGCGAGCCAGACCCTGATCACCCAACAGCAGTGTTGGACCTCACTAGTGCGCTTGTGTCTGAAAGAGAGTAAAACCAGAAGAGTGGAGGCTGTTTAAACAGAACATTAATAGAGAGAATTATCAGGAGAATTGTTCAGTTGTCCACATACTTTTGTCCACATATTGTATTTTTAAAACTTGTACAAACTGTGTGTGTGTGCGTGTGCCTCAGTTTGGAAGTAAGCAGTTTTAAATGAATCCAAAGGTTAGCATAAAGAATGGGCACTGAGTTTTCCATGTATCAACTGCTCACAGAAAAACACATCTGGTCTGCAATGTTCTTCACGGCAGTACGTAACAATAGATCTTCCATAACAACTTCCAAGAATACACAATACAACAGTAGAACATCCTGAATAATGAGGATGAATTATTTGGTCAATGTTTTTACGCTGGATTTCACAGCTGTAAGACAATTGGAGGGACTTTATGGCATCAAAACAGAAGAAAGACACTGATGGAAACCGAGATGAAAGGTCCCAGAGCTCTGTCTTCACGCACACCTAAAGCCAAGCCAACGCTGGCACCTCTCCTCTCCTTTCTGGATGCCTTGTTTCTCTGCTCCAACTGGCCTCCACTCCAAAGGCTCCGTAAACTCAAAGCACATGTTCTCCTCCTCTGCCTCTCCATGTACATGTGAGACAGGCAGGCAGTTATTCCACACCATAGAATATGCAGTACAGACCAGGTATTATTGTTTTGGCAGCAGTGGTAGTAGTAGTAGTAGTAGCTGTGGCTGTATAGTGAGGTTCCCATACTTACATCTACATTTGATGTACATTGAAATAGCGTGCTGTAATAATTCCTCCTGTTCATACTGGCCGTTAAGAGATCCCTTCCTAAAGGACCTCAAGTGTAAGTGATGGGGGACAAAATCCACAGTCCTCGTTCGACATGCATGTTAGTCTCCTCTCACAATCACATTTTTATTAATATAGAGAGGAAAGAAGAAAAAGCACAACGTACAACAGGTGAACAGGTGAAAATGACAATTTATTTGTATAGCCCAAAATCACAAATCACAAATTTCCCTCTGGGGGCGTAACAATCTGTACAGGATACGACACCCTCTGTCCTTTACAGTATGACCCTCTCATTGGATAAGGAAAAACTTAACAAAAAAAAACTTTTAACAGGGAAAAAAATAGCAGAAACTTCAGGAAGAGCAACAGAGGAGGGATCCCCCTTCCAGGATGGACAGATGTGCAATAGATGTCGTGTGTACAGAGTAACAACATGATGAAAATACAACAAAGACAATCCATGTGACAAAAAATAATACATATAATGTGAACATATGTGAGAAGGTGGATCCATGAGGATGTCAAGCAGCTTCCCGGCATCGCCAGATAGAGCCACAGTCCAACTGTATTCATGTGTGATGATGTTAGTCTCCATAGGAGCCATTTCATTGTCGTGAGACCATTTTTTTAAACTTGACCTCACTGTATGAAATGACCTGTGGTAACCTCTAGGATAATCACAGCCTCGTGAAACTGTACAGCCAACTTGTAGAGACCTAGAGCATTCAGAGGATGGATGGCTTTCCTAGCTAGATTGACAATAAGGGGGTTTTTGAGCAGTTTACACAACAGAAGTGCTCACCATCCAATCGCTGAAGAATGCAATTCTTGCAGGAATCTCCAAATGTCAAAAGCTTTTGACACCAAATCACAGCATAGCTTTTTCTACAGTGTTCCTCGAGGTCTTGGTGTCTTAATGTGGTATTTTGGAGAAATTACTGACCATTTTTTATCAATTCTCGAGGTAAAAAAAAAAGGTTAAATTTAGCACCAAATCTTTGTAGAAAATCGTATCAACCCAGAAATTGCTGCGACAGCTTATGAGACATAATTGAGCATGGGGATGACCATCATATACTTCTATCATAATGTTCTAAACCATTATACACTTGTACTATTCATTTTAATTTAGTAAATTCTTTTTTTTTAATTTCTGATTTTCAACGAGAACAACTTGATGCACAGTGCTGAGTTGCACCTCAAATTAATCTTCAGGTTCCTAGCTTTCTATGTTGCATACACTGTTGATTTTTTATCTACCTATGAACATCTCCTGTCCCCTACCCCTACTTTCCTCAGGCAGTGAGACCGGGGTTCATGCTACTTTTATTTTCTGACGGCCAATATGGCCGTTAATATCCCAGAATTCCAGCGATATAGAACAATTACCAGACATATGTTTTAAATAGCCATATAATAGCCTACATTTGACATAACTTGAAAATAAGTTAAAGGCAGGGTTGACGATGTTCTCCAGTCTACACTATTTGTTAAATTGGTTGAAATGGTCTTTACACCCCGACAGCGATCCATTACTGATGACCTCTGAAAAAGGACCGGAAAAGGGCCGTCCTCTGTAGCTGCTGTAATCCTGTAAAAACGTCTACCAATCACTGCTTTGCGGTCCGCTTGGAAAGAACCAATCAGATGCCTCCCTGCCTCCCTGCTGGTACTCTACCCTTGGCGTGCACCAGCCTGAACTCAAAGCGCGTCGCCGCCGCACGTTTACTGGAGAACGGAAGAGAAAAGTCAGCCCTGCAGCAGCACTGCCGCGGTTACTTTTCATGAGGTAGCATGGTTGAGTTGAGGTCCTCTCTCCGCTCTGTGTCTGTGAAGTAGTTACGATGCGGCGGTGCTCGTGCATGTGTGTGTGTGGGGGGGCGTTGCCTTGGAATAGTGTTGTTTGGCTCGTAGGTCTGTAGCCAACCTAATGGTTCAAAGCTTTCTCTTCCTCTCTCTGTCTCTCTCTCAAACACACTCACAGTGAGCATGGCGGCGCTCTTCGTCTCTGTAATTGTCTCAGTTCGATGTCCAAAAGTCAAAATGTATTGAAAAAAGATATACGTAAAAATTTCCAAAATTCACAACATGTTGCAAAATATTGTGCTTCAATCCATATTTGTTGTCTTTCAGCGTTTCAAAAACAACATTTTCACTGCAGTCAAAAAAAAAGAAAAAGATATTCGGTACCAACCATGGTTTGGTCCGAGCCACTTTGTTTGTCTCCCGCTTACACAGCCAGCTGGCTCTGTATGAACAGGAGATATTCACTGAACTGGATTAGAAGTGTTGTATAATAGAAGTTTATATTTAAGTTGCCTTGGCAACATATCTCATACGTCACACAATATTAGGCTATTTAATGAGCTATTAATTAATTAATTAATTAATTAATTTGGCATATTTCACAACAGACATTTTGGCCGTTGATAATTTCATCTGCTGGATGACTACGCGTGAAACTGGCACAAAGCCGGCATATATGCCAGCTATAACGTGAACAATAAGTGGTCTGGCTTTACGTACTCCACCATAAAAATTGTTTTGTTTTTTTGTTGTTCTTATTGCATAAGTAGACTACAACTGCATTTGGTTGTGCAACCCTGTGTTGTAGAATGAATGAATGAATTAATATCGATCTCTCTCTATGTGTCAGCCTTGTAGCCTTGTACAGATTAGCAACCATTGTTTAATTGAATCATTAAAGTTGTGTTTCAGTTCAGTTACTTATTTTATCTACTGTTAACCACGTCCCTTCTAGTCATCCTGTTTCTATGCTGCCAGCCTGCTGCTGGAATGCTGTAATGAAACATATTTTCTTTCCCCAGTCACCTGCAACCCACAGCCGCCGGCCTCGCTTTGATCCACACGCTGCTCTCTACAAATATCAGAAAGATCTCTGCATTGGTCTGCCTTCTTCGCTCTATAAAGACGGAGGCTTAGGGGTAATATAGCGGAGTGTAACAAATACCTTTCTCTTTCTCTGTGGGTAACAAGGAACAGGTGAGGCTCCCAGCCGTCTGAGGCTGCAGTGACGAGAGCTCTAAATGAAACAGAACTGTTTCCTCGTGCTACATGTCTGCTTTCAGAAACCCCTGCATTACATGTACGATAATATGACAATGAATGTATTTTGGTATATAGACTTCAATCTGATTATCAACATCTTTTATCCCTAAGAACAGTTGAATATAAGACTGCAGCATTGGAGACTCGATCTCTCTGTAGGCAGAACTCAGAATACAGTAAGTGCTGATGTATTATTGAGTGTCTCTCACCAGAGGCAGAGCCTAAGCATGGTGATTTCAACTGATCCATACTGTACATCCACCAGTTCAGGGCCTGCCATACTGTAAAAACATACAAGCATAGTATGTTTCATTTATAACCTGACTTACTGAAGGATCAGTTCTTTACACTTTAATCAGTTTTTTGCAACTTAAAATAAGTCAAGGTGACAAAATTGAAGCTCACAAAACACAAATATTAAAATAAAAGTTGGTTCAACAGATTTTTGCATAAGCTTAATATTTTAAGCCAGTTATTTTTTCAGGAATCAGACTTGCGATCTTGAAGCTGTATTATTTCTTGGTCCCTTGCATTGTGGGCAGTGGAACAAGCTGAAAACACAATACTGACATATTATCACCTTGTGCTTAAAGCTTCTGTAGGCAGTATATTTTTTGGAACTCTGCGTTCCTTCACCAGATTTCACAATGCCGCTATGCCGCAGATTTCACAATGCCACAATGCCCAGATTTCACAATCACAAACTTTCTCATTTTACAGCTAAACCGTGCACTACAAGGTGATTCTGAAAACATTTGAGGAGAGAAATAGGCATTACAGTAACATAATATTGATTCATATTTGGTCAGCGCTGCCTAGTTTGACCGTTTGGTTTGACAGCTGGCTCTCATAGACGGCAGCTAGACAGCAGACCTCAGATCAGCTCTGGCTGGTTGTTTTCCTCCGGTCTGTGAAATCTTGCAGATGCCGTTAGGAGCACCGAAAGACACAAAGGAACATGATTTTTTTCAGATTACCTGTCTCTTGCTCCACTGCCAGGATATAGTGACCCTTATGTAAATATAACTTTAATAATAAAAATAATTTTAATCATATTTGCTCCATTTCTACCCACTGCAGCTTTAATAGATATTATTCAGCTCTTACTGCTTGTTTTCCTCCGGTCTGTGAAATCTTGCAGATGCTGTTAGGAGCACCGGAGGACACAGAGGAACATGATTTTTTTTCAGGTTACTTGTTTCATGTACTACTGTCACGATATAGCGACCGTTTTATAGAAATAACTTTTTTAATCATATTTGCTCCAATCTCGCCTACTTCAGCTTTAAGTGTATATGACTGTTGCTATTATCATTAGTATGATGGTCATTGTCTCAATTACTTCTCTACATTTCTTTCTCTCTTTTTCTTATTTGTTTATTTATTTATTTGTCACTACAACCGTTGTTTTCCCCGTCTCTTCTGCTATTTCACTTGTTTATCTTCCCCCACATTCATTTCCCCCTATTTTGACTTTGTCCATATTTTGTTCAATTTGCCTGACTGTTCACCTATCCATCCAATGGTATGTCTGTCTTTCAAGCTTTTTGTCCATCTACAGAGGTAGGCAAAGTTGTTGGTAATGTTCCGTTAAAGAGAGAAAAACCCACAATGGTCACTGAAATAACTTGAAACTGACAAAAGTAATAATAAATAAAAATGTACTGAAAATGAACTAATGAAAATCAGACATTGCTTTTGAATTGTGGTTCAACAGAATCATTTTAAAAAACAAACTGATGAAACTGGCCTAGACAAAAATGATGGTAGCCCTAGAAAAGATGTAAAATAATGTGACCATAGGGACATGTTAAACTAAGGTGTGTCCTGTAAATAGCATCACAGGTATCTTCAAACTTGTAATCAGTCAGTCTGCCTATTTAAAGGGTGAAAAGTAGTCACTGTGCTGTTTGGTATCATGGTGTGTACCACACTGAACATGGACCACAGAAAGCTAAGGAGAGAGTTGTCTCAGGAGATCAGAAAGAACATTATAGACCTTCATGTTAAAGGTAAAGGCTATAAGACCATCTCCAAGCAGCTTGATGTTCCTGTGACTACAGCTGCACATATTATTCAGAAGTTTAAGGTCCATGGGACTGTAGCCAACCTCCCTGGACGTGGCCGCAAGAGGAAAATTGATGACATATTGAAGAGACGGATAATACGAATGGTAACCAAAGAGCCCAGAACAACTTCCAAAGAGATTAGAGGTGAACTCCAAGGTCAAGGTACATCAGTGTCAGATCGCACCATCCGTCACTGTTTGAGCCAAAGTGGACTTAATGGAAGACGACCCAGGAGGACACCAAATCATAAAAAAGCGAGACTGGAATTTTCCAAAATGCATATTGACAAGCCACAAAGCTTCTGGGAGAATGTCCTTTGGACAGATGAGACAAAACTGGAGCTTTTTGGCAAGTCACATCAGCTCTATGTTCACAGACGAAGAGATGAAGCATCCAAAGAAAAGAACACTGTACCTAATGTGAAACATGGAGGAGGCTCGGTTATGTTATGGGGCTGCTTTGCTGCATCTGGCACAGGGTGTCTTGAATCTGTGCAGGGTGCAATGAAATCTCAAGACTATCAAGGCATTCTGGAGCGAAATGTGCTGCCCAGTGTCAGAAAGCTTGGTCTCAGTTGCAGGTCATGGGTCCTCAAACAGGATAATGACCCAAAACACAGCTAAAAACACCCAAGAATGGCTAAGAACAAAACATTGGACTATTCTGAAGTGGCCTTCTATGAGCCCTGATCTAAATCCTATTGAACATCTGTGGAAGGAGCTGAAACATGCTGTCTGGAGAAGGCACCCTTCAAACCTGAGACAGCTGGAGCAGTTTGCTCACGAGGAGTGGGCCAACATACCTGTCGACAGGTGCAGAAGTCTCATTGAGAGTTACAGAAATCACTTGATTGCAGTGATTGCCTCAAAAGGTTGTGCAACAAAATATTAAGTTAATGTTACCATCATTTTTGTCTAGGCCAGTTTCATTAGTTTGTTTTTTTAAATGATTCTGCTGAACCATAATTCAAAAACAATATCTGATTTTCATTAGTTAATTTTCAGTAAATTTTTATTTATTATTACTTTTGTCAGTTTCAAGTTATTTCAGTGACCATTGTGGGTTTTTCTCTCTTTAACGGAACGTTACCAACAACTTTGCCTACGTCTGTATATCTATCTGTCTGTCTGTCTGTCTGTCTGTCTGTCAGACCATCTGTCCGACCATCTGTCTGTCTATTACCGTTCGTCTAAATATGTGTATAAGTCACCAATGGTTTGGAGGATGGAAAAATGGGAGGGAGAGGGCTGTAAGAAAATAAGAGGAGCGTAGGATTAGCGACTTCCCCAGTTTCTGTAATATGTGCAAAACTTCAATAAAAAAAGGGGACAAAAAAAGTTAATATGACAAACATATTGGCAAATCTATTTACACATCCAGCAGCAGCATCTGTATTAATTTGGAGTTGTGTTTGTGTCCACCTGATGGTCCAATATTCTCTCTCTTTTAGCTCTGGTTTTGGTCTCCACCAACTCCTGAGGGAAATATCTGTCTCTTTAGCTACCGAATGCTCCACTATGTTCACCAGCTAGTCTCTAACGGCGTCTGTCTGCTGTTTGCTGTCATGCAGTAAGTTTAACAGAACTTTCGCTCTGAAAACAGCTGCTTCTTGAACTGAGGTTGATAAGGGTGGAGTTTGCGAGCTGTAAAACCAAAACAATGAGCTAAAAGATGCTAAAAGGCTCCATAGAGCTGAGGGGAGTGATGGTAACTCTCACAACCAGTGACACCTTCCACATCACACATTTATCCATTATTAATATCAAAATATTGATAAGTGTAGCTTTAAATTCAACTTTATAATTTGCAGAGCAGCACTGTGGACCCCTTGTAAATGGAGGAATTGTTAATGCAGGAATTACCTGCTAAGGGAGGTTAACAGAACAAAAGCCATCTCCCTTGAAGTTTGAGGGAAAAATATTGTGTGATTTAGCCATATTTCTCCACACATACATAAAAACAGGAGTGAATCATTGCCTGCTCATAAATATGACTTGTTGGACATAACCAAACAATCCATTCCTTCAACAGCAGGGACACAAATAAACACCCTAGTATTCTCTACAGTTAGCTGACATCCAATACTTTGGTAAAGCTATTGGTTGTAAGGCTTAACGTTCCACCTGCTCGCTAGAAACATAATGTTGAACTTTCAAACACTTTGAAACACAAGAACATGAACATATAATATGGATAGATTGACTTTTGGTTTTGTTTTTTTTATCAACATGGTCAGTTTCACAATGAGCACCCTCACAAATGTGTCGTCTCCCTTCATTCAAAGCAGTCTGGCAGTCTGAAAATATAATAATTTCTTTCAAAGTCAATGTCAAAATTCATTGCAAGATTATAATACTGTATATATACAGTATATATTTCCTGTTGAAGCAGAGCGTTTGCGCAGCATAGTTCATCAGTTGGAGAAGATATGTAGTGTAATGTGATAGAAAGGGCTGAGGCTCGGAGTAGGATTTTGTAAACATGTGTGATCATTTTATTGGTTGGAGTTTTTATTAATGCCTACGCGTGTGGCGTGAGGTCACCATTAAAGGTGCACTTTACCAAGGCTATTAAATGAAGGCTGAGATTAAACGAGGAGCTATGGGGTATGACACATGATGAATGTAACTGGAGCTGCGATGTTGGGGGGTGGTGTCCATTCAGGTAGACTAGTGTTTTGTTGTGTATTAACATTTAATTGAGCGAATTTATGAAAAGCAAGTCACCAAGTCTCACTGGTTAATTTAATCACATGATCCACGTTCCTCATATCTTTATTTTTCGTATAAAATATATTTCGACCCAAGGCTGACTGTGGACTCCTCAGTGAAACAAATCAATCATCCCCATGTTCTATGATCGTGCGCCAGCTATTGAGCCTTTAGGCAAGTACAGACCCGATTTTACTGCACATGTGTTATACCCCCAATGATATGACGCCATGACCAGGCGGAAACCTCTGGTTTTGAGAAGTGAAGCCAATGTTGAAGTGCCTTACACTAGCATTCTTTCTAACAGCCAGCAGGGGGCGACTCTTCTGGTTGCTAAAAGTAGGCTGATTGTATAGAAGCCTATGAGAAAATGGTAGCTATTTTCGTTGTTTATGTTCATAATGATCATTTTGGGGGGAGTGTCTTTGGTGGGAGGCCTGAAGGGACGTACTGTCAGTGTTGATGACTTGGTGACTTTCTCTCTAGATTTAGGGACTTTTGGAGCTATAGTGCTGCCAGCTACATTCATTGGAAAAGAGTTGGCAACACTGGGCTGGGTTTTTAGGTTGGATCATTTTTTAAATCAAGTGTACTCTTGCTAGTTTCTCAGCATTACCGACCCTACCTTTAAAGAAAATCCCTGTGCCAAGTTCTTATTAACTTTTACAGAGGAGCAACAGAAAGCTTCCTAAATGGAAATATTACAAACTGGCATGGTTTGTGAAGGACCCAGGACAGGAGGGCTTTGCAGCGGCCGATTAAAACCGCCCAGAACATCAGCTACATCAGCAACATCAGTGTCAATATCAGTGATATTGGTGAGGTGAGGTGCCTGTGCAGAGTGCAAAGGCTACTAACCTCTTAACAATCCAAATGCCTTAAACTTACATTCTTAACTTAACAGCAGGGGGCGAGGGGGTTGCAAAAAGAAGTCAGAGAATGTATAGAATATATAGATGAGAAAATGAGCCTACTTCTCACAGTAAACATTGTAAACATGAGTTTATGGTCTCAATCGCTAGTTTTAAGTCTTCTTCAACACAGCATGATGTTCATTTAGTAAATTATGCTCCCATTTAGAGTCAAATAGACCATAAAGCAGGGGATGCTTTAGGGCGTCGCTACCTTGTGATTGACAGATCGCTACCACGACGTTGTCCGGTCTGGGAGTTGTCCATGTTTTTGTCTTACAACTTTAACCTTTTCACTGTTTTCACTTCATGAAAGTTAATTGTAACATTTTGATCTCCTAAAAATGTCTTATTCAGCGTTCAGTTATCCTTAGCTCTACCCTCTCGTCACTTCGGGACATGGCCACAAACCAAGATGACGACGGCCAAAATGTCGAACTCGAGGCCTCAAAACTGTAGTCCACAAACCAATGGGTCAAGTCACGGTGACTACATGCACTTCTGATATACAATCTATGGCTGTGACTTCTCTTTTTATCCTCCTTGCACTTTACCAGGAACCAAAAACTAGTCAGTGGGTTTACCTAACCCTAAGCCTTTAATAACTCTTTGGGCCAACTTTATATTTGCAAACTCTAAGAAAATCAAAATCCATCTTCCTGTGGGATATGATGTATAATGCAGCCTCTACGGTTCACCAACAGAATTTGAAAACTCTTGTGTTGTTGTCCACTTGTGTCTTTTGTCAGCAGCTTGGTTGGATTATATGGAATGGGATAAAGGGGACAAACAAGCATATCTGGTACTGGGCAGCTCTGTCAGGGTGCTGGCAGAGTTACATGTTGTTTTCTAATCTAAATTTAGAAACGATAATCAATCAGCCTGAACCATCTGGGCTGGTCAACTTTGGAGCGAACCTACTAATGAGAACTTGGATGAAGCGTGTGGTTTTCTAGTTATAGGATAGTCTTTCTGAGCACTGGGTCAATGTGTCATCTGTCAGCTGGCCTCAAATCAGCACTGTTCTCTGTGCAGAGGTCAGACAGGCTACAGCCATGAGCGTGTGCGTGGTTGAATGTTGCTCTGACAGTGTGCCTCAATTCCCCAATGTCCCAATTTGGAAGTTTTGTGTGTGCAAGAAATGAATGTACTTTATAGTTGGTGTAATGCTGATGTACGTCAGTGACACTGATTTGGAAAATCACTGCTAGGTTTAAAATTGAAAACTTCAGAAAGGGACATTTTTTCTTTTCAAATTTGAAAGTATTACCAACTACTGCTATACTCATTAGGCAGAAACATGTTTGTGTGAGTGGTACATGATTATATCTTCTATTATTATTATTATTATTGTTATTATTGAGTTAAGTGCTGTTTGAGGTAGCGCTAATTATCACTTGGTGGTTTAATCAATAATAAATAAATAAATCACATTTATTATCCATTATTATATATTACATAAGAGGGTCATATTGTGTATGTACTTTTAAAGCTGAAGTAGGTGAGATTAGAGAAAATGTGATTAAAAAAAAGGTTATTTTTATAAAACGGTCGCTATATCCTGACAGTAGTACATGAAACAGATAACCTGAAAAAAATCATGTGCCTCTGTGTCCTCTGGTGTCCTCTGGTGTCCTCTGGTGCTCCTAACGGCATCTACAAGATTTCACAGACCGGAGAAAAACAAGTAGTCAGAGCTGATCTAGAGTCTGCCGTCCAGCTGCCGTCTATGAGAGCCGGCTGTCAATCACTCGCGAACTCCGACCAAACGGTCAAACTAGGCAGCGCTGACCAAATATGAATCAATATTCTGTTACGTTAATGCCTTTTTCTCTCCTCAAATGTTTTCAGAATCACCTTGTAGTGCACGGTTTAGCTGTAAAATGAGAAAGTTTGTGATTGTGAAATCTGGGCATTGTGGCATTGTGAAATCTGCGGCATAGCGGCATTGTGAAATCTGGTGAAGGAACGCAGAGTTCCGGTCACATGACGGGAGCACAGCCAATAGGAACACTCTCTCAATGAAATTACCTGTGATTGGTAAAAATACTTAAGTTCAATTTGAGGTACTTGTACTTATTATTAGTATTTCTAATTTACGCTGCTTTATACTCCGCTACATTTCAGAGGAAATATCATACTTTTTACTGCACTATATTTATGTGACAAAGGTTAAGCTACTAGTCACTTTCAATTTAAATACAAAATGAACTTATAAACTAATGAGATGCATTATTATAGATGAAATGCCATGCTTACCCTTGAGTTATGTGGCTGATTAGACCTACTCAGTTGTGCAAAGTTACGTACGCTGGGATTGACATGAAGTCACCATTTACTAATAAGAAGGATAAAGTTGTAACTCGTCCCACAACAAAACTTGTGCTCAAAAGAAAGATGAAAGAAATATCATCTTTCGGGACCTTGGAGGCTCCTTAATTTAACATTCTGAAATTAGTTACTCTGTATAATGAGTGCTTTTATGTATTTGTAATGCTGTATTTCTACTTGAAACAGAGTATTTTTAAATTGTGGTATTGTTAGTTTTACTATAGGAAGGATCTGAGTACTTCCTCCACCACTGCCTGCAGGTATGTCCCACACAGAGTTGTACTGGTGCAGCGCGGTGCCTGTTTGAAGAGATATTTTCACATTGAAAAGTTGAGACAAGTTCAACTTGGCACCCGCTGAAGTGCCAGAATGGTTAATTGGAGACACGCACCTGCTGCGACCAAACCATTGAAAACAACTGAAAAAAAACTGCCCTGTGGTGCTTTGGAAAAGCATCAGCCCTTACAGTGAAGTGCAGTAATCCCATTACTGAATGTCATCTGTTTCACAACCTGGCCTGGAGACAAGGCAACCTGAAACACGCCTTTGAAGCCAGAAACTTGTGTTCTCACAGTTTTCACACTTAATGGCTCCCACGTTTCCCTCATAAAACTTTTGTTTTCCCCAAACCTGAGCAGCCCTCCTGCTGTGTGAATGTTTGTGCGGGTTAGCTGTCAGTGTGGGTGTGCTGGTCACGTGTTTAACTGCATATGTGTGTGTGTGCATGCAGGGACTAGTTCATGTGTACGGTAAATATCAGCACTATCGTGCTAATAGCACATTTTCACAATTTCAGGATCACAGACAAGCAGTCTGGTTTCCAAACCATTAGAGATTAGACTTTATTTATTCATTGCTTTTTGATTTCAAAACCAGCAAAGGAAGGGATGGGGGTAGTGTTTTCTCAGCCCACAGAGGGAGCAACACAATGGCATATTAAAGGTCCCATATCGTGCTCATTTTCAGGTTCATACTTGTATTTTATGTTTCTACTAGAACATGTTTACATACTTAAATGTTAAAAAACTAACTTTATTTTCTTCATATTGTCAGCCTGAATATACCTGTATATACCCTCTGTTTGAAACGCTCTGTTTTAGTGCATTTCAACGGAATTGCAAGGGAATTGCATTGTTAGGCAACAGTTTGGGTTCATGTTTACTTCCTGTCAGCTGATATTATTAACATACACTGCAACCGGAAATAAACTGGGACACATTTAGAATGTTTACTTTAAATACTGAGTAATGGTCTAAACGTTGTAGATTTGTGACATCACGAATGGACAGAAATCCTGACTGCTTGTTTCAAAGGGAGCGTTTCTGAATACGGGCTGTGTGTATTTCCACTCTGTGGATTGAGCGTTTTGATACCTTAACAGAATTTATATAGCACTTAAACCTGCTTTATAATATCAAAGACATGAAAATCTCACTTCTTACAATATGGGACTTTTAAGTTGGTCTTACAAAAGCCATAGAGAAAGATGGCCCCAACGCTTAAAGAGAATATTAACATTGTTGTATTCCAGTTATTTTAAAGGATAATTCCAGTTTATTACAAATTGAGTCTTCATTTTCTAGCTTATCACATAGAACACATTGACACTGCAACATCAAAGTGAGACAGGTCAAGAAGTACCAACAATCAGACTGGTTGAAAACAAGCCAACAGTTATAGTATATCTAAAGGAGGAGATAGAAGCCACAAGACAATATCAACACAAGAAAGTTCCTTACCATTCATGGAGGGTTTCACCCCAAGTCCAGCACCCTAAGGCTATACACTAAGTGGAAAGAGGAAGGCCCAGGACTAGCGAACGTCAGAGCCACTGTCCAGGATGAGTGAAAAAAAACAAACATGATCCCAGCTATCTGATGACTGGCAGTGTGTATATGTTGATGGCTCGGACCTTGTTCTTACCATTCAGCTGACTTCTCAGGACTTGCCTTACTCTCTGGAGGTACTTTTTCAACCTATATAGATATATATATTATTACATTCTCTTATCAGATTATGGAGGACAAACTCAAAGTGAGTGCACCTGAAATGCCCGTTGACGTAGGTCAAAGTTAATGTCTCATCTATAGTCTTAATAGTTCCCAACCTTTTCAGCTTGTCACCCCTTTTTAAAAATACTAAATGGACCACAACATGTCTTCAGGGACATGTTGTGGCCTTACACATGAGAGACTGATTGCTCTTAGATTGTTTCATTTTCTAGACTTAAGAGGTAGAGTATCCAGTATTTCACAAGAAAAAGACGGAAAATTAACATAACATCGTGATACAGAAATGTAACAGGCATGTAAAGTGGGAGGTTAATTAATTTATGTAGCTTAATAATAATAATAATAATAATAATAATAATGCTTGTTGCACTCACCGTGGTGCCCATAGACTTTTTATTTATTGTCTGTCATATGTGTGTGTCATTGTCTGAGTTTTGTCTCTTTTCTGTTTAATTCTAGTGAAGCTACACTGAGGAAGGCGGTTGTATATTCATAATTGATAATCAGTTATATGCACAGGCTGAAAAGTGCTGTCTATAGTAAAGGAATATATCCCGGGTCTGGACAGGTCAGAATCAGAGGCAGAATCAGGTTTATTGCCAAGTAGGTTTTCACATACAAGGAATTTGACTTGGTATGAATATCTATCCGAGTAAGGGTTAAATCAGCCGCAACTGGACTTGGTTTAGAATCTTGAAGACGTTAGACGTGAAGCTTCTTCAGTTCTGGCTAAATGGCAGGGTAACCCAGGAATTTAACCTCTGTGGGGTCATCAGCAGGATAAGCGAAACCACTCAGTACATTGGTGCTCCTAGGTGTGACCACTGTAGTTATGGGTCGAACCATAATTATTTTAGATTGTCTGGCGATATCAATGTGCTTTCCTACGCTGTGACCAGAGTCTGTGGATGAAGTTGTTACATTTTTCTCATATAGCAGCTGGCTATTTGGGCTGAAAAGACATATTCTATCCAGTTAAAGTTACCTTCATGTAAAATAAATGTAGAATACGTAAATAAAGTTAGTTAACATGAGTGTAAATTACAAAACAGGTGTTGAACACCCTACACCCCCCTGTGCGCACACACACACACACACACACACACACACACACACACACACAGACACACACACACACACCTTGTGTGTTTGTCTCCAGCCAATTAACTCCCTCAGATCTTCAGACCAGCCTGATTCCCAGAAAACTGGAGACGCAGCAGAGCGAGCGCGCCGCTTTCAGGAAGTAATCAGCTCCGTGCAGATGGCTCTTTGTTTGTGTCTCAACCTCCTTGATTATTGTGAGGCATGACTCATAAACTGCCCAATAAAAAACACCCCTAAAACTCTGGGAAACAACACTTTCTAACCAAATAAAAAAATCTATACCAAACACACATAGCATCAGTGCAGGGAGTCAAACAATGGAGTCGTTGCTCTGATTCATGAAGAATATTGGAGAGTAACAGGCTGGGCTTTATTCACAGTTGACAAGTTGTATTGTCCATGGGTTGCATTCATTGAGGCGTTCAAAGCTGACAGTGTTTATTGTTGGGCTGTGCGGGGTCAGATCAGTCTCAATATTCACAAATGTATTTTGTGATTTATATATACAGTGAATGACTCTTTCCACAAAAATATTTCTCAATGCACACACTCCGTGTTGGCGTTCACCCTGTGCAAGACGTAAATCACACCCTCGGAGTATGGAGGGAAGACATCTGATTGGCTACAGATTATTCCCTGTTGAAAAAAATGTGTTTGCAGATCGGTGCACGTCGGGAGTCTCATAAAACCCACGCACACAAATGCAGTGAAGTTCACACATGACAAGCAGTTTAAAAGTAGATTTGACAGGAGGCGCTTCAACAGCAGGGCCACGAGGTCAAATAATAGTGCAGTGTGTCCCCTTAACGCCCCTATCATTTCAGTTGATACTGTACTTTATTAATCCAGCCTTGCATATCTGGGTAGGTTTAAATGTGCACAATAATGTTACTACTGCAAATATTGTAAGAAAAGCCATATAGTCCAAATTCTTCCAAAACGGCAAATATCCCCTATAATCCCAGTTTCCATAGCGATGAGACTCGAGGGATAGGATTGGTCCAGACTGAAATACGTCAACATCTCCTAGATGAACTGGTGCAGTGGCTGTGCAGAACAGGCCAGTTCGGCCTGTAGTGTTGCTGCACGCATCTTTCTGGAGAACCGTTCATACAAACAACTTGACACTCGACACCGCGCTTTCTTGGCTCCTCGGCAATACATCACATAGTTGCGTCATACGCCCAGTCGCGGCTGCTCAACATGGGTGTACTCACTGTCATAAACACACTTAGCGGATGTATTAATTTCCTTGCTTTGCTGTGACATTACCACCGTGGTTAAGGGGGTCGCAAGATCATTTCTTGGGGTCACCATATGGTTGTGGAGGAAAAAAATTGAATAGATTTTATAGTGTGTTTATGAGAGGCATAGTTTGCGTGCACGTTAGTTTCTGAGTGGGGAGTCAGGTTAGGGGGAGAGAAAACATCACGGAACACATCGAAAATCCACAGTGGCTGGAGCACACTGGACAACGCCCAGGTGCTAGTGGTTCAAACTAAACTAAACTAAACTGTCATCACAAAGAAAGCATTGTTTGTTTCCGTTTATTAGTCCGAGCATTCGCAAGAATCACTGGACAGCAGCAGTGAGAGGCGCGTAGAAACAGCTGTTTACACCGGTGTGCAGCGCCTTCTAGTTGACTGTCCCTTCACTTCCCTACCGTTTCCCTTCTGTCTGTGGATTGTTGCATTGGGGGGAAATGGAATGGTCCACTGAAGTAGAGCATGGATTGAATTAGTGGAGGTATTTGGTACTTACACAATTTGAGTTGCAATGGCAGAGTGGTGCTGTTCCGCTGGTGTCGTTGACTCCAGGGACGTGAAGAAAAAGTTTGGTTGTAACGTTTTCCAGCATGCATGTAGTGTTAGCAGGCTACATCCAGGATCCAGCAGCTAAAGGGAACTGCAGGTAATGAGCCGCGGTCTGCAGTCAGACGACATGCTCGACTAATACCCCTTTCACACCGAGGGCTCAACTGGGGTTTAACAGCGCTGATTGTGTGTTTGAAAGGGTTAACCTGCGTTGACGAATAAGTGGCAGTAGGCAGTATATTTTTGACATCATTGGGCAAAAATTCCATAATAACCTTTCAGCATATTGTAATTCAAGTGTTCTGAGAGAGAACTAGACTTCTGCTCCTCCTCATGGCTCTGTTTTCAGGCTTTAGAAAATCTAGCCCGTGACGGGAGACTTTGACCAATCACAGGTCATTTCATTGAGAGAGAGAGCGTTCCTATTGGCTGTGTTCTGGTCATGTGAACGAAACTTGACCTTCTTCCACTAGATTTCACAATGGCGGCGGCGTCACAAACTTTCTCATTTTACAGCTAAACAGTACACTACAAGATGATTCTGAAAACATTTGAGGAGAGAAATAGGCAGTAACGTAACAGAATATTGATTCATATTTGATCAGCGCTGACTAGTTTGACCGTTTGGTCGGAGTTCGCGAGTGATTGACAGCCAGCTCTGATAGACAGCAGCTGGACAGCAGACCTCAGATCAGCTTTAACTGCTTGTTTTCCTCCGGTCTGTGAAATCTTGCAGATGCCGTTAGGAGCACCGGAGGACACAGAGGCACATGATTCTTTTCCAGGTTACCTGTTTCATGTACTACTGTCACCATATAGTAACTGTTTAACAAATATTACTTTTTTTAATCATATTTGCTTCAATCTCGCCTACTTCAACTTTAAGCCTACTATCTCTTGCCTTATTTCTTATTTATTTGTGGAATGATCAGCTATGGTTGTAATTGTCATGTTAGGCTATACTGGTCTGCAATCTTTGAAACATCCTCTAATACAGTGGTCTCAAACTCAATTTACCTGGGGGCCGCTGGAGGCAGAGTCTGGGTGAGGCTGGGCCGCATCAGGTATTCCACAAAAAAAGCTTTGTTAAAAAAAAAACAATCTTCTCAAACGTCATTATTAACAGTTCTTTAACTTGAATGGGTTCTTCTGAACATGAACTGTCCTGAACATGAATGGAACATTGAAGAACATGAACGGTTCTTCTGAACATGGCCTATTGTGTCTCCCACTTTTCCTGAAATTGTCTGTGCTCGTCACCAACCTTTCTCTTCACTGCAGGCTTTGAAAAAGACAAGATATATATTCATTCCACTTGGTGTCACTCCGCAATAAAGTTGTGCCTGCTGTGTTTGTGTTGCTCTGCAATTACACCACCAAACCGCTAGTTGGCGGCGGCGTCTCTATGAGTTTCCTTCTTCTTCTTCTTCTTCTTCTTGTACTACAAACAGAAACTGAGCGGAGTTGGAGCTCATAACTGTTGAACCACAGAACTTTTACTGACATTACTGGAACACCGAAAAGAGAAAATATATCTGAGTGGATTTGTGTGAACAAACATTGAAAAGATGGAGGCAGAGAGAAGTAGAACTTTCTGTGGTTGTCCGGGGTCCTGGCCGCTCAGCATCGCTGAGAGACTGGACCAATCACAGCTGTTGCGGTCTGCGTCGCCGCGACGTGTAGTTACATTTCTGGAGAGGTGCACGTCAGGCTACGGCGTCGATTCAACGCAGAAGTATAAATCAAGCTTTAATCGAGCTTATGCGATGTTACACGGGCGCCGCCATAGTTGTTGTGAAATGTTTCTCTGCTTGCATCAAGCCCGGCCGATTGCCCGCCCCCGGGAGCCATATACCCCGCTGTGATTGGTAGGTTCGTTCAGCTCGGGCTCGCGCAACAAAGGGACTTTCCACACACAACGCGGCAAACTGCCATTCACATAAAACTCGTGGGCCGAGGGCGCCTGGTTAGCTCAGTTGGTAGAGCGGGCGCCCGTGTAACAAGACTTGGTCCTGACCGCGGCGGCCCGGGTTCGAATCCGGCCTGTGGCCCTTTCCGCATCCACTCTCTCTCCCCCCTTTCCAAGACTCTATCCACTGTCCTGTCAATAAAAATGAAAAAAATGCCCGCAAAAAAAAAACTTTATAAAAAAAAAAAAAAATTTGCGGGCCGCACTAACATTAAACTTTCATATCAAGGTGGGGGCCACAAAATATCGTCTTGCGGGCCGCAATTGGCCCGCGGGCCGCGAGTTTGAGACCCCTGCTCTAATATCTATAATAAGGAGATACAGCAGACCTAGCAGGAATTGCAATACGTGTGGCTCCTGAAGAGTTTGCACTTTCAGTTGCACAGTCTGACGCCTCGGGCTACCTGTCATCATCGGCACAACAGTTACAGTTGATTTATTGGAAAACTGAACAACCACCGTTGCACTCATTAAAGGTCACCTATTATGCAAAATGCACTTTTCCATGTCTTTTAAACATCAATATCTGTCCCCAGTGTGTCTACAGGCCACCATAGTATCATAAAAGACCATCCTCTCTCTTTTTCTCCTCCTCCGTTTGTCCGGAAATGGGTGCAGAAAAAAAAATCGCTTTTTTTCCTTCTCTTCTGACGTCATTAGAGAAATGCAAGCCATGTAAGGGTTTCCTGGTCGAACCAGAGAGAACCTTCAGTAGCTGACCCCGCCCCACAGCGCGTCACTGTCTCTCCTCCTCAACCGAACTTGAGCAAAGTAGCTCCTACTGTTAGTCTGCAAGAACCAGCAGAACAGGCTTCATGTACTCCCATCATCTAAATATAACATGTTCTTTCACAAAGGCTTTATGTAATTACACTGTTTAAACAGATGATATTTATATATTATATATATTTGATGTCATGCATGTAGCAGAGTACAGGTAGTAAATAGTGACTTGTAAGCAACACAACACATTTCTGTTTCACAGTCAAACTTTATTTGAGTTGACAGATGACAATATTAATTATTCACAGCATTTGTAATCATCTCACCTGTTAGTTAGTTATGTTAACATGGTACAGGAGAAAGTCTTCAGCTCTGGTACACTATGGTAAGCTAAGCTCCGGTGGTCTGTAGTCATGGTAACACAGAGACAGCTACTACTGTAAATAATATACCATTACTCTGATCTTCCATACATTTATCTTTTAGCAGAAATAATGAACTGACTACTGTTTCACATCTTCTATTTTCCACCCTGATGGTCGCTGTGTTTACACACCGTGTCATAGCGGTAGCATGTAGCTAACCCGTTAGCATGTAGCTACATGCTAACGGGTTAGCTCTGTATCTCCCATCTGCTCTCAGCTGTCTGCTCTCCTCTGGGATGATTCTGTCGGTCATTTCTCACAGATGGATCTGTAAAGACAGACGTAAAACAGAGTGTATGTTTACGGTTTACAGAGTTGATGCATGAGGTAAACACTGAGTTAACTAACAGAGATATAAATAGTATTATTTACCTGAGAGAAACCGTCAGGAAAACCTGGAGTCTGGACCGCAGATGTTCATCATTTGTCGCCGATTTCTGATCAGATTCCTCCGGTAACGTGCGCTGGGTGAAGTTTCTGGTTTATAAACTTTAAAGTGGTTTATAAGCTCTATTCTAGCTCCTCTCTCTCCACTCCTCCAGAGCTTCTCCGGGAGGGAGGGGGAGATAGTGACGCTGTGTTGTTGAGGACGTTTGATTGACAGAAAACGCTGACCAATCAGAGCAGAGTGGGAGGAGACAGGCTGTGAATCAGTGGTTTTCAGACAGAGGCTGAATTAGGCTCTGAGGCAGGCAGACTCAGGCTGCAGTATGAGAAGAATAAAGGGTTTTTTGAACATTGCAGCATGTAAACATGTTCTAGTGCAACATTAAAATACATCTATGAACCTGGAAATGAGCATAATATGTGACCTTTAAAGTAAACGGGTGGAAAATGTTGTGTGGAATGTGTTTAAAGTCTCAAAGCTCTCCAACTTTAAACAAAACTTTGTAACAAAACATTGTGAATCAGGCAAATCTTGTTTGATTAACGATGCATTGAGAGATTCTGTCTATGGCAGTTAAAGGGTTGTTTATTATGATCTGTGTTGTCTTGAAATATACATTACCACATTGGAAATAAAATGATTTAAAATCAAATAGTGTATTCTAAATGATCCATACACAGTACACAGGCTGGGAGGTTGCATATTTGTGTGGCTGTGAAATGCCCGGGATGGCTGAGAAACGTGTTTACTGTGTGTGTTGTTTAGTCTGTGTGTGGCTTGCCGTGTTTGGACTCCCATGCACCCTGACTGACGTGTTGCTGTGTGTGTTTGTCTTTGTTGTGGGTGCATTGGCAGAGTTACGGCAGATGACTAAGATGAAAAGCACTCGCTGATGCTCTGGGAAACACATCAGCGCGGAGGTGAAGGATAGCAAGCCTTGCAGCGCTGCAACATGCCGTGGTACACATGGAAACTGTATTACTGAGGGAGTCATACTGTATGTAATGTCAGCGGTTGGACTGTAGTACAGTACAAACTCTCATTTTAGAAATAGAGTAGAATAGAAAACACTTTATCGTCTGCTTATCGCGTACAAAAGGCAGAAATTTGTCAATTTTTTTTTGTTTTCCACTTCAGATGGCACCCCCTCAATTTAGGCGGGATTCTAAGCTGATCGTCATAGCGACGCTATGTGAAATTTGCCCTGACATCATCTTCAACGCGACACAAACACTGTGTTCTCTCGCTGGATCCTTCCATCGGCAACCAAACAGAGGAACATCTGTACTTCATCAACGAATAGTGAATAAAAAGATAACGGTCGCCGATCGTAGCTTTGCTATTTAAAAAAGGTGGGTTTATGCCATGGATGTATAAAGAGAACTGGATACAGCGTTGGAGGCGGGGCCCCGTTCATTCCTATGAGAGTTGCTCAGTGGCGCATGAAGCTTAAATGGCTCGACCTTCGTCTGGAAAAGTACCCGGATCTTGGGCACATGGAACATGCGCAGTAGCGTCGTCACGGCTTGCACTCCAGCCTCAGTCTGGGTCTCATTCACATGAACTGAGGAAGGGAAATAACTCTGGATTCGGTTATTAGTGTGTTTTACAACTTTAAAAACTAAAAATTTTAAATAAGGGCTAATAGAGTGTTCGTTCTGGGAAGTTGATTCACCTAAAAAAAATTATCCTCTGAGTTACAGACGTCTCTTTCCCAATGTAAGTCTATAGGAAAAAGTCTTTTTGGGTCCAATGCATCATGTGACGGTCATGTGGTTTGTACAGGATGTCCCTCGTTGCGCAAATGACGACTCTAGTGACAATTTTCTCTGACCAGTCAGTGGTCTGCAGTCGCTTGGAACCTCGACCGAGGTGATACCAAAAAAAAGTACCAGGTACCAGGTACTGTCCACAACTTTTGCCAATGGAAAACCAAAAAAGAACTGTTTCAAGCTCAATGTGATGGACTAACTCAAGGAAGTATTGTTTTACTGAAATACATGGAATCCTGAGGCTAAAACATTACAACATGCTGTGCAAAATGGTTGATTTGTCGTGAGTGTGCAATTTAATAATCCAACTAGGAACATTTTTAATCTACAACAGGTACTGGAACAATCACTGAGGTAAGTTTGGAAAAAAAAACACCTCTCCTGCCAAACCTACTGCAGGAACCACTGTTTAACCCGCTTGTGAATTTTATTGGCGTGCATTTTGCCATCTGATTAACAAGAACACACCAATAAAAATATATTAACCTTTTACGAATACGTGGTAGAGCAGGCAAGTCGACCTTGTTGTATATCCCCCCAGGCGAAGGAGTGGAGCTGTGAGAAATCTGACGTGCAGATCTAACTGCTGGCTCTCTGAGGGACCCGTCCACACAAACCGGACCGCCGGCTAAACCTTCTGCAGCGCGCGGCAGCTTTGATCAATGAGTGCACTCTTCATGCAGAATGACGGTATTACACTGTAACTACACTACAGCTCACAGCTATGAATTAAACACAACATCAGACAACATTGATTAACTCCAAAACCAGCAAGATCAATTTGGTTCTTTTTTTTATCATTTATTCTCTACAAGTAAAAATATCTTTTTAAAGTGCATTCGTACAATGTTGAGTTGGCACACGGCAGGTGTCTTCTCTTGTCATTTCTGGACATTCTGCTCATCAGTTACTGCAAACCCAAATCCACCCTGAACACAATCTGCCAGTGTTGTTTCCAGGGACCTTGAACAGCTCACTTTAGAATTATTGACATCAGAAACTTGAAATTGCAGTTAGAAAATCATCAAATCTTGAAAATGCTTCGCTGACATACCGGACACAGTGACATCATCAGTATGCACTACATTCCAATTGTCATCACTGTAGACCTCGAGTCAATCTTACACAAGGCCGGAGAAGCTTTAGATCTGGTTTCTAATGATCGCTGAATCATTTTTTTGTGATCTCGGGATAACCCCCATGGTTTCTCATGATTATTAGTGAACAATGCATGAGAGTGCACTATGCTAATTATTATAAATACCAGACATGTTGCAGTGATTACCTTATGTCTGAATCTTGAATGTTTTTATCTAATGATTTGAAGATGGCTTGGGTTATGCCCGACATCATGAAATAATTATTTTGTGATGACGAGAAAACAAAATTTGTCATGCTGGGAATATTAAAATTGTCCGTGATCATGAGAAAATAAAAAATAAAACAATTACACCCTTGTATGGAAGCCAAGAGCGGCCCGATTATTATTATTTTTTTAACTCTCATCTTGAGATCATTATTTAATGTTACAATAACAAGTTCATTATTTTGTCTGAAGATAACGTGATACATTTTCTCATGATAACAGGAAGAAAGAAACCAAAAGGTAATTTTTTCAAGATAATTGAAAAAAAAAAAAAAAGAAATTCTCAAAGTAAGAAAAAAAACTGTTTTCTTGAGGTAAAGGAATAAATGTCAAATTCTCATGAGGAAAAAAAAAAAAGTTATTTTCAAATCATCAAAGATCTCATTTTCTCAAGATATTGGAATAAAGACCTTGTTCCAGAGATAACGGGATAAACATTCAATTTTCATGACAAAAATGATTTCAATCAACACCGCTCTGTGCTTCCGTACCAACGGCCTCTAATGCTTTTGTAAACAAATTTGAATGTTCCTGCATTTCTGAAACCACACATTTTTCAAATACAATTTCAGAGAATTTTACTTCTATAACAAAAAAAAAAGAAAAAAAAAGAAACAACAAATCAGTTATGGCATGACATCAACTTTAAATATATGGAAAATTAACAAAATTGGCAGGTCCAATGCAAAAAAAAGATTAGGGTCAAAACCTAACCCATTTCATACACTGCAGAAATACTCTATAGCATAAACATTACTTTTTCATTCGAAAACATCTTCTGCTGTGTGAGCGCTCAGATCCAACCATAAATCTTCCTTTCATATCGTCCTTCTAGCAGTCACATATTGATAATGGCTTTATGTTTCCCTTGGCTTTATCATACAATAATGTGCTTCAGTGATTATTTGGCGACTGTTCATCAACCACAAACCCCTCAGGAGAAGAAAACTAGTCAAGAAAAGTGAAAAGGCAACAATAATTCAGTCATTGAGAACAATTTAGGGGCTAGTAGAACATCTGTCCATAATCCTTAATATCATAGATTGTTCATAACTGCAACAGATACTACTGAGTATGTGTTCATCACTTGTACTCGTGCTGAATTGTGACTCCCAACTATTTCATTCTAACAAGCTTCAGTCATTATGCAAAAAAACTATTGGGAACTTTATCTCATTATGAGAAAACCCATGATTATGATAACACATAGAATAATTATGGCTAAACTAAAATCACAAAATATTATATGGAAGTCTTAATTTTGAGTTTTTTTCTTTGCAATGTTTCCAGGTGTGATGCGTCTCCAAAATATATTAAAAAGAAGTGGATGAAATGGCTTTAGATCCATACAAAACATCGAAAACAACAACATGAGAAAATGTACAGTGAGGCACATTTTAAGTTATGTAAAGAATCTGTTTAGCAATTATGGACAAAATATAACCCGCAAGTTGGTCATGAACAGAGCAGATTAATACACACAACCCAATAATATTCCAAATAGCTGAGCATTAAAAAAATACATTCATCAAGAACAAAAATATAAAATATATTGAAATAAATGGCCCTATTCCCATGATTCACTGCAAAAATATTAAACACAGAAAACAGCTGAAATGTTGTCGGCATCAATGAAAGCTAACGGAACGAAAGTGAAATCATAAGACTTTGAAATCTAAAAGGAACATTTGGGAATAGCCTTATTTGTGGTCGACCACAGTTAGGTGACGAGATGTGGATGACTTTCATCTGATACTGTACAGATATCTCTAGTGAGAGACGGGCCCAGGGTGGGTTTAGCAGCCTAGCTCCATCTAATGTGAAAGGCCAGCAGTTGCCCCTGCTTCCAGTCTTTGTGCTAAACTAGGCTATTACCACATCGGTGTCTTTTTGTGTCTTAACACGTGAAAAAAAAGTGAAACTGTTAGAGGACATTGTGGGGCTCTCATTAGCTACGCTGTGGTTTAAGTTTTAAGAATTCTTTTTACCTGTACAGCAAATGAGGAAATGGGGAGCGACGGGCAACAAATGTTCCCGGCTGTACTTAAACCAGGAGACGTGGCGGTTCATAGTCTGCAATTTAAACCTTTAAGCCACCAGGGCGGCCCAATAATACACATTTCTTCTTCTTCATTTGTCTATTGCGTCGATACCTTTCTGTAGCTGTGTTTCCATTCAATTGACAAGCGAATTTTATGCAAACTTTTGAAATGTCGCAAAAAAAGAAATGAGAATTAGGCGCGTTTCCATCTACCGGTTTGGAGCGAATAAACTAGGCTACAGCACGTAGCTACTTAGTTTGGTCAGAGGTTAGCGGTATAGGCTGCATGGCTGTAATCCTCCACTAAACAGAGTAGAAGAAGAGGTTGGGAACGGAACAAGTCGCCTTCATCGATGTATAAAGAGAACTGGATACAACGTTGGAGGCTCCCGTTCTTTCCTATGAGAGTTGCTCAGTGGCGCATGAAGCCTAAATGGCTCGACTACCGAATGATAAAGTACTGTACGTGTACGAAATAACTCTGGAGGGGCTCGGTTGTCTTTGCAATCTAATTATCTACGAGAGAAAAATGGAGAGAGGTCTTCAGGAATTTGTTTTATGGGAATTTTTGCCGTTTCCATACAGCTTTTCTAATGTGATGCGCAAAAAATTAAGTGATTGGAAACTCAGCTCGTGACCATGTAAATGATGAACGTAATAGCGTTTCTCATGTACTGTAAACTGTGGGTTTTACAGCAAACAAAAGTGATTTCCCAAAATGTCTGATTTTGTCCTCTCCTTGGTAATCTCCAGACCTTTCCTCACCGTTTGGAATATATTGTGAGATTTTCTCAAGAACGCTTCAGTGAAAAAGTGATGTATGATTATTGCCCACGAGTCTCCCAATCTAAGCTACAGTATGTTTTGTGTGTGCAACCACACAGTCAGAGTGGGTATGCACAGCTGCTTTTGTAATGGGCATGAATAAGAACCTTACAGCTGTTCTGCCTGATGTCAAACCTTTGAAGTCATTGATCAAGTTCCTGAAAGGAGTGTAATTAATGTAACCGGGATTGATCGGATTAATTCTCAGTGTGAAATGAATGAGGCGGTTTGTTTTAATAAGTCTGTCTGACCTTCTTTTTTAACATCATCATCATCACGAAGCAGAGCAGCTGCCATCCAAACAAACACACCGAGTGAAGAGAGCCTTTGCTGCTGCCCGTAACGTGCACACCGCAGAAAAAACAGCCAACGTTAACAGACTGACGAGACAATGAAAAAAACGTCAGCTTCATCATTTGACTAAGATGACTCGGTGGTCCCTCACTGGCCTACTGACTAAACCAGACACCACACAGTATATACCTTGGCCCTAACACACCAGGCCACATCTGGGGAAACTTACTGCAGAGCAATGGAAATACATCTCCCACTGTATTCAGCTGGCAGGAGTACCTGTGTAAAATACTGAGGTCTTTCTGAGAAAACGCTCCTACCTCTGTGGAATCGTGTGACGTTTTTCCACATGGTTATTTACTCTTGATTTAAGTATGGAAGAGGCTGGTTCAAGTCCAGCTCTGTAAAGTCACTCGGGTCAGAACTTTTTCACGGCGCACTACTGCTACTGATTGGTACTAGTATTTCATCAGGCTGCTACATTCAAAGGATTGTTCGACTGTAACACGTATATTACAACTCGCGTCTTACTTTCGTAGATTTGGCCATCTTTCCTATCCGTTATAAGCTCATCCTATGTGGGTCATAATCTCTGATTTGTTGAAGGCCACAAGCCAAAACAGGTTGGTCTAACAATAAAGTTGTTGTTTATACAGTATTACAAATGTTGCTGGAGAGTTTTTTTTTCCTTCTTCGTGCACCTTGGAAGTAGGTGAAGTTGTGCCAGAAATCCTGACTCTGCTAACAATCTCTCGTTGCACAGGAAAATAATAAAAGGTTGGTTTACGCCAACCTGTGTGATCATCTGACCACTTGTGTTTGTCTGGAACCATACGTGTGTTGCCATTTCCACCCATTAAAAAAAATAATAATATAAATATAAATATATATATATATATATATATAAAAATATATATATATAAATATATATATATTTATATATATACAAATATATATATAAATATATATATATTTATATATATATAAATATATATATATATATAAATATATATATATATATATATATATATATATAAATATATATATAAATATATATATATATATAAATAAATATATATATATATATAAATATATATATAAATATATATATAAATATAAATATAAATATATATATATATATATAAATATATATATAAATATATATATATATATATATATATATATATATATATAAATATATATATAAATATATATATATATATAAATATATATATATATATAAATATATATATATATATATAAATATATATATAAATATATATATAAATATATATATAAATATATATATATATATATATATATAGGTAGGGCTAAATCAGTATCACTGTATTAATAAGGATATTTCCCCATATGGAAAATGTGTATAAAATGATGTTCACACTACAATTATCTGCATGTATGGCATCAGACAAAATTATTCAAATGTGCAAAAGAAGTAACCCATTTTGTTAGTTTTTAAATAAATTCTAGTTTTCTCAATAATCTAAATTTAGACACTCTACAGAACAATAGGATCATATATCGATGATATGACTGAATTATCTACCCGCCCGGTTGATGTGTTATTTTGCACATATGTGGGAATGTTTCATGATACGAATCTTGGTTCGTTTCCAATGTGATGTGTTTTAGACATGCTAATTGAAGAGCCTGTTCCTTGTTAGTCAAACAGTCAATTGGCCATCATGGTTTTGGTTGACGGAGACAGTTGTCGTCAATTTGTGGTTTTTGCTTTTACATTTTTTTCTTAACGTGGAATAAGTTATTAGTTCATTACTGGAAAGTTAAAGTCACATCTCTGATATAATATTCACAAATATGCTTTGGTCCTCAATAGGGCTGCAACTTTATATTCCAAAGTCGAACATTCGTTTGAATGTGGGGAAAATTAACTAGAATGAATTTGATGTTCGCTCAAAATTGTTCAAACTTGATTTGTTTTGTTTTGTTTAAGTGACAGCCCTCGTCCTTAATGAACACTAGACTTCTGTGTGACTACATTCATCTGAAAAGGTACAATAACTCAAAAATCCTCTGTCGAGCTTTTTATCACCTTGGAAGCATCCTGATTGGTCCGGCCACCCTGGAACCAACTACAGCTGGACAGACCAGCTGTGTGGAGGAGATTCTGTCATGGGCCAATAGCAAGGCCCTGTTAGACGGGCTTTGCATGTACACATAGAACTGGAGTTACAGCCAGGTAACCTCTAATTGTGTTGCTCAACATTTGGCAAAACTGGGACAAGCCAAACTCTTCACATTCAAACCATCAAAAGAAAGAGAAGCAGGAAAAGAACAAAGCGTTAAGTGGAACAGTTATGATAGAAACAGATCAGCGACTGCTTTAGTGTCAGTTCAGTGAGCCGTTGGTCAGTTTAGTCCATTCCTACTTCTCCCCCGAACTGTCAAACAGTGGCACTGACTCACCTTTTGAATTCACAGCGCCACTGCGTCACCATCCAGTCCATCTTCCGTTCTACCGTCTCTGACTCCAAGCGCAAAAACAATCTCCACTGCATTGTGCTTTGCCTCTTCCTCCTCCCTCACACCCCAGAGTCTGTGTACATGCCGTTGATCAGGTAGTCCACCTGGGTGTAGTCCTTCCTCCTGTAGCTCTCGTAGGCCTGCGTGACAAACAAAGCCACCGTGACCAAGAAGAAGAGCAGGCCGAAGAGCAGGACGGCCAGTAAAGACGCCGTGTCCACCAGCTGCCTGGTCAAAGCTGCCCCCGCTTCATCTACCATGGAAACTCTCGTTCCCGAGGCGACGGGCTCGTTGCGATCGGCGGGAGTGCTGGTACTGGCAACGGTTGTGGTGGTAGGCCCTTTGGGTAAAGAGGTCTGAATTGGTGGCATCCCAGTAGGTGGGGCATTTGGCTGTGGCGCGGCAGTTGGTGGTGGTGGTGGTGCTGGAGGTGACCTCTTTGTACCTGTGGTTGTAGTAATAGTGACAGTTGTGTTGGCTCTTGTAAGTGTGGTTGTTGCTTTTACCGTTGTTGCAGGCTGTGCTGCTGCTGTAGACGATCTTGTTGTTGTAGGCGTTGTTGCTGCTGCTGTAGAAGTTGTTGTTGTTGTTGTTGTTGTTGTAGGCGTTGTTGCTGCTGCTGTAGAAGTTGTTGTTGTTGTTGTTGTTGTTGTAGGCGTTGTTGCTGCTGCTGTAGAAGTTGTTGTTGTTGTTGTTGTAGGCGTTGTTGCTGCTGCTGTAGACGTTGTTGTTGTTGTTGTTGTTGTTGTTGTAGACGTTGCTGCTGCTGCTGCTGCTGTAGTCGACGTTGGTGTTGTTGTGGTTGTAGAAGTCACCAGTAAAGTGGTTGTGAATACATTCTTAACAGGTTCTGTAGTTGTGGATGTACTAGTACCAGTGCTGGTGATGGGTCCAGTATGAGCAGCCTGTGGAGGCGAGCCTGTGATGGTAGAAGGAAGAGGGACTGCAGGCTGAGGGACTGCAGGCTGAGGGACTGGAGTCGAGGACACTACAGAGTCCTTTAACGTGTGGCTGAGCGGGTCATCCTGTGTGTCTTCTGAGTTCAGTTGTAGAGTTGTTGCATTTTCACTGACACCATTATCACCTGGGGAACAAACAACTCCATGAATGACTAAGCTTTAAAAGAAAGAAAAAAACAAAACTTCAATTCATTATAAAACATAGGAGACCTGAATAACATAACCTATGTAAGCCTATGTGGGACAGAGGCAACACTGATGATAGCAGCTTTGTAAAGTATTTAGACACGTTTAGCTGACAATGATGTAAATTGAAATCTCCACCAATTGTCAATGCAAACAATTTTTCAAAATCTTTTTTTTAACTTATAGAGCATCAATTTGCCTCTTCAATGGAACTGTTCAACACAATAAATTAGCAAATAAACAGCACAGAGCAGCAACACAATAAGAGCACAAATGACATTCAAGCCTGATGTGTCTGATCGATGCTGCAAGCTGCATGTTTTATGTTTATATACGTACGTATAGGTTTTGTTTTTGCCCTTTGCACGGCGTATAAATGCTGCTTAAACACTGAAAACATCACCACAGTTTTAAAAAACAGTTACCAGTTTTTGATTTTGAATGAATGAACAGCTGCATCTGTGCATAGCAGACATATTTGTGTCAGCTGTACCATGTGGCCACAGCTCCTTCCTGTATAAATCCTGCTCGTACTCACATGTAGCAGCGGCGCAGTTAGCTTGTGTTGTGTTGAGCCGGGTCAGGGGCTCGGCCGGAACTGGGTCCTTTTTAGGTACGCTGGAGGAGGAGCAGTCAGTGAGGAGCAGCAGGCAGAGGAGATGAAGACACACCGATGGACTCAGCTGGAGCGCTGAGGGATACGGGGACATGGTGGACTGGGGGGGGGGTATTGACACAGACTCACACACTCACACACTACCCTGAAGTAACACACTCACATACGCCTACAGTGAATTTACACACACATGTGCACACTCACATAGGCACAGTCAGGCGTACACACACACTATCAAGCTTGCACACACACACAAGGGGTTCGAGGTTCAGCTGAAATAGGAGGATGGAGACCAGGAGGACGTGAAGGCAGCATCCGCTCTCTGGACCTACACAAGACATCAAGAGGAACACAACAGCAGCCGTTAGAGATGCATCGAATCAACATGGAGTCGCCTTTATTGTTGTGTCACAGTTATGTTATCATGGATTAAAAACTCTTTCAATAGATGTGTTCAAGGATGCTCTCACTTTTGAGACTGGTTTAGTCTGGTGTTATTCTGTTTTTTTATACTTAATATATACTACTATTTTAAACGTAATACTTTCTGGCTGCATTGCCTGCATTGTCTGTGGCATTCAGCCCCAGCCCATTCATTCCTAATGAAGGGGTAAATACAGTATATAGTTTCATATTTTATTAAAAAAAAAGTAGCTGTTTCCTAAAACAGCTGGCCACTGTAGTTTATATCAAACGTTACTCAAACAGGAGGAAAGGGTGCATTTGTTCAGCAGCGGATTAATCCACATTTGGTGCTTTAGTGAGTATTTGGGGCAGCAGGACGGTGTATGTGGGATTGAGTCAAAATAAACTACAGTGTGTGTGTTGATGGTGATGAAGATGTCACCAGTGACACAGTGACGCTCATTGTCTTTAACAACAATGAAGCTCTGTGGCACAGAGGAGACGGATGGACAGACAGACAGACAGACTTTATTGATCCCTTAATGGAAACTGAGGTGTTACAGCAGCAATACATCACAAAAAAAATGTGCATAACTCACAAAAACCACCATATTTACAAATCTCTATATACATACCAACTACTCTACTTCAAACTAGATAAAAGAGATAAAAAAATACAGTAAAATAGAATTAAAGATATGTCTCTGCTGTGCAAATTGAAAGTAAAATATGCGTTGTGCATTGCCGCTCAGAACAGAAGTGTCCTCTCCCGGCACAGAGGAGAGTCATTGTGTGTTGAGATATCGGGCTTTGATATACACACACGATGCTTGTTAGTAGATACATTAACTGTTGGTCTGGCTCTGCACATGGGATTTGTTGACAATAAAGTAAACACATAGAATATCACCACACGCATATTTAATCATAACATTCTTGATTGCTTATTGTTTGTCTTTGATTTTCAGAGACGTTTGCATACCGACTGTAATTCAGTTCACAGACTAAAACATGCAAAACCACCAGTATGGTCCTTTGTGTACAAGCGGACAGCAAATTACTGCAAACAAATTGCATTCAGCCCTTTCCCATAAAATGTAATGATAGCTTGGAGCAGAGAGGAGTATGGTTCATCACAGGAGACAGAAAGCAGCACCACAAGCCAAACATGAGGGATGACTGCCATCTAGTGTCTGAACAATACAAGTATCTCTAAAGTTCACTTTATGCAAAGAGCCACAAGTGTATGGTTTTACTCCAGAGTATTTTAAATTGAAATGTTAATGTAAACTGGAAATGAAAATCCAGTTGATGCAGTAGATGCTGTAGTTGGAACAAAATTAAAGGTCCCATATTGTGCTCATTTTCAGGTTCATACTTGTATTTTGTGTTTCTACTAGAACGTGTTTACATGCTGTAATGTTAAAAAAAAACAACTTTATTTTCCTCATACTGTCTGCCTGAATATACCTGTATTTACCCTCTGTCTGAAACACTCCGTTTTAGTGCATTTCAATGGAATTGCAACGGCACTGCGTTGCTAGGCAACGGTGTGGGTCCATGTTTACTTCCTGTCAGCTGATGTTATTCACATACACTGCAACAGGAAAAAAAACTGGGACACATTTAGAATGTTTACATTTAAACCATGTAATGGTCTAAATATTGTATATTTGTGACATCAAAAATGGACAGAAAGCCTAACGACTTGTTTTCAAACGCACAATTTCTGAATACGGGCTGTGTGTATTTCCGTATATTGAACGTTTGATAGTTTAACAGTATTTATACAGCACTTAAACCTGCTTTTATAAAAGACCTGAAAATCTCACTTTTTACAATGTGGGACCTTTAAGCAGCAATAGATGCATGAAGTAAGAAAGTGTATAATCTTATTTGTTTGTTTGTTGTAGCCTTTATAAGCCCATTTTAAAGTAACACTACGGTGTCTTTTAATACAAGTCAAATAGCGGTGGTTGTTGATTGTGTCAAACCTATACATATACAAGGCTCTATCCACAGGCTTTGGTTCAAGTTCTAGTGCAATTTCTGCTTCCAATCACTACCTAAACTGCATTTACGGGGCCTTGAATTGGTGTCGGAGCTAAACAAGCGATAATCAACATTGCCTGTAGTGAAAGAAATCAAAAATTCTAACTTGTTGAACCCAAAATGGCCATACGCAAACATCATCATCTAACCCTCTGGGGCGTTTCGTCAGAAATCAATCACTTTCTGACCTCACCCCTTTGGACTTGAACACGTTTCCTCCACGTTAACATGTACGAGAGTGTGTTAGAACGTGGTTTGATTAACCAGAATGACCGACCATTCAGGAGACCCTCAAAGTTGACACATATTGTACGACCACCCGTCCTAAAGACACAGATATCGTCTTCAAAAAATAAACATAACAAGCTTTTTTCATTTTTTAATATGTTATAAAATCGACATTCCTAATATCTATCAGTTGAGCAATAGCAGACTTATAGTATATGGCGGGTCGGTCAGTCTGACACATGAATCCTTAATGTTGCCCATGATTTTCTATTTCATCTCAAATATTACTTCAGCTTTCTCATTTGTTCGTTCTTTTTTTTTTTTTACTGAAAGACAGAAAATTCAAATTAAATGATATAATAAAGAAGCACAAGTCAGCAAAAATGTGTAGTGCAAAGTCAAGTGAAGGTGTGAAGATCTTTACTTTTTATTTAGAAGCCACTGGTCACAGGCTGGTGATGCTTTGCTCATCTCATCTGAACTTAGTATGTTCTTCCTGTTGCTGTGTATGGCTCCACTGAAGTGAGCACATCGTCCAAATCAGCAGGACTTCATCACCAATTGCAATATGTCAATATTATGAGCATCTGAGGGATGAGCTCCTACAAGAAAATCTTGGTGGTAGCTCAACATGTCTTTAAAAATAAAGTGCAGTACATGAGTAAATGTACTTACCTACCTACCATATATTCAGGAGTCTGCTGTTGCTCAACCGTTAGTGGCAACATAAAAACTTTAGGAGATGTAAAGAAGTGTCTACCCTACAATATATTAATAAATGAAAAAATGAGTTCATGCTTTTTTTGCAAATTAAGATTTAAGGACAAAATATGATGCATATTTGTGTTGTGTCTTTAGGAGGGTCCACTTTGAGGGTCTCCTGAATGGTTGGTCATTCTGGTTAATTAAACCACGTTCTGACACTCTGTTATCGATTTGTGACAGGAAGCCCCTTCATTGGCGTGCCATACAGAAAAAACTGAACAAGAGACCAACTTGAGTGGCACCACAAAGTGAGTACTGGCCTCAGCCTGACCATCCTGATGGAAATGTTCTGGCTCTGCCACTCGGTTACATGTTCATTGGTTTGATTGATGTAGCTCAGCTACGCGCTCCTTTAATCTTTAGTGTGCTTTCAACCAAGAATCCCCATCACATCTTGACTATTGTAGGTCAGAGTAGCTGAATTGGTCAGCTGATAGAAATACAAAAAGTGGGCAGGAGGAGATGGAGAGAGTTGACAGAGGAAAACAGAGTGAGACAAGAGGATGACAAAGTCACAGAGGGGAGGAGAGATCAGGAAACATGAACATGAGAAGAAGGAGAAGAAGTGAATGGGAAGTATGAATGAACCGAGTGAGAAAGACGAGACATGATCAGATACGAACAGGAACTGATAGAGGGGGATAAAGACAAAGGGGACACATGACCCAGTGCCAACAAATCCACATGGACCTCATCAATTCCAGGAGAGTAAACTGGCAGACACTATTGTCCATGTAGGCTTTTGCTTGTACAACTTATTTAGAAGTTAAGTTACTAATAAGAGTTATCCATTAAATAGGAAAGGCCTGCTATTAAAGCCACTGGAGGAGACATTAACGAGGACTGGTTTCATTCAGCTCAGCTCAGCACAGAGACCTGCCCTGAATGTCAACAGGCCTGCAGCAGCAGGACACAGTCACAGCTCGGGACAACTCGGGACAGCTCGGCAGCCTACGGTCGCCTACGTGGAGAAAAGTAGTGAAGGCACGCGCTCTACATACACCGTCTGCCCACACCTCTGGACCAAAGTCTTCTTCACACATCCAGATGTGTAACGTTGCCTCGGGTACTCAACTCAACAAGACTTTAGGACATCCATTTAAACAGCCTACCAACCAACCAACGCATAACGTTATCTCAACAAACATCTTTATAATCCAGTAACTCTTCAACATACACCGTGACATTAACCCACATGTATCTGAATAACGTGAGTGTGTTGTTGTCTCCGTGTTATGATGCTGCCTGGTGGCTCAATAAGCAGAGGAACGGACCTCCAGCACACCGACACTAACATTGGTCCATGACATGTTTGTAACTAACATTACAGAAGTCTCCAACAGTAACGTTAGTCCAGATGTGTAACACCAAAGTTTAGCCCTCATCAGACTACTGCTGCTAACACGACAACACGTCAACAGTTACAACTCACACGGCTCAAGTTAACGGAGGGTGAGAGATGTTTAACATGTTACAGGTAGTTAACATGTTAACAGTAAACAGGGTGGACTTCAGAAGAGGTCACGTTCATGTAAAGATATCTCCCTTTAACAGAGAACTCAGTGAACATCCACATTGTAGCCGAGCTAATGCTAACAAGCTGTCTCCATCAGGCTGGTTTATCTGGAGAATCTCTACAACGGTTAACTAAATACAGTTTTAATAACTTCAGAGACTCACCAGCGGTATGTTGTGATCCATTTAATGAAGCCAACCAGCAGACACACAGACAGACAGACAGACAGAGAGACAGACAGACAGGTAGCCAGCAGGATAAACTGAACCAACTCAATACTTCCTGGAAGCAGGCAAGGCCTGTGGAAGGAGGATGGGACACGGACAGAGAGGGGTCTACGACGCATGCGTAGTGTAACTGGAGCTGCGGTCCTGCGTTGCGATTGGTCTTTACTACGCATGTGTTGTACCCCTAAAGGTAAGACGCGGTGATGATGCGTGATCATAGCCTCCTTCAATAGGCCTTGGAAGCAGAATATAAAGAGTTCTTCTTCTTTGGCTTCATTTCTGGCAGCGCAGACTCATCGTGAGCGTGTTACTGCCCTCTGCAGGTCACAACCAACTACAACAAGATACCATTAAAATACTACTCTTGCTGAAGTAAGCGGCAATATCATATGCATAAATTAAAATTATTAGTAGTAGTATTATTACAAATTATATTAATAATAGGCCAATAATAATAATGATAATAACAACAATAATAAAAAACAATAGTGTTATTATTATTAGAATCCTTGAATTCAGAATGACTGCCCCGCCTCACCAAACAAACAGCAACAATACCTGAACAGTTCAGTTACAATACCTATTTCATTTCAACAAGGTGTCAATGTTCACATTTATTGAGGGCAACTTCACTCAAATAAAGAAAGAACAACCTTTGTATGTCTTATGCAGCATATAAGATAAGATAAGATAAGATATTCCTTTCTCAGTCCCGCAGTGGGGAAATTTGCAAACCTAAAGTGTCCTGTAAAATCTGAATTCATCCCACATCTATATATATATATATATAGATGTGGGATGATATAAGTAGTAGAATATATATATTCTACGACTTAATTTCCCAAAATACCTGCATATTAGATCTATAAAGTAACCACTTCCTCTCATGTCTTGGTTTAGTTGTTTGTCTTAATCAGTTAAACACAGTAATTAGTAGGAGAAATGGTAGTATTGTTACTACATTATCATCATGTTGTTGTTGTTGCTGTTGTTGTTGTTCACAGTTCATTCATTTAGTTAGTTAATCCTTTATTTAAACAGGTGCTCTCATTGGATTAAAGTGTCGTTTTCATAAGAGACCTGTATACAAGAAAAATAAAAGCAGTACAAACGCACAAGCAAACACAAATACACAATACAAAAATGAGTTACAAGCAGCATTCAGATTGCCTTTGAGGGTTTTTAAAATGTCTTTATTTTTCCCATTTGGCCAGACAATGCTCTTTCAGGCACGTCACTTTCATTTGTAGAGCCTGATGCTCACCAGGCTCTCTCCTTCTCTTTCAGCTGGAGACCTCCTTGTGAATGTACTTCATCTTGAATACAATTACAACATTTCATTCATCACACATGGGTCTACATATAATTCATAAAGATTGTAATTTAGGCTAAATTGAACAAAATATTACATTACACTTCACAGATACATGTGTACTTTCAACTTAAACAAATGATACTGAGGCAGAAATGCATATTTGTCTAGCTGGACAATGAAAAACATTTGGGGTCTGCTTATTTGAATAAATTTGAAATGTCTAAACAATTGAATAGTTTTAGTCAATTTAGAATTTTTGAGTTTTAAGTTTTCAATCATAGTCAAATATGTTTTAAAATCAGTATCTTTAAAAAATAATAAAGCCATATCATTTTATGTATATAATATTTTGCAAGGATAATAATCAAATTAATCATAAAAATCTCATCTGCTGAAAAACTGGGATTGTTGACAGTAATATCTCAATCTTTGTTAGGATGATATCTTTTTCAAAATGTTTTGAAAGATTCTTCTGTAAATTAAACCAAAAAGAAGTAGCAAGAAAACAATCTACAATCACATGTTCAATAGTTTCCGATCAATAACTTATGAGCTCTGAAAAAGGACCGGAAAAGAGCTGCTGTAATGTAATTCTGTAAAAACGTCAACCAATCACTTCCTCGATGTCCGCTTTGAAAGAACCAATCAGATGTCTCCCTGCCTCCCTTGGCGTGCACCCGCATGAACTCAGAGCGCGTAACCGCCGCAGGTTAACAGGAGGATGGAGGAGAAAGCTCAGCCTGCAGCAGCTCTACCGAGGTTACTTGTAACAGCTCGTCCTGCTAAAAAGCCAAAGAAAAGAAAGACAGAAGCAGAAAAAACTGCGACTAAAAAGGCTTCAGATAAAGCTCGAGCACAAACCCGAGTTTACATCGGGACATGTTTCCAGAGATGGAGACAACTGAGAGAGATGAAGGGCCTGCAGAGTGATGAACACGTTGCTGTCTATCTGATGGACAGGTACGCTTTGGTTTGTTCTTTTGGGGGGATTTGTTGTTTTCATGAAATATCTAGCCACTGTAGCTATTCAGGTAGTCATATACACAATGCTAACGGTAGCTTCCTTGTCGGTCTAAGCTAGTACATTAACAGCTAGCTCTGTTTACACATTCCTATCTGACATAACACATGTTTAGCGGTGTCTAAACATGTGTCCATTTGTTGTTTTCATGAAATGTCTAGCCACCGCAGCTATTTCTGTAGTCATATGCACACAATGCTAACGATAGCTTCCCTGTTGATCTAGACCAGAGGTCTAGTAGCAACCTGCAGCTCTTTAGCTCCTCTCCAGTGGCTCCCTGTGGATTATTATAAACATGGGAATGATGTAGATCTATGGTACGACGGAGTGTTAGGACCACATTGAGGAAATAATAAATAAATCTGAGATTTCGAGAATAAACTCATAATATTATGAGAATAAAGTCGTAATATTATGATAATAAAGTCAGACGTTTTTGAGAAAAAAGTCAGAAGTTTACGAGAAAAAAAGTCGTAGTATATGAGAATAAAGTCCTAATATTATAAAGTAGCAATTTTACGTGTTATTTTATTTTTTTCTCTTAAACTTATGACTTTATTCCCATAATATTACAACTTTTTTCTCGTAAATTTAGGATTTTTTTTCTCGTAATATTATGACTTTATTCTGGAAATCTCAGATGTTTTTTCTCTCAATGTGGCCCTAATACTCCATAGTACATTTGCACTTGGGCACTCACTGCATTAGACTTACAGTATATAGGCTACTAATGTTTTGAGAATCCCCACAGATTTTTTTTTTGCCTAAATTGGTTCTTTAGATAGTAAAAGTTGCTGACCCCTGATCTAGGCTAATACATTAGCTATGTTTACACATTCCTATCTAACATAAGGCTAGCTACTTGTGTAGCGTTATATGGTCGGCGGTGTCTAAACGTGTCGTTTACATATTGGCGTTTAACAACTGTGTTGAAGCAGGTTATGTGTGTTTTTTTTTTTGTAGTTTCGAGAAGGATCCATCAATTTCGACGCCATGTAAACACGAATTAATGAGAACACCTCCCCCTGCTGTGTCAACTGTTGTTACGGAATCTCTCTCAGGCCGGTGAGTCTAGCGTGATGCAGATATGAACATGGCTTAGATGACCGTTCTCTTTGATGGGTAATAAATAGACAACACCCCAGATCCAATTGCCACAGGCGAGCCTACATTTCCAGAGGCATCACATGTCATGGTTGAGGATGACATAAATTGGCCATCCTGCATCCATTGCATATCATGACAGCCTGAAGCAGCTTGCCCAGTATCTCATTCTACCTGTCAACATGTGTCCTACTAAGGAGCCAAACAAGACGGTAGAGTGCCGGTCACCTGGACCATTCAAAGTCAATGTCAAGTCCAGGGGAACAGCTGCTGTTGTTGAATGGGTGAGTCTTTATTTGGCATAAAACTTCATTATTTACAGTTCTTATCATTCATGTGTTCATTATTCATTATGTTTTCTGTTATGTATTTTTTTCGACACTTTTTCTCAGGTGTGTCCTTATGGCCATACAGTTTTTAAATGGGCTTCCCAGCCAACGTTGAAATATGGCATGCTGGTTGGAGACTTCATGTTGGCCTTTAATATCCTGTTGTCAGGCAACACCTATGCCAAGATATCACTGCTATTCCGGTTTATGACAATGGGGACAGTGGAGAGGTCAACATTGTTCAGGATCCAGGACTCTTACTGTGTGGACACTGTGAAGGAGTTCTGGAGTGAGAAGAGAGCCGCAATCATCACCCAGCTTCAGCCAAAAGGGCCTGTTGTGGCACTGGGTGAGTTTGACACACACACACACACACACACACACACACACACACACACACACACACACACACACATACCAGACATACACCATATAAAATAATTATTTGTTCCCAAGAGATGGCATTAGTATGGCAAATGCATGGTGATACAAAGAGCAAAAACAGAAAAAAAAGTCAAGTGCAGTCATAAAAAAAGTACGATAAAGTTATAAATCAAATTCAAAACAATGGGCACAAAATGTCCATTATTTGTTTACTGGTGTTACTCAATTGATTGCAAACTGATGCCAGGCTCCAGGGCTCTTTGTGTATGCTATTTGAAAAGTTGATAAGATTTTCTATGAGGTTTTTATTTTTAAGATATGAAGCGCTAGAGAGATATATTTCCTGTTTTTTTTGTCATGTAGTTGGATCATTATGACATGACCAATTTATCTCAGTTTGGAACACTGTATTTACCCTTGTTGCTTTCTTTTTGTTGTCATTTCTCTTTTTTTGTTTGTTCTATGTCAAGGCTGGGCAGCAAAGGGAGTGTGCCATTCTTCAGACCTGGAACGAGGATATCTGTAACCACTTTTGGTATTGCTGCAAGACTGCAGATAATAACAAAGATGTCTTTGTAAGTATTATAGCAATTTATCTATTTAGGTCTGACCCTTTTATTGAATATATTTTGTGCAAACTTTGTTTCATTTCTTGCTGACCTCATTACTCACAATTCATTTGTAACCTTTCTTCCTCAGGACATGTGGACTGGACTCCTCCAACATGTGACAGGACAACATGTGTGGATCAGCATGGCCCCTTGGTTGAGGACGACTGTATTTCAGGCTTTATCTGAGGCATTTCTCAAAGACTTTCAACCCAGTGCTGAAATGGCAATTTTTGGAGTTCCGGGGGAGGTTATATTAACGACGAATAAAATAAAAGATGTGTTTGCCTTTGCAACCCTTCTTGCTCGGAGAAGGATCTTGTGGGAGTGGAAATCGGAACGCCCACCGAAAGCTAAAATATTCCGTCAGAGGGTCAACCCAAAAATTCCACACAACATGGGACCCTTTAGTTTAGTATCTTATTTCAAAAGGCTTAAGACCCTTCCCCAAAATTAAGCAGGCACTGTAACCCCAGGAACAGCTCATTGAGAACCTCTACACACTAGAATTGGGACTAGAATATGCATATATACTTGAACATCCACAAATTTGTTTGATATAATATTAATTAATATTATTAATATACATATTTCAAAGCATATGTATGTATCTTTTCCTATGCAAAATGTTAAATTAATTAATCTATATGTTTTATTTTATTATTTTATTAATTTTTATTTTACTTTGTATTTATTTATTTGTTATTTACATTTTTATAATCTTACTAACCATTATTTCCTGTGTAGATATGTTATCATATGTGGGGTTAATAATGTTCCTTTTTCTCAAATAAAAATATTTTAAAAAAGAGCTGGCTTTATAAACACTGACTTGAATATGCAGCTCACTTTATGTTATAGAGTTATTTTCTGTGCCAAAAAACGGACATTAAGTCATCAGAGACAAATTAAATAGCTATCGTTTAACTTTTTAAATCCAAAAGTACACATTCAACACAAGGAAGATGTGTCACTGTCACACAGTTATCAGTGTGATCAGTAGGCACCTCACTGATGATCCACTAGACTCGCAGGGTGTTATTACATCAAATGTACCGTACAACTGTCCAGCCTACCATGCCACTAGTGAGACTGGCAAAACTAGTACTACCTGTATTACTATTTCTCCTCCTACCAACGTCTACTTCCACTGCTAAATAAACACGTATTACTATTAAACAGGTGCAAAACATGATAGTTGCCAGGAGAAATCACCCTTTAGAGCCTCCATCCTATTTTGTATTTAATTGTTTTCTAATTATTCTGAAACCAACCAACTAATTTTCCCTCCTGCTACCTAAAAAGAGTAGTAATTTTAATAACATACATAGGTAGTAGGGCAGGAATTTGGCGTAAACTGCATTACTAATCTTAATCTTTATTGTACTATGCTGGAGTAGAGTTCATTGAAGAAATGTTTATCTGACAAATGTGCTACATTTGAATCCATGCCCTAATAATCTGGGCTGCTCTAGCTGATCTAATCAAGGATCCCCAACAAGGTCAAGTGAATGTGCTCTTCAATACTCTGAATTGAATATCAGGCCAACAGAAGAACATTTACTGAATTAGATTAGATTTCTTTAGGGAATAACGAGCTAGTAGTAGTAGTAGTAGTAGTAGTCTTTTTTTAAATTATTACATTACGCGCAGAAGTTATTACATTATTCCATTTTTTTTTGCTGTTTATAATGTAATAATGTTCACATTATGAACAAAACTGCTCAAGGTTTTATTACATTTACATATACATTTAAATTATTACATTATGTGCAGTTATAATGTTGGGAGTTGCTACAAACAACCCCACATGGCAATGTTAGGGTATAGATATAGTTATAGAACTTCACTGACTGGACCGAAGTTCTATTACTATAGATATAGTACTAGAAGATGGGTCCAGTAGTAGTAGTAGTAGTAATGTTAGGGCGTACCTATAGTACTAGAAGTTGTGTCCAGTAGTAGTGGTAGTGGAAGTAGTAATAGTAGTAGTAATGTTAGGGTGGACCTATAGATATAGTACTAGAAGTTGGGTCCAGTGGTAGTAATTGTAGTAGTAATAGTAGTAGTAGTAATAATAGTAGTAGTAGGACGGACCTATAGATATAGTACTAGAAGTTGTGTCCAGTAGTAGTAGTAGGCCTAGTAATAGTGGTAATAGTAGTAGTAGTAGTAGTAGTAGTAGTAGTAGTAGTAGTAGGACGGACCTATAGATATAGTACTAGAAGTTGTGTCCAGTCAGTGATACTGAGGGGAAATGACACAAAGTTGAAGGTATTTTAAAAACCTCCATTCATTGTTTTTTTCTGGTTCTTGTCATTTAGTTGTTTGTGTGTGTCCATGTCTCATTGAGCACTTTTTAACTGACCTGTGCAACACAAATATCATTGACCTTTACCTTACTAACAGTAAAACAAACACAACTGCAGACACTAGTACAACTACAGATGCATGAACTGATATTGCAGTAGCCTGTTGACTTAAAAAGGCACTAAATGGAACCACTTATATAAAACACCTGTGTAACCTCCGAGTGGTGCATGTAGGGAGAGAACCAGCCGCATGTTGTAGCATTATGGGAGGAATGTTTGCAGAGAGGTGATGGACACGTCCATGAATAACTATAGTGTGAATGCTGTCAGCAGACTGCAGCTCAGCTCAGCTCTGCTGCTGTAGGGAGGAGGAGGGAGGTTATATGAGGACACGTCCCGAGCTCTCCGGTCACGGTGTCTGATACCGGAGGTGCGACGGCCAATTAAATTCCGACGCTGCCTGAGGGCGGTCAACGTCACGCCCCCCTCTCTCCCCCCCACTAACACATCTCTGGCAGACTGGCACAGACAAACAGACATTGAGACCAGTATCAGTAACACATTAACAGTATCAGTCCTAGCGGTAGACCTGTCTGTTGTCTCGTCCCTGCTGTCCTCCAGTCGTCGGACTATGTCTCTGCCCGCCGTGTCCCGGTTGTTGAGGAGCTCTCTGAGGACTCAGCTCGTCTCTGTGGCGAATGTGTCGTCTAAACCTGCCAAACACCACATCAGTGCAGGGGTGAGTTCACGTTCACTGCTGACCATGACCTGACCTGACCGGACATGACCCCGCCTCTGTCTATGTACGGTTATAACGTTCATAGGATCTATTCTCGGTCTGATATGACGGAGCAGTATTCAGCCTGCTGAGCTCACATTCCTCTAACTGCGTCAAACTTTACATTTTCATGCTTCACTAACAGCCTACTTAGTTATATCTCTCTATATATAATGTTGATTTTACTATTTTATCCGGGCACCTGCTGGTAGCCTTTATTTTATTTGATCAAATTCATTTATTATTGAACTCATTTGACAAGTGCGTCAACAGCTCGCCATTATTCCGCCTAAAGCCAACACGTCTCTGCTATCAGCTCAGACATGAAGAGGAAGGAGAGATTAGAGAAATGTTCACACATCCTACAGCCGAGCATGTATCGATATATTATATTATTATATTATACTATTATGTTTTATTAAAGCACTGCACAAGTTAAAGATGGTAATATATAGTTAGTAGAGTGTTGTTGTGTTGAGTGTTGAGCAGGTGCCAGGTGTCTGACCTTGATGTTGATCACGGTCACAGTCACAGAGACTCACTAACCACAATAATAGTTATTAGTTTACATTTATCTCATTTGTTCCTGTTTGGAGAGTTATTATAATAATTAAGAGCATTTTAACACCGGGGCTACATATTGATAATACGGCTACATATCAGCCTATAAGTATGAGGACTAGGGGAGACCGGGGTCAGTTGGAACATTTCTTAGTTTCCTCAAGTTACAACTTGAAAACAAAAATAAGCAGAATTGTATCAAATTTTGTTACACGTCCTCTATGTGGAAATAGTTACAGACGTATTATGAATATGAATATGATGAACAAAGTATATTTATCGAGAAGATTGCATTGCATCATTACAATTTGGCCCAGCATGTGAGGTCAGCTGTGACACTGCAAATAAATGCATTTTTACACATTTGAATGTATGAAATGTATTTTTACTTTGCGCGTGTTAACCATGTTAAGAGAGAGGTGCTATTTAAGAAAAGATGATTGTTATTGTTACTTTCTTGATAGCAGCATTCATTTGTTCACCTCTGTTTGACCCACATCAGATTATGGCAGTTATGGCAAGCCCCCCCTTCCATAACTACATGGACTAGATGCACTTTATTTTACCATGCACTTTAACCTTTGACATTATTGCAATTTGAACTGCATTATTTGTTTAATGATATTGTACATGCGGACTGACTATATTTATTATGTATTTCATTATTTTTTATAATCATTGTCTTTATTATAATCATTGTCTTTTATATTGTATTCATTGTCTACTTACTTTATACTGCCCTTTAAGACAGTTTGCATATACAACACTGGTCACTATCCTTATATCTGTCACTTTGTATAGTACCCTATAATTATAGACTGTCTTTTAATGCATCGTGTATTTGATGGGGAGTTGCAAACTCAATTTAGTTGTACCTGTGCAATGTCAATAAAGGAAATCAAATCTAATCTAATTTTAGCTGAGAAGTGATTGCTTGTTTGGGGAAAAGCTCAGTTTAAGCCTGAACGGTGTATTTTAGCCTTGTTTACTTATTCTTTTATTAGAATCAGGAAATTAGGAGGGTTTTTTATTCAAATTGTATATTATTTCAACTTTTAGACTGTATTTAAAGGGAGTTATTGTATGCTTGTGTACTGCTTGTGTCAAGATAACACTGATGCACTGAGAAATGTGTCTTATTTCAAGCTGATATCGCGCCAAAGCATGTAATAGACCCGTCAGTCCACCAGAGGACAGCATGTCAGCATCACGTTTTGCCTCACAGAGACGTGAATATTACACGCCTGTATTAACGTGCAGTACCAGCAGGGGGCGACAAAGCCACTGATTTAGGTTCAGGCAAGAAAACCATTTTGTGAAGTTGAAGGAAAACGCGGCTTAAAATAAGTATGTAAGACACGTGTGGAAACAAAGTAACGTCAGTACGGGAAATACGTGACAAACATCACGTGACAACCGTTACTACGGAAACAGCGGTCTCGTCCTGTGTTTGTTTGATCCATCCACCTCCCCACCCGTCCCACCCGTTCACCATAAGTGGTCTTTCTCAATTTATATATTACGTAACTAGCTCTGCAGTTAGACTTCCGTCACTACACAACACGTGACAAACGTCACGTGACAATAAATAACATTACCGTTACCTTACTCTTATTGATTTATATGGAGCCAGACTGATATGGAATATTTAAGGCGAACATCTATTTTTAAGAAAAATAACAACTAGATAACGATCCAACATTAATTTCTTTCACAAATAGACTTTGTTATCTAAGATGATAGAACATATTGAGCTTAAAGCATCGTTTAAACATTGCTCCATAGCGCCACTGGTGGCTTTTAAACCCATAGCACATGCTGACATACCTGTTGGGCTCTAACAGATACATCTGACTGGAGCATTGTTTTCCTGCTGCTACTTTCCTCTACACAAAGGAGAAAGACACAGTGATTTATAGAGTTTATTTTCCATTTGGAACACTAATCAAACAGTAAAAAAAAAAAAATCCCGTTTGAAAATCGTTGCTGCCTTGATTTAATCAGGACATCTGAACTGTCCTTGGAGACGGGCTTTTAGTTGCTGCTTGTACTCAGAATTATTTGAGGACTTTTTGAGTCCTGAATATACTGTAGGTGGGTAGAGGGTTGTTTTTGGACTGAATCCTTACAGACTACAGAATCTAAGAGAAGTCTTTTTTTGTTGTTTCCTGCCAAAGATAACAGCAACCTCCTACTGTATATGACCAAATACGGACACGTCTAGTAATAGGAAAGAGAATAGGTTTAACCATTCCCTTCCTTTTGTTTTGGTGTTTTAGTAAGGTTGAAAATCTCACAATGCTACTGTGAACAGGTGGGACTAATGCGTGTACATTGTATTTGCCACCCTTAATCATGTCTATAAATCAAATTCATTTAAATTATTAAATAAATAAAAAGTGTTATGCTGCTCAGTAATATGAGTTCAACCGTGTCTTTGTTTCTGTGTGTCCCTCAGGAGCAGGCGATAGCTATGACAGCCTTTGTTGTGGCCATCCTGGGTCCCTCCGGCTGGGTACTGTCTCACCTGGAGGACTACAAGAAGAAGGAGTAGTAGAGGAGGAGGAGGAGGAGGGGGAGGGAGTATCATTCCGGCCCAGATGAAGATGCAGATCAGCCGGCCAGTCAGCCCACTGTCCCTCCAGGTCTCTCACTCTGCTCCGTCTCTCTTCAGCTGATGAGACCAGATGCCACTTTTCTGCTGTTTTATTGTTTCTGCACTTCTGACCTGTAATAATGTACATCTGTGCACCTATTAACCTCTTACCAATAAATACATGTTCAGTACATAGAAACTCCGTGTGTGTGCTGTTGGATTGCAGATTTTCCTCTGATTGTGGTAATAATTGATATTGCACCAATAAGGCGTATATAGGGCTGCACCTGAAGATTATTGTCATGATTGATTCTTCTGTTGATTTTTCAGACATACAGACTTTCAGGCTTACAAAATGTCAGGAAATACCAACAAATAACAGTTGGCGTCTTCAAATGTCTTGATTTGTCTGTCCCAACAGTCCAAAATCCCAAATCTATGTTCAGTGTTCAATAGAATAGAATTGTGTACAGTATGTTTACCATATATCAAAGATATATCTGATGTAATATGTTGTGCAGCTTCTAGATAAATTTTTACGACCATACAACTTAACTTCTATAGGAATCTGTCACAAGGTCCCTCCATCCACTTCCATCTACATAATGATAGATGATCACTGCATAGACAGGATGAGCATGATGTCATGCTATAGTGGGAAGATAAGGCCATCTTCACACTCTGAGCCATTGTTATTCAGAACCTCACATGCAATGCATGTTGGGACTTGGAGGCACCGTGGTACAGACTGAACAAGACAATGGAAGGCCAGATTGAATATTTGAATGGAAGGTGAAGTGATGATAGTTTTAATGGACCAGACAAATCATCAGTATGACATCGAGCGCCAAATAATTCATAAAGCTGTTGATATGGTCTTTTTGAAGTGTGGGGAAATAACGTTGTTCTAGGCTATTTCACCGTAATGTTTGTTAAGTGTCAAATCATATGTGGGCTTGTCACATTATACATATTGTGCGCATGGCTTTCACTGGTTCATCTGCAGGTCAGGCTGCTAATCCAGGCAGTTTATATGGCCAGACACAACACAGACTTAAAGATTAATCCACTGACGTGTCACCTGTCTCAGCTCCTCCTTAGCTTCATCTCTATATTTACTCGCCGCGACAGCATGTGGCGTTTTTGGACCGGAGGAACTTTTTCATAGTTTTAAGACGGTAGTTCTAAGAACCCCCATTTTTATTGTGTCCGCACTGCAAGAACAAGGAATGATCGTCGCTTTTAGAACGCAGTTTTGCGGAGCCTATTTCAGAGTAGGTTCTTTCCCAGCACAAGAGGAACCGTGAGTGATGTTAGTGCACGGTGATTGGTCGAACATATGAGCCAATGCAGCACCAGCAACCACCATTTTTAAAGATCCATTAGCCGTGTGAACCCTCAACCCCCAGGAAGAGCGCCGGTCATTGATCCCAATATCCGTAGTGGCCAAACGGCGGTACTACAACTTCTGTGTACGTCACGTGATGTCATTGGGCCCAAAAATTTCCCATAGACTTACATTGGGAAAGAGACGTCTGGAACTCAGCGGATCATTTTTTTTAGGTGAATCAACTCCCCAGTGCGAACACTCTAATAATCCTTAAATCCCTAAATCATTAGGTCCTAAAAGTAGTAAAACGCACTAATAGCCGAATCCAGAGTTATTTCCCTTCCTCCCTTAAAGCTGAAGTAGACGAGATTGGAGCAAATATGATTAAAAAAAGTTATTTTTATAAAACAGTCACTATATCGTGACAGTAGTACATGAAACAGCTCCCGACGCACAGCTTGTCTGCTGATGTTGCTTCCAGTTTGGAACTCTGTAGTGAGTGATCATGCAACAGATGACAGACCCTTCAGCACTCGTTGGGCCTGCTCTGGGAGTCTGCGTTGTCTACCACTTCGTGGCTTTGTAGGCACTTCCACTTCACATTAACAGCACTAACAGTTGACGGGGCAGAAAGTTCACAAGCTTTTCACAAACTGACTTGTGGCAAAGGTGCCATGACAGCGCCGGGTTTAAAGTCACTGAGCTCTTCTAAATTCTAAATGTTTGTCTATGGAGATTTCATGGCCAAGTGCTGGATTTTATACACCTGTTAGCAACGGGCGTGGCTGAAACACCTGAACTCAATAATTAGAACAGGTGTTCACTGACTTTGGGCCATATAGTGTACCAAATACATGACCTCAGTGAACCACTGGGATACCACGGGTCTTGGTTAAGTGTTGGCATTAATAATGAATTAATCATCAGCAGGTGTTGTAGGAGATGACGAGGAGGAGAAGGCCACAGACAGGAGGTCAAACTTTATTGAAACTCTCCAGATACTGTACGTGTTTTCACGAACGGCTCTTCATTTATTAGCAAATCCAAATGTTGAGTCTCCTGACTGGATAGTTTCTCACAGGAGACGTTCCAGTGGCCCACTGATGCCTGATATTTACTTACACGGGGAACTCATCACGTGAATCAGTAGAAAGTATCTGATGCACTCTGAAATTTAAAAGAGCATTTTAAAACAATTACTAGTAACAAAATAGGACAATGTAATGAATTCCTTAACCAGACGTTTGATTTTATTATAGGTACATTTTGTGAATCTGACATTGAAGTATTAGAACACCTTTATTGGATGTATTATTGTATTGTAATAAAACCTACTGTACGAAGAAAGTAAAGTTTCTGTCTTTGCTTTTGAAACAGAAGATCTGTCTTGATCTTTTGCTCAGTATTTCCCCCATAGAATGTTAAATCCATCTCTTTTATTATAATATATGAACTAGTAAAAAACAAACTTTTCTAATACACAAAAATCACAAGAATATTCAGTATATTAACATCCAGTCTAAATACGTTTACTGGATACATATGATGTAAACGTCACTTTATGAATACCACAGTATTTACCACTACTTAACCATATCTTATATACTTTGTAAAGTTGTCCAAAACTGTTTCCCCAGAGGAGGAAATATTTGTCATGATAGATATATTCAGCACTTCCTTTTCTCCTAAGTCTGCTCTGAGAAGCTGTGACAGCCAGTTCACTGGTTCGTTACGCATTTTACTTTTAAAGTTGGAATGAAAACAAAGTGACCGTTACGTCATGACATATTTCCCCTTAATGGGGGAACATAAAACACGGGTTCATAGTTCGTTTTTTGTGTAAAATGCAAATATAATCTCCTAAATGACAACAGCTTTCTTACATGCAGCTCCCACCACTGGAGGGAGACAGAGAACATGAAGACAAACCACAACACAACACAATAGTTGAAACCTTTTTATTCCATGAAAATATTAACCATTGGCACTTAATTTAAAATCAACTTTTAAAACCTTTTTAATCTGGTAAAAATGGAACAAAATCAGTCCAGGAATGTGGACCAAACTGTGTGGAAATAAATGGTTCTATTACAGCAGATTCTCAGCTTTACCTTGACATTTGTCTATTTATTCCCACATTTACTTTGCCTGGCTGTAGATCACAGATATTTTGCATCAAAATTGGAATTGTGAGAAACGCCCTAGGGAGTCGGGGCTTGATGGCATTTTCAAAACTAATTGTTTTTTTACGGGACAACTGGCATGTATGGAAGCCCAGCTATGCCAGAAAAATAAACACATAAGTAGAAATGTAAAAATGTAAAAATGTAGGGGATGACAAAATAAATAATAGAATGAATTAATGGCAAAACAAAACTGAGAGGATCAAAATTAAGACTTTATCAAAATTATGATCTCTCAACATGTCTCAATTTTGACATACAAGTTTATTTAATTTATTAGGTCCACCTAGCTAAAACTAAGGCCGGGTTCAGACTACACAATATTTTTGACTGTTCCAATGGACACTATGTCAGAGTAGGCCATTATGGAGTCCAAATTCTTGCCGCTTGGCCGAGAGACGTCACATGAGACTACACGTTGGTCGCTGACCAATCACAGCTTGCCATCCTTCAAGATACGCACGATGTCATCGGGAAGGAGGTGCTAGGAACCGACTTCCAAAACAGGAATGTAAACAAGCAATGGCAGTGTGTATGATGCTGGCTGTCTTGTGTTCAGAAAAGCCTAAACAAAAAAGAAAAACTGTGACCTTTCCTCTGATTCACGGTTCCACCTGGCAGCACCAACACCATCAGTCCTTTTTTTTTGCAGTTGTGCACGGAGAGCGCTCTATGCTCCTATTGGTCAAAGTCATGGAAGTGAAGGAACACGTCGTGAAAGGCAAAATTTGTTTTTAACATGCTAATCTTTCTGTTGGGACGTCGTGAGGTTGTCGTCCACTTTGATACGCTACACGGGGTAAAACGAGCAATTGTCGGGCACATTTTCGTTCCTGATCTGAGTAGACACCCTCCGTCTGCCGGGTCAGGCTACAACCGGGCTGATATCGTGTAGTCTGAACCTGACATAATGTAGTCTAATACAACAATCCTGCAATAAATCCTCCTTCATGAAGGTTATGATGCTCATTGTTTGTTACCTCCGCCAAGGAGGTTATGTTTTTACCAGCGTTGGTTTGTTTGTTTGTCTGTTTGCAGGATTACTCCAAAAGTTCGTGATGGATTTGAATGAAATTTTTTGGAGGGGTGGGGTGTGGCACAATGAACAATCCATTCGATTTTAGCATGAAATGCACGACCAATGGTCGACTTACACCCACAGTCTACATCCTGTGAGTCAGACTATAACCTTCATGAAAGAAGGGTTTATAGCAGGACTGTTGTATTAGGTCCACCTCGCTAAAACTACTGCCGTCTGATAAACTGGCAACTAACAGAAATGATAAATCTCACAATTTTGACTTGACATCTCATAAATGTGACTTATGAGTATTTTATTTTTTAATAATCCACCGTTTCCTTATCTTTTCCTAGTAGAAATAGGCCTAGTATATGTACCGATTGAGAGGGGACTTTTGTGCAGCTGCTTTCATTTGTGTTACTGTAATGTTCTTTAATAGTGTTGGCTCAACACTTTTAGTGAAGACACAGTGTCTTGCCTGGTTTATCCTCCTGCTTTAAGTAGCCTCAGGAACATTTCTACAGGGACTTTAAGTCCATCTGGGAGTCCAACGTAAAAGGACTCTGAGACAGCCCAGTCTGTCTGCTTGGACATTTACTGGGGTCATCGACGGTTCACAGAAAAGCATTTGCTTTTGACCTCTGATACAAGAATGCAACATGGGAAATTCATGTTGTTATTCATGTCAGATGAGAAGACTGATATGACTGTGTGTCCAGTACAGAGACAGATAACCTGTGCATAAGCTCTGCAATCATATGCACACAGGCCACCCAAATTAAAAAATGTTAAGTACTCGCTGAAGAAAATATCCAGACCAAAGCTATCAATGTCAAGGTTTACAATATGTGCTGCTGTAACAGAACCAGAGAGGACACACACACGTGCTCAAAGAGCTAAATTACACCACCATAAAAAAATAAACATTCTCCAAAATGTAGAGCGTAAAAGCAAGGCCAAGGGTCATTTCAAACAAGGCTCGTTTGTTTCTGCATCAGCCACATATTTCAATGAGGTGCTTTGATTTTCCACTGCATCGCCAAGTCTTTGCAGGAACAATAATGTGGAATTTCATTTAACTCCTTCCAAAGTATGTACAGTGCAATGCCACACACACACCGAGCTTTTCACAGATGAAAAGAAAAATCAAATGTTCACTGAAATGACAAATTTTGAAGAAGTTAGTGGTTTTGGTGTGGCAGGAAATCTCACCATTAAAAATGTATCTACAAGAAGACGAAAGCAAAAACATCCCGTCCTGCTGGTCTCTAAAGTCGGTTTTGGGCACTGTCCACAAACAATTCCTGTCCCATTGTTGGTCCCATGGGTGCTGAACTTTTGCAGTCTTCTCGTCCTTACAATCTTAGTGTGCTGTTATCAAAGTTATACACAAAGTTATTTTCTGATCACGGCCTCTCCTAGCTTTACAGATTAAAACGTGAGCCGAACATTCTTGATTTGCTGCACATTTACATGCACTTTGAGACAATTCTTTCAGATTAACAGAACTGAAGGGTAAGCTAGTGAAGTACAGGGTGCACATGGAAAATTCAAGCCATCTTTGGTTTGAAGGGTTAAAGAAATTCTTGGAGGGGATTATAAAAAAGAACTGTGGTTTTCTCTCTCTTTACTTCTGCATGAGTTAAAAGGGCTCTCAATACTGGGATCATTAAGATTATTATGTCATAAGCAGCGAAATGTAGGAAAACAACATTTCCAATTGGAATGTGCAAAACAATCCGCACCAGAATTAAAAATAAAACATGAAGAAAGAAACATTTTGAATGTGACTGAACAGAAACTCTGCTTCACAGATTCTACCTGGGGCCAGATCTATGAAGGATGTGTACTCGTAGAAACCGTGCAAACGCCATTTTCCCACCCACACACCTAAACTGGTATTTCTAAAAGAAGAACAGACTTCAGACCAGCGTACAGTTTCTAGAGATAGCTGTGGCTGATGTGATAAGGAGAAGATTAAATCTAAAGTGAGAGATGCAGCCTTACAGTAAAACATTGTTTAGCTTGTTTGCCAATTTACCTGATTATTATTTGGTTTTGTGTTTTTGTTCTGTAAAATGTAAATCAAAAGGTGCATTTATAAGATTTAGGAGGGATGAATTTGATCACTTTTTATTTACTTTTGAGCAGTCGTCTCTTTTCATTCGATCTTGAATTGTGAAGCACTTTGTAAAGTCTGTTTCATTATGAGCTTGATAAATAAATCATTGATCGTCCTTCTGATGTTTAATAATGATGACCGATATACTGTACATCACCGTGATGATGGTTTACACTGTAAAGAGGGAAAAAATCAGAGATTTCCAGAATAAAGTCATAATATTACCTGAAAAAAAGTTGTAATATTACGAGAATAAAGTCATAACTTTACGAGAAAAAAGAAAATAACACGTCAAATTACTACTTTATAATGTTATGTCTTTATTCTCATAATACTACGACTTCTTTTCTCTTAAACTTATGACTTTATTCCCATATTACAACTTTTTTCTCGTAAACCTATGACTTTATTCTCGAAATCTCAGATTTTTTTTTTTTCCCTCAACGTGGCCCTAACACTCCGTCGTACCATAGACCTACAACAATGATAAATAAAAATGAAAATGTAAACAAAAAACAGTTATTCATTTCCATTTTTAAAAATCCACAGGGAGCCACTGGAGAGGGGCTAAAGAGATGCATGTGGCTCCGGAGCCGCAGGTTTACAGCTACATGTGATGAATTAGTGGTATGGACGCTATAAATAGCCACAGCTGTTGTGGTGCTGTTGGAGAACCTCACTGATGTAGGTATAATGAGGGGTGGAGCGGGCACTAGCATCGATATGCAAACTGATGTTTAAGGGTGTCTCTACCTCCATTTATGGGAAACTGGGGGAGTGGAAATGAGGCTTGTGCGCACAGCTCCACAATGACTGAGCTTCATACAACAGAATCAGACCTACGTGCGGCTTTATAAATCTGACGAAAAAGAATGGGTCTGCATGTTTCCGTCTTTGTGCGTACAAATCGTTTTAGTTGTGAATCTGCATGGAGTTTTATGCATCTGGCCCCTGTGATTTTTGCCATGTGTCTTGTTTCTGTTTCACTCATATTCTAGACTGGATTCTTAACTGGGTGAAGCTGGCAACGGCTTCAAAATACCCTCAAAAGCTCCAGGTTCACTACATGACTGTGGTCATTTGATTACTTGCATATTCGTTTTGAAATATGCACCTTTAAAGCACAATCTAACTGTATGGGCCTGAAGCTGGCACCCTGAATTTAACCCAATTTTAAAGCCCCGTCTTGTAGAGACCTATGATGCTTCACGTGATGCTATGCTCACAGAGTGCATGTTCAAATTCTAAAACTAACTTGGGGGGCCCACAGCTCAATCATCTAGCCCTGTTTATAGTCAAGAGAAGACTTTTCATCAAACTCAATGGAGCCAAATGTGTGTGGCTGATGCCAAAATAGTTTGTGTCAACATGTTGATTTGTGGAAATGAACCAACACGGTGTTGACAGAAGCAGCTTTTCATCAAGACAAAGATACAAACATTAAATATCACATGAAAAACCAAAGTAAAATCACTGTGAGAACCTGGCCAACAATAAATACTTTAGTGGTAGTGGTGTCAGCAGCCAGTTTTCAATCAGTTCTCAGTAGTTGCTAAAACACAAACTTGCCAGCTCCATCTTTTTTCTTTTACAAATAAAAGTAGTCCATGTAGAGCTCACCTATGTCTGTATATGCAAGTTGCACATGATACTGATTGAAAAGCACCTGCCCAGCAGCTACCAGAAGCAACTAAAAGCAGTCACTGAAGACTGTGGGAATTTGATGAGCTCATGAAAAACTATAAGGTAGTACACTTCTGTTGAACCATCGCATGCACATTTAGTGCAGAAAAATAAGCAAAACATATTTGGTCATAAGGATTGAAAAGCTATAAAGACCTGCAAATAATTTAGAATATATATACAAATCAGTTCAGTGTCACAAAATGACACACGTGTCAAACATACTATCATTCAAAGAGAGAAAAGAAAAGAAGTTTCTTGTTTAGTAATGTGACCACGGTGGTGGCCTGTGTTCATTACCGCTCATCTACTCACTCAGAACCAACAAACAAACCAAGCAACTGAAGACATTCTCTAGGCTGCGTCTGCAGGGCAGAATTTAAAAAATAAAAAACAAGATCTAAAACAACTGCTTCACTTTGTATGCTTGTCTATAATAACTTAGCTGAGAAAGCTGGAAGGGAACATTTTGTAGGTGCTTCTAACTCATTTGGAATTAACAATAACACACAGGCAGTCGGACTTCAATTCATTTGAACAGAAAACTATGAGGAAGAACAAAAGGAGCAGCAAGAGACAGTGTTAAAGAAAGACAGCCCTGAAGAGAAACACCACTTTGGAAGTTAGAAAATAGAAATTAAGGCCTCAAGGGGAAAAAGACAGAATCTTGCATATAACCATCATCTTCCTGTCTCACCACCCTGTTATTCTGTCTCTGTGCAGTCGTTGCATGGAGTCAAACTGTTGTCAGACTGATAGCGAAAGAGAGACACACACAGCCCCTGAGAAAGGTTAGTGTCATCCTGCTGCTAACCTGTAACCCCGGCAACAGGGGACAACAGCATCCTGCTGCCTTCGCATCATACAGGAATGAGTGCAAAGCTCTGTGATGTGAATGCAGCATTGTGCTTTCCCACAGTGGACATCATACAGACGGACAGACAGACAGAAAGACAGCAAGTCAGAAGCCTTAGTGCTGCATAACACACACCTCCACTTTACACACTGCTCTTTCTTTGATAGTTGAATAAAATCTGCCCTGGTCTTGGTCCATCAGTAGGAAATGACATCATGTCCCGGGCCTTACTGGTTTACATGCGTCCCAGCAGGGTTTGCCAGGGATCTAGTCCTTGTACCATGTTAAACTCAGGACCCGTCGAGAGAAAGTGCGACTGGTGTCGAACTCACCCGGCAGCATCAGGGCCAGCCAGGCGGGCCTCAGTACTGCTAAAGGGTGGCTAGTACCCTGAGGAAGGAGATGATGAGGACACAAAATGACTGTCCTACACCGAAAACAAGAGCCTCCAAAGAGATCATCGTCTTTCCTGCTGCCTTGTACACACCTGCTATGGCAGCACCTTTAAAAAAAAGAAAAGAAAACACATTATTCAACAGATGTCTTGTTTTGTTCAATCTAATCTCTGATAAGCTAACAAGGCTTTTTACGCCACAAATTATTTTCCATAAGACAGGCAAATTGAATAATGGTAAATGGACTTGCATTTACATAGCGCCTCTAGTCTTCTGACCACTCAAAGCGCTTTACACTACATGTCAGCATTCACACACACATTCATACACTGATGGCAGAGGCTACCATGCAAGGAGCCACATGCTCATCAGGATGTAAAGATAAAATAAGATAAGATGACTTACTGGTGAGGACTCCCCCAAAAATTGGTCCCACGATGCCCATGAGGAGGATGGCGATGGGCATGAATCGGGCCATCTTGTGCTGGCGCAGCGTGGCGAGGGAGAGCAGTGCTGCAGGCAGGTGGAAGACCAGGGAGGAGACCGCTGCCCACAGAAACACTCCGTACCACATCTCTGGACGGACACACACACACAATCATTTGGACACACATAAATTCATGCCAATCAGAAGTACAGATTGTGTACAGTTCCTCAGTGCACTATCAGTGTTCATTCCTCCAGTAGAGTTCCCCACCTAAAATTGCTAAAAAAAACCACAATGGACTACGCTTGGAGAAAAAGAAAACTCATATGTTCCTCGTCACATTAACGGACATTTCAAAATGTACACACCAATACAGTAGCCATTAACGCATTCAATCGATATTAATCATGACTACTTTATATTACTGGATTTTCTTACTTTCCAAAAGTTGGTCCATGGTAATACATGGATAGCCATGATGAGATACTTCAGTATATAATTAAACATAAAGATAAGTAGTCCAGACTGACACTGGGTTGGACCTCTGACATTGTATAGAAGACATTTCAAAATAAATTAAAGGAACTGTTTGTAACTTTTTACATGTATAAATCATTGCGGGTCGGTGTCCCATGCGCGCTCGCGTGTGGCTACGCTGTTCAGACTCAGACTCCAACACAAAATACACGGAAGCACCAAAACCGCAAAGTTATATCTAGTGAAGCCCGTCTGTTAAACAGTGTTGTCCGCGGTCGTAGGACGTGGGGGAGACTGTAGCTTTGGTCTCCAGGGCCGGAGTCTCTGCTGTACTCTCCTCCTCTGCCTGCTTGCCTTCACTCACACACAGCGCTCGTTCTCGCTATTTCGCTCTCCTCTCTCGTTTATACGTGCACACTCCACACTGCAGAAGAGTTAGTTTAGCTCTGAGAATATCTAGTGAATAGTGGACGTTTGTGCAGAAATAACTTCTGCAGCTCCTCCAGACCAACAGAGGTTTTCCGTGTCTCGTGAAGTGACGGGGCTCCGCAGAGAGAAACGTTATCGTCTCCGACCAAAACTCCAGTGTCTCCCCTGTTTCCTCTGACCGCGGTCGGGAGGCTGAAGCAGGAAAAGCCAACACTAGGATCAGCATTGATTCATGGAGAGACCTTTGTCTGGTCAGCTAACATTACTGCCAAGCAGCTGAAATATAGAGTGATATTGTGCTTTTAGCTGACGTGTGTCGCCCCACTGTTTTGACCGATGCTTGTTCATGTCTATGTAGAGCGAGCACAAGCGCGAGCAACAGGACGCTGACTTTCGTTGACTTAACGGCCACAGGTGTCGCTGTTAACAAGCATTTCTGATTCTTACAAACAGTCCCTTTAACCGATAATGAAAACAGTTAGCTGCAGTCCTACATTATTTGTTCAATGTACTCAGCTGCAATGGTGAAAATGGTGGAAACTATCAGTGAAATGTGATTCACCCTTTAAGTCAGGGCAAGGCACAGGTTGAGATACTGTGTGTATCACAGCACAGCACTGTCTGCATTAACCAGTATCCCACACTATCGGATATATACAGTCTCATGGTGACATGTAAGAACCATTCAATGCAACATAAACACGGTTTAATTGCAGTAACATCTCTGGCAGAACAACAAAAGCACTATTTCCTGCACATTGCAGGCTTTCTAAGCAGCAGTAACGTTACTGATGTGGTGCATTTGTGTCCCCCCGCTGTTAACACCTGGACACTTCTGCTAGTCTCTTCCACTAACGTTACTACGCATCTGTTAGTTAGCTATACACAAGAATAGCTACAGGCAGACGGTTAGCGAGACACTTCTGAATTAACTTCCCAGATCAATCTCTTACTTCCATGTTCATACAGTAAACAGCATAAACAAGAGCTAGGAACAATACAATGTTATCTTCTCATAATACTAGTCGAATAGACACGTTGCTTAAAACGTCGTTTGGGATTGTAACACACATTTAACCATCATCTCCTGGAAACATTCAGACTATTAAAACAACGTTGAGAGGAAAGTAGCTAGCTAGCTTCACAGATAGACAGTAACGTTACCTAAACAATGCTATCGCGGACAATAACTAACCGCTGGAGATAACGAGACATTTAATGAACGTTTCACATTTTAGTTCAAAGTAAACCAGCAGACGTGACTCGGTGTGAGATTCATTCTCGTATACTATACTATATACAGCCTTACAGCCTTACAGCGCTGCTACACCGCCCGTAGCTCGTTAGCTACCCCGCTAGCCTCATGAGCCCACCTGAGAAGTCGTTGAGAGAGGTGTCGTTTCCTCGGTATGTTCCGTTCTTCCTCGGCACTAAATTCAAGCCGAGTATTTGCTGGACGAAGCCGACCTCGCTGTACCTATCCTGCATGTCTCACTCTGATACCAGACACCGCATGAATGAAAGGTGGCCGACCCACTGGAGGAACCATGAGAGGCGCTGAGGGGTTTGACGCAAGAAGCCTCGCTAGCATCGGGCTAGCTAGCTGTCAACAACACAACTTGTTCTGACGTCACGAAGCGCGGGCATTTTGCCCCAAGCTCGGTCTGTCAGGTAGCAGCGCTTCTAGCCTAACTGCATAATAAATGCTGTGGAGAGTAAACATTAATGCTAATGGTCAGTTATAATTTCCCCTTAACGTGGAAAGTTGGGAGAGCTGGTTTTGTATGTCGCAAGGAAGTAGGTTGCCTTAGAGGCTAAACTCCGGGAACATTTGACCCATATATACAGTGGCATTTGACATGGTGCACAGCATAGACACAGACACAGCATAGACATAGAGTATACTGTATATACATGTCTATGGTGCACAGCACAGACACAGACACAGCATAGACATAGAGTATACTGTATATACATGTCTATGGTGCACAGCATGGACATAGACACAGCATAGACATACAGTATACTGTATATACATGTCTATGGTGCACAGCATAGACATAGACAGTCTAGACATACAGTATACTGTATATACATGTCTATGGTGCACAGCATAGACATAGACATACAGTATACCGTATATACATGTCTATGGTGCACATCATGGACATATACATTATACACATCTATGGTGCACAGCATGGACATATACATTATACATGTCTATGGTGCACAGCATGGACATATACAGTATACATGTCAATGATGCACAGTGGGACAAACGACAGCAAGAAAGGTCATTAATAACACAAATGCAAATCTCCCTTATATGTTTGTTTGTTTCACTCACTCATAACCAGAATTATTTTATAATCTAGAGAAAGGCTTCTGTGGATATTAGGATTTACATTTTAACAATGTGTTTTTCTAATCTGTTTTAGATTATGAGGATTTTGCGGTAAAATAAGAGTAATTGTAAGAAATTGCAGAGTGAATGCTGGTTGTTGAAAAGCTGACGCTACACTGCATTGCTGGCTTAAATGTAAAAGTTAAGAAGTAGGAATAGTTGGTAAAGTGGGAATGGGTTTAATTACAGTAGTATGAATGTCAATGAAAAGTTGAATAATACCAACGATATATGAAAGATGTGGAGTATTTTAAGGTTTGTTGAAAATGCTGATGCTAAACTGAATTGCTGTCTTTAAAAGTTGGATATTAACCATAATGTATGAAAGATGTGAAACATTGTAATGTTTGAATGGAGTTTCTAGCTGAAAGCATGAATAAGTAGACTTGAAAAAATGTTAATGTGTGTGTGTCAAACTGCACTCAATAGCTAAACTCCTCTCATACTCCTGCTTCCCAGTCAAAAACTGTACCTCCGATCGCTTAATTTTTATACGGTGATAGGACACCCTGCTGGACACTGTGTGAAATTTGTGTGTGTAGTGTCAAAATGGGAGGTTAGAAAACTCTCAATTTCTAACTCACTTTCGCCTGAGCAAATAAAATGCCGCACTGTAGCCTCCAAACATGACAAGAGTAACAACGCATGTTAACCTTCGCTACGAAAATAAAATCTAGAAACATTGGCCGAGGTCGAGGTTTGAGGGCGACCTCAAGCAGGCGTCACATGGCAGACAAGGTCAAAATTCCAATTAGCCCATAGAAATGCCACAGCCTGCTCTTGCAGGTATGAATCTTGGTTGCCGATATTTTTAATTTCTCTTTGATTTTGGATCATATGAATTTGTAAAGTATTTGATTTTTAAGTGGTTATTGTGGTGATATTCGCGGTCACAGTGAAGCTGAACTCAGTTACAGTGGTTCCCCGGCGTCCCCAATGACGCTGACAGCGTTGATGAAGACCGGAAACACTGACCAATCAGAGCAGAATAGGTTTTCCAGGGTCGTGTGACCCGCAAATTGTTAAATCTGGCAAAAAACAAAAATCAAGGCAAAAGTGAGCATGGCTCACATACCCCCGCTCACTGCTTGACCCCTACTAAAGTAGGACCAAAGGTTTTGCCCTTTTGGAAAAATTTCAAAAATGTTGGGCACCCTGGACTTCTAACCCCCAAAAGGCCCAACTAGACCACACTGTCAACCATCATACCAAATTTGAAGTTCCCAAGGTAAATGGTTTCTGAGTTCTACTCCGGAAACAAAATTGAAGTAAAAAAAAAAAATAATAATCAGTTTTTGGCCAAAATTTCAAAGATTTTGGGCACCCTGGACTTCTAACCCTGAAAAGGCACAACTACACCACACTGTCAACCATCATACCAAATTTGAAGTTCCTAAGTTAGATAGTTTTCGAGTTCTACTCTGGAAACTAAAGTGTCACCCTCCATTGCCATTGTTCAAAAATAAGGAGAAAAATAAATTACTGACCTTTTCCAAGTTTTCCGTGACTGCAAGAAGTCTCAGCGGTGCGGACATCAGCGCTCTTGATATGGTCACCATCAAAATCCATAACTCCTCCAAAGCCCACCTTCTGTCAAGCTTACATTTTAAGTTTCCATCAACGTTTACACTGGTTTTCAATGCAGAAAAGACTCAGACAGGAAGAATGTAACATTCTAACTAATAATTACCATCTAATGCAGTGTTTCACATTCAATGTACATTAGATTCCAGTGAAACTTTTAAACCTCGACAGCCCATAAATATTGGTAATTGTATGGAGATTTCCACCGTCTGGAAATGAGCTTTCAAAGTTCTATAATGAGCACTCAAGAAACAATCTCTACAGAAACCTCTGATGGGATTGTTTAAATAATAATGGTCTAATAAAACCTAAGTCATGACAGACAAGCCCAAGAAACCATCTGCAAAGACCACTTAGCTTCAGAAATTAAGATGAAATTTAATTAATTCATAATCCGACAAAAAGTGGGTTGTACCATCATCTGTAAATTGCCTCTTCCCTTTCCAATGCTGGTACAGAAAATTTTAAGTTACATTTTCTTTTGGAACCAAATCCCAACCAGTGAATCAATTGATACCAAGATGGGAAAAAATAAATAAAAAGGGTCACATTTGGTGAGCAGAAAGGAAGCGGCTCCATGGAAAGAAGGGAAAAGGAAGCGCTGCACAGGAGTGTGATTTCTAGCAACAAAGACACCATTTAGATGTGTTGGTAAATGGTCTATTTAGGGCTCAAAGTGAATCTACTGTGGACGGATATTCAGCAGTAATGCTGCAACAGATCTGCTGCCGATCATTTTTTTTTATCAGTAGACTAACAATTGGCCCATCGCAAAAGTTGGTCCTTTATTTATAATGCTAAGAAAAGAAAGTTGCTCAAAAGCCATACATTTTTCTCAAGAATTGGTGAAGACCAAACCATAGCTAAAAGGCCATATATATATATATACACACACACAGAGGCAACTACAATATGTCCGAACACAGCCGTGACAGGTTTTTACGTTTGTTTGAAAATTCAGCCAAATTTCCCAGTCAATCCATCGCCTCATGAAGGCGGACTTTTAAGAAGAGGTAGTGATTCAAAGAAAAAAAATTATGCAACAAGGATGCGTTCAGACTGACAGTAGCACTTAACGCTTTGAACTCATAGATGCTTTACTCAAACTGGACTTCCTGGATTAAACATCACAGCAAAACACTAGCGTCTGCTGGTGGTGGGGGTCTGTCCTTCAACATTAGCAGGTAAACAAGTGATTACAGAGTAATCTACCAGGAATGCGCACACTGATTTGATTGGCCGACATGGTGCGTTGTCACTAAGCCCACTAAGAATAAACACCTGCGCTTGGAACTTGATCAGCAGCTGATTTCACAACTGTCCACATTTACAATTGTGACATAGTCCTCTTCTTATCATAAAGTGACTGAATCACACCTAGCCCCACGAGGCGGAGCACAGAATAATCTTTCATTTGTGTTTAGTTTGTCTTTAACTCTCCTGCCAAGCTCTCTAAAATGCTGTAGCTGCCTGAAATCACAGTTGTGCCACGCTGTATAGATGCATCTCCAACCTGCAATTTGCTCAATGAGAACTTGGTCTAAAGGGAGACCCACCCCCCCCAAATTAAGAACCACTGGTCTAAAAAGCAGTTTTGGGCCAAAGAGGACTGTGGTTCTAAAGAAGTTTAGTTGGGACTAAAAACACAAGCTCAGAATGCATGAACAGCTCCCAGTTCAGGCTGTGGTGACGACATACTGTATCACTCCTGTTTAGCCTTCTAGCTGCAAGGTAGGAACCCAGTTAGCATGAATGCAGCCTGCTAGAAGAGGAGAGGGTGTGTTGGTATGGCTCTTTAGTAACAAAACATAACCATCATCTTACTTCCATAATAAATAATAAAAAAAAAATGATACCAAAAAAAGCGTGTCAAATCTTACTCAATGCAGAAGAATACAAGAGAAAAAACATTTACAAATAATAATAACCTGCAGCAAAATAAAACTTTTGAGTGTTTTTTGAAATGTGTTTCAATTGGTAGGAGCAGCTTCGCTCAGAGAGGCAGACCAATGGTGGGTGACAATTTTAAATAGAGCAACTGTTGTATTAAGTACGCAGGATAACAGATCCAGCCAAGTAACAACAGCTTAGAGGTTGGTTGAGACACCAATCAGCTATTCCTGTTTTTATGTGTTAATTCATCTTATGTTTCTGTATACATTTTTCTTTTTATAAAATATTTTATTCATACAATCATTTCTTTAACTATAGCAACATTACTATTTAATTTTGAGTGGCAAGATATCAGTCGCACATCACCTCATAAGAACAATAGTATATAAACAAATGCAGAAAAAAAATTATTCTGTATCCATTTGAGTATGTCTCTCATTTTGCTTTCAGTTCATCGTGTGTCTGTACACCTGTCTGTCCGTCAGTGGTGAGCCAATGGGAGTATTGCTGGTCCTGGTGGGGGGGGCGTGTGATTGGTACAGCTCTGAGTAGTGGCCCTCCGCTGGCTGGTCAGGAGGAGGGGCCCTGCATGGCAGAACAGGCTGGACATTGGCTGGCATTAGGCAACCCTCACGCCGGCCCATTTACAGCTGGCTCTGAGGATACGGCACTCTGGTCCAGTCTGGGAGAAAATGCAAAGTCGGAGATGTGGATCCATTTGAAGACAGAAGGAAACAAAATGCTAGCTGGCATGCTAGACTGACAGCTCACTGCTCAGTGTGCAGTAGTAGAATATTACTCTTAGTTCACTGGAGGGGTTACTTGGTTTAGTGGTGCAACTGTCACACACATAGTGCACAAGAGCAGTCAGACTTACTTGGCCTCCTCTGTGGCTGACATCTCATCTAGAGGACCGTTGGGAAGCTCCGCAGTGGGCCGACACTTCTCACTGCTGACAGGAGACACAGGAGAGGAGGGAAAAACAGTTCACCAAAGAGCTCGCCAACAATCACATTAACAGGACTTTTGCTGGATCATGTCCTTGTGATGGTACAATGTAAGATGCAGTCCAACATGTCCACAATTTTTCAACATTATTAAACTGTGTGTAGGATTTAGTGGCTTCTAGTGGTGTGGTTGCAGATTGCAACCAGCTGAGTACCCCTCCACTCACTCCTCCCTCACCAAGACTGCGGTAATGTGAACCGTGGTAACGGCGTTGGCCTCACTTAGAGGCCATCCATACCATAATAACACTACTTTGGAGCAACGGGAAATCAGACGGCGGCTGGCGTTACCACAGTTTGTCACTCTGCGACTCATGTTACCGCAGTTTCACAAGCGTGTCGGAGAACTGCGGTGGCCTTCAGGTGATGGAAAAATGCTAACGTCTCTCTCTGGAGCAAGTGTTTGGTTTGTCTGTTCTGGGCTACTGTAGAAGAGGACCCGCTCCCTATGTAGATATGAAGTTATAAATATTATATTCCATTTCTGCTAATAGATCCCCTGAAATGCTTCACACTGTTCCTTTAAATATATAAAAAACAAAATGTTTATTAAAGTTTTTCTCGTTCGCTTTGGCTCAATTCTCAAATGAGAATTATTTTCTTCATAACAATAAGCTCAACTCTGAACAATTAGTTTGTTGTTCACAACAGATTAGAATTTCTCATTCATTCCAGCAAATTGCACGTGTTTTGGCACATGTGCAAGAGTCAGCACAATAACCACTAGCACACGTCTTGCTGATCTAAACTGATGAGTTGATTCTCAGTGAAACGGTCGTCCTCTTCACAACTTCTAAACATTCCTTCATCGTTGGAGCCATCACGTGCAAAATGATACATTTACTTATCAAAATTTGGCAGACATGCATGTATATTCCATAAATATCTATGACATGGTGTTACGTAATGCGAGGAGGTACGTTTTTTTTTTTTTTTTTACTGAACTACAGCAGTTTCTTTCATTGTTGCAGGGTTTGATTTTCTTGCATGGATGTCATTTTGTGGCACATTTTCTATTCACTGTATAGCCTATGATTTTCCATGAAAGCTCAAAGGTGAATTTTCTATTTATAATACATGTAGCACATTGATACACAATATATATTTACTGTATAAACATACATGTACATATCCTGTTTCTGTGTACTATTGTACAGTATTGACTTTTCCCAGTAAACTTTCACCTGCTGTTGAAATGGGAATCTAAAAAGCTCATTGCGAGCCACAACAGCATTCAGCTAGATAAAACTAACATTCTGGTATAGTACAGTAAGCAGTCAGTGTCAACAAAACACAGATTTATATATAAGATACATTTCCAGGGTTGACTGCCGTGGTGAAAAAACACCTAAACATTTTAATCAGTGCGGCTCACACGATGACAAAACAACTTCATTTTGGTGGCGTTGGCCAGTTTACTGACACAATAACTGGGTTTGAAGCAGGAATTAAGTATTTTGGGGGAGTAACTACTTTTTGCAGACATGCAATAGAGTTGTGATGTTCCATCAAACAGTTGTGACAGATGCTCTTACAGTTTAGAGAAAGCTACGACTGTTTGAAAAATGAGCCAAAGCGATTGAGAAAAACTGTAAGAAAGACAACAAGTTGCGGGAGTTACACTGTTTGATAAGATATTCTTAGTTTAGCACATGCCTGTGCCCGAGTGTCACATTACCTTAAAAGGATCTCTAAAACAGAAACCTAATGTTTGTTTTGGTGGTACCATGATCTCCAGATCGTATATACCTAGACGAATTTTAGTTGGTTTAGTAAATAGTGCAGATTCAGATTGTGGCAACCCCTGCTGTCGCCTATACAGTACAGTAGGGTTCCTGTTAACCTGCCATCAGGGCCTTCTGGGAACACCTGGGCCCAGCCTATAAATCCTAGGCTCATGACTCATTCTCTCTCTCTTTCCCCGCAGACACTATCGCCGGGCATGTGGCAGCCTTAGGTTCTCTTTGGTTAATCTTTTGCTTGTTTTATACAGTTTACAACATGCACCCACCATTTACACCCTCCATGCTCACCTTACCCTACTGATAGTACTGATATTCACACTCTATACCTTTTGATCCTTTTGTTCTGCATAATTTACTCTACTTTTGTTAAACAAAATGAATTGATTTAATCTTTACCATGGTGTGTCTCCCTATTTGTCATGGCCTCGAGAGCCAGGTTGTGACAAATTGGGACGAGCCCCCAGTTTGTCACAATATAACCAACCGCTGCCACTGTGGTTGAAGTCTGTCACTCACAAATTTGATCTGCCATTTTTTTTTTTTTTAATCTATGCGCTAAATGAAGGAATAACATTTTAGATCTGATGTCATTCAATGTTAAATATATTTAACACAAAAACATTATATGCATGGTAAATTTCAGTGATTGAATTACACTGTTGCTTCTGGGGGAGCCCTATTTTTCAGGGGTGGAAGGGTCAAAATTCAAATAGGAAAGAAATTACTGTATTTTTATTTAAATATTCCTTTGATTAAAAAAAAATCTTTGGCATAGTTGTAGTAGTAGTAGTTTTAATTATATATTATGAGCTGCTTAGCGCTAATGTTAGGAAGTTAAACAGGTCAGAATTCCCTCTCTATTATTAATTTTATATTGCTGTGAAAACATCTCCTTCAAGCAATTATTTATTCAAGTCTCTCGCCAAAATCAAAATTTCACAAGATTACATTTGAACACATCATAACGTTATAATTTACCTTTGCACAATACTCATGAATGATTCTGAATAGAGCTTGAACACATAATAATGTCACTCAATGGAACCTCCGTTAGCTCCGTTATTTAGCCAAGCGGGACTGTGCTGCCCGCCGGCTGCTAACAGCTAACGTTAACTAGCTCTCCTCCTGACAGTGTAGCTTTAATTGGGAATAAATAGGGTGCGTCACCTCAGGTTTATTAGCACTTTTGAGTGTTTTTTTCTCTACCCCATGGCCCTGGTACCAAACAAACTGAAAAATTGAAACAGCGTGCGTGTGGCGTTACGTCACTGTGCATGCGTACCTGTCGGAAAGCATCAATAAGAGCAATCAAAAGTCACAGAGGCATGTGATTCCAAGAAATCGGACAACTAAGAACCGGTTCTCAATTCCCCGTCCGCCAAAGAGGTGGATGGCCTGTAGATTTTAACCGCCATTGCCAACAATTTATCCTTATTTGGCAGGTGCTTATTTCAGACCCTGACTTACAGTTATGAGGAACTTACAGTGACTGTATCCGACTGCTACGGACACTGAAAAATCCTGCACGTTTCAGGGATTTAAGATGTCATGTAACTGAACATTTATATACGAGTAGTGCTGAATACTGCAGAGTCTGTGCACAAATGTTTTTTTTCAGTGTGTGTGTGTGTGCGTGTTTGTGTGTTGTGTCTGACCCTGTTTTGGGACAGCAGGCTGCGGCTGAGCTGTTGACGCCTGTTCTCTCCGAATCCACACACTCCACTACTGAGCATTTCTCTGAAGAAGCATTCTTCTCTTCATCACTGGAACACACACAGGTGCACAGAAAAAACACACAAATGTACATCAATACCATATGAGGTGATTCATTACCAACACGTTTCCCCCACAGAAACACACAGAACACAGTGAGATGTGAACAGTGATGCATGCTGAACCGACTGACAGAGCACACAGTAAAACAAAGGATGAAGGTGTTGAAATGGGAAACCGTGAACAGTATGTAGGAAAAGCATCAAAATGTACAGCAAATGGAGAAAGTCAACTGTTTTGATTGTTTTGCTACGATACTCTTGTTTATTTTGTAGTTACAGAGCCAAATAGTACGAACTGATTTGGACACCGATTAGACCAAAAATGCCAGCCGTCAGTCTTGCTTTGTGTCAGAGAACCACCAATTATCTTGATGAGGCCTCAATCAAAGCAAAACACCCACAAACATCCAAATATAATCTAATAGTTGAGGTGCTACATAATTATTCAGCACTTAATAATTTCAGAGTTGTAATGCTATTAGAAGACTATGTGCCAAATTAAAAATCTCTGGTTATTTTTACATTTGTGGAAACACAATACCATTCATACCAGTATCTTCATGCTTGGTTAAAAGTAGTCTTGCTGAGTACTAAAACATGTACTTCTGTAATTCTACTTAATGTACAAAAAGGGACACAGCAACCCTTAATGAAACTTGAAACTTTCAATGCTCAAAAGAAAGGGTTGGTCTTCCTGCATAATGTGGCTGTTAGTCCTTTCACCATAAGACTTTCGATGTTTATGGTTTAGCTTTTCACAGATATATCAGTATTGGCAGCCCATAAGTACTGTAACAAGAAATTGCAGTACCTAAAAGCGACAATATATATATATATATATATATATATATATATATATATATATATATATATATATATATATATATATATATATATATATATATATATGTGTGTCTCCATCACAGCTTGTGCACCAGAAAGAATTGATTGAAAGTTTATTTTCTACAAAAACACATTTTTGCAACCAAAATGAAATGAACCTTAAATAGAAGTTATTGACATTATGATACATTTTTGATTAGAAAAAAAGAGTTGCAATTGTTTTGTTTTACAATTAATGGTATAGCATTTTCCTATGTACATAGAATATTAAATTTTTGTACACAAGAAGTCATGCTGTATGTATTAGCTGTTCTACTGTTGCTGTGAAGAACTGTAATGAGTGGATTGTTGTCACAGGCCCTGTTCAGACCTGGTATTAACATGCGTCTTGGGTGATCCGATCACATGTGGGCAGCTCTTAAGTACAAGTGTCAATGCAGCCGAGACGCATTGAGATCCGACCGCATTTCTGAGATTCTTTTGGATATTAATATAATACTGTCGGTGATGTGTCTGTGTTTTTTGTTTTCCGGTGCTCTGCACAGATCTGACACCTGCACGCCCGCCTGCCTGCCCGCATCCCCGGCTTTGAAGGTCAGTGCACCGCACGGCGGTGTCAGATGTACGGAGAGCCCTGGGGACCGCCGGTAGACAATAACCTTATATTTTAAGGTTAACAAAATGTACCCATATTCATGAATATGTAGGATACTACTAAAGACATTACTCTAATCTTACATTGCAGCGTCTGCTGTATTAGCCATGCGTTTACTGCGTGTTTATTTGCATATAAAGCGGGGAAGTGAGATCCGATCCAAAGTGGTCACTCAAGATGCACGTGGAGACGCATTCTAATGCCAGGTGGGAACAGATGTACTCAGAGCTGTCCACTTGCGATCGTATCAGCCGAGACACATGTTAATGCCAGGTGTGAACAGGCCCTTAAATAACAGAGGAAAGAAGGAAAATGGTTGTCATTATTCATATTAACTAATATGCAAACCTGAGGTTGAAACTAACTGTGCCATTATCATTCAAATTAATTTTGTGGTCACAAGTGTATTCAGTCAGATCCTGCTGACCAGATCTATTAGGTCTTTCACTCCTGTCAGGCAGTGTTGACTAATGTGTAACTGCATTATTTAAATCAGCTGTGTTTGCGCTGTCTAGGCAACCACACATTAGAATTTATTAAGCAAGTTACACATTCAAATTGGCAATTTGAATCTTAATAAAACTCAATCTTAAGATGGAGACGATGGCTGAGGGCCAAAGTCAATACGGAGGCAGACCATGAAGATGAAATAAACATATGAATAGAAATACTTATGAAGCGGTTTGTAACCAATAAAATCCAATTGTGGAGAAGTTGAGGCCACTTCAGAAAACTAGGCTGCACTTTCACCTGTGTCATTTCAAATAATAATTTGGTGCTAAAATCGGGTTGGCCTATAGAGATAAAAGCCGTAAACTAAAATACTGCACTTGGACAACACCTTTGGTAGAAACACATGCAGAATGGAAATAATGAATTAAACAAACAAGGAGCTGAAACCAAAGAAGAAGATCAAAATTGGGAAAGAAAAGTTGGTGGTTGACGTGACAACAAGACTACATCACGGCTGCAGGCTGATCTCTGATTGGCTGTACATACCGATAAGATTTCAAAACTCTGAAGAAGACCACACCCACAACGCACAGCAAGAGAGAGAGGAGGGGAAGCTCAGGTTGTAAGTGTCGCTCAATTCATCAGACAGTTGTTATTTACTCAGACAGACAGACAATATAATGCAGCATCAACAAGGGGACAGAAGGACAGAGGACAACCAACTTTAAAACCTGTAGATTTATAGGCAAGTATTTCACTATGGAAGCACTGTTGAAACTCGAGTATGAAGCAGGACTGAAAAGTGGCTGTAAAAAAGTTAGTAGTTCAGTCATTTGTGAAGAATGGGGGATACAGTCAAGTTGTGTGCAAAATGTTAGAAAGTGTGCGGTAGAGAGAGCGAGAGAGAGAGAGAGAGAGAGAGAGAGAGAGAGAGAGAGAGAGTGAGTGAGTGAGAAAGAGAGAGAGAGAGAGAGAGAGAGAGAGAGAGAGAGAGAGACAGTGAGTATAAGTTAGCAGTAACGTTGTAGCTGTGAGCGTAGCAGTGCAGTGTATGTACAGTTTGTTTGTCAGTGAATAAATGCTACAACTCCTCAAGACACAAGCCAAGTTCCCGTGTCTTACTTGCCACCTGCTGATTAAAGTGAAGAGGGTTAGCACCAACGTTAGCGACAACTTTGGCTCATCTCACTTAGGTTGGGCTGACCTCTATGGTGGATCAGCTATTCTCATTTTAGTGACAAATATAGCCAAGGTGAAACTAATTCAAACATTCCTCCTAATGCACAAGTTGTATTTTGAATTTTAAATTTCATAGCATGAGATGCTTCTCAGCTTTATAGTCTGTTGTGAGCTGTTGCCTTTTGGGAAAGTGTGTGTTCGGTGTTTGAACAGGGTAATACAGAAGTGTTAAACTGTAAACTGTTTTCATTATAAAAATAAGGAAAATTTCAAAGTTTCCACTGGCCAAAATGTTACCTCAGCAAGAGGATTTTGTCAGTCTTTGACACTTGCACTACTGTCTGTTCAAAATATATGAAAACAAACGTATCCTTATGCATTTCTTTTTTTCCTGCTGTACAGAACTCGCACCGTACCGTGACTCTTAAACCTGGGTGTGACCCAGAACTTGTGTGTATCGTTACACCCCTATCATTTTGCCATATACATAGCTTTAAACTTTTGAATTCTGCAGAGGGGGTTTCATACTCATAATATGGTGGAATATCATTTTAAAGCCTAAATATACATTTAGTGTAGAGCACTTCATCACTACATAGGCTAAGGATCTTTATTTTTTTCTATTGTGTGAGCCATAACCACCACATATTATTGGACAGTGAAAGAATGAGCACAAAATGTTAAACAACTGAACTAGTCTAAGGGCTTTATTTTCAACCAGCTCAAGCAGAGCTCCGACAGATTGGCATTATCCTGACCTAGAAACCGGCTCAGTCTATGTGGCATTTTGGTGCTTTGCGCACACAGTGCACAGATGAGAGGAGGGGAACAAACTGGCGGAAGGTTCATTCAAAAGGAGGAAGAACAACGCAAGCTGTTGGTATTTTGGTGGACATTTGGGCCTTTCGATGTTGTGCTGAGAATAAATGTCTCAGAGCCATGTATGGCGTTAAGTCACTTCACTGCCACCTTGGTGATTTTATCCACAAGAGCAAACTAAATACTTTCAGCAAATGCACAGCAATAGTGGAAAGAAGATTCAAATGCAAGTAAACTATTTTGATAAAACACACTCCGACCAATACGTGCGTTTGAATGGCCTGGGGGCCGTCTCGGCTCTTGGTGTTAAATTTAGCACCGTCTCTACAGGAACTGTGACCGAGTGATAGTGTGAGGGCACTCATGAAAACAGATGTGACAACACTAATGAGACACATTCTGAGTAGCCTTTCTGGTAAAGACACCTAAGGTAAGAGAGCATTCCAGTGTTCCCCTCTTGGGGTTTTACGAACGCCAGGAACGAAAACTTTAGTATTGAAACCGCTACTAATGACATTCAGTCATTAGTAGCGTTATTATTAGTGTTGTTTGTGTGGATGTGTTTGGCGAACCTCTTAAAGACGGCGGTCTCGGTCTTGGCATCAACAGTGAGGCTGACCGTTTCTTTCATGGAGCCGTTGATGACCGTCTCAGTGATGCTGCGATGCTCACAAGAAGCTGTTTCCTCCTCTGCTTTAGATCTCCCACAATCCTTAGCTGAGGTGGAAGAGGGAGAAGCCACGCTGGTACCCAACCAACCATCACAATCTGGGGGGATGTTAAGAAAGGTGACAATGGGTGTCGGATCTTAACACTTCAATCTCCTAATGTGATTTGGGGTTATTTAGATTTTGCATGCAAAATTAGCACACTAGCCAGTGTCAAATTTCATATCAAAGTGTGTCCAGGTTGAGCTCATCACAGTGGGACAACAGGAGAGAGTTCAGGCCACAGAGGTCTCACTCTGTCAACATGCATGTGAACACATCTCACCTTCAGGCTGCATGGGTGCATTGACCCCCAGAGGGTCCATTGTCTCTATGCTGGTTTCCATAGCAACAGGAGAGTTGCACCTCAGAGGGTCTTTGGGGCTAAAAGAGAGCAAGTTGTATTTATGAAGCAACTCCTTCAGATTCATTGACGATGAGAGTAGCTGCAGCACTGCAGGCACACGAATAGAAACTGAACCAGAGTCTGTTAGGATATCCTACCTGACAGGGGTGAAGTTGGAGAAATCAGCCCAGCCTATTTCAGTGCTGGAGGGGGCAGGAGGAGTGGAGCTCCATCCTGCATCGGGGAGGTCTTCTGTGGAAGAGGAGGAGGAGGACACAGCAGGGGGGGCAGCGGGGTTGTTGGGGCTGGAGGCTGGAGCTGTAGACGTACCTGTGTCCATGGGGATGTCATCAAAGTTGGCCGTCCAAACAGGCCCTAAAAAATAATAATGATAATAAAATTCATCAAATCAGTCCACTCCTGAATGCACAAAACCTAAACTGAAAATAAACCTAATCATGGCCTAATAAAGGATAAGGCACTGGCCTCCCGAGCCAGGGATTGTGGGTTCGAGTCCCATCTGGGGTGCCACTTTTTATGTAGCGGTTGCTGGCTGTTAAGCCAGGATGCCAGTCAGAGACAAAAGATAAATTGTACATATGCAGCCAACAAACCCCCTACAAAGGACTGATACAGTCTACCAGTCCCCTGAATTATGTACACACAAGCCAGTAGTATCACAATGCAAGCAATAAACACACCACACAGTGAAATGCAATGTTCCCCACAGTGTATCATACATCCATGACAGTGCAAGAACCAACATACAGTGAAAAAATATAGCACGCACCCCTGTTAACCCCAACAGTTAGCTCAGTCGTTACTCTGTAAATACAGGAGTTCTCCATGCTCTTTTGTAGCGCCTCATTCGTCCATCCCGGGGTGTGTGTATGTGTGTGAGACATAGGGGGTGCGTCCTTAAAGGTGCGGATCACCACAAATACTTACATGAGCCCTAATCCCACATCCCAAATTGAATTAATCGTGAATAATCTTAACTGGGTCAAATCAAGTCAATTTTATTTGTATAGCCCAAAATCAAAAATTTGCCTTGGGGAGCTTTACTATCTATACAGGATACGACACACTCTGTCCTTGACAGTGCAACCTTCACATCGGATAAGGAAAAACGTAACCAAAAAAAAAACACTTTTAACAGGGAGAAAAAATGGAAGAAACCTCAGGAAGAGCAACGGGGCTAAATCTTATTTTAATTTCAATCTTAAATCACGTCCTGGCAAAAATTGTCTTACTTGGGTTCATTTGTTATTGTTATTGTCCTTAGGGTTGATATGTAGTAGCCTTGAGTACACCAACCTGTGTCGACTTCCATTCGGTCATCGGTGCTGGGATTGGAAGCTTCAAATGGATCTCTCTTCACATCCTCCTCCTCCGAGTCTGTGCTTTCCTCGCTGTCTGTGCTGCCTGAACTCCTGAAATGGAATACACAGATCAAGAGTTATTTCTAATCCACATCTAAGTTCATCCTCTTTTTATACTGGGGAGTGTAATAAATGTGGAGCTACCGAGAGATGTCCAAACTCCTACACGACACTACAGCTTGACAGTTAAAGGGGATTATGCTTTTGTGCTTTTCCCCTTTCCTTTAGTGTCATACAGTTTTTTGTGCATGTAAAAGGTCTGCAAAGTTACAAAGCCCAAAGTCCACGCCAAAGGGAGTTACTCTCCCCCACAGAAACACTGTTCCTGAACTGCCTGAAACACCTTGATTGAAGTCCTGCCTTCTCTTCTGTAACATGGTGATGTCACCAAGTAACACATTTCCATAAACTAGTAGCATGGCACGCCATCAAACAAAGCAAGTTAGAGCGGAGCTGGAGCAGAGTCCAAAGAGTTTGGTTTGGTTGACCAATCACAACATCGGACCAGCCGACCAATCAGACGTCGACAGGCTGGCAGTCGAGAATCTTTCAACGTCAGATAGTGCCGATTTATTTATCAATCAGCAAAAAGTTAGCAAATGACTGTATTAATTACTTAGTGAAAGCCACTACAGGGAACTCTCATTTTGTGTTGACTTTTGACCGCATTGTGTCGTAAAGATCTGCGGCTACCAGACTCCTTTTAGAAATCCTCTCATTTTACTGTGCATGTACTTTTTTAAGTAGAAGGACGATGACTTGAAGGTTTAAAAGTCACCATAGAAGTTTATTCAGTATGACATTACAAAAGAATTTTCTCTTTGTGTGTGTGGGTGTGTGTGTGTGTTTGCATTTGTATTACTATGTTTATGAGGACCATTTCAGTTTGTAGTGAGCACATTTCTGAATTGTGAGGCTGGTCCACACTACTTGGTTTTGAGGCCAAGGTTAAAATACAGTTGAGATAAGTATAGGTGTTGGGGCCAGGGACTGCATTTTGTCAACGAAGGTCCTCTCAAGTATATAGAAAGACAAACGTCTGCGTCTGCGTCTGTGTGTGTGTGTGTGTGTTTAACTGACCTGGGGCGTCTCTGTGCCTCTGGTGCGAAAGTGACGTCTTTTTCGTCCCATATATCTTCCTCATCTGAACCAGCATCTTCAAACTGCTGGATTTTCTCCTTACAGCGTGCCTCAAACAAAGCTATATTTGCCTGGAGAAACACACGGGCCACATACTTAGAAAAAACATTTTTATATCTACAGTACATTCACATACAAACTAGGGTTGGATCCTTCAGAACAAAAGCCACTCAGCAGAGAAGCAAGACATTAACATGTATGCCTCCAGTATCCTAGCACAACAGCTTCACAGCAGGCCTCAAACAGTCATCTCAATGGAAATAAACTTACAGCATATCCAAGTATGCTTACACTTTACATTAGTGCCTCTCTTCTGTTACATTTTAAAACCAGTGGTACAGTATTTGATCAAATCAGGTTGTGGTTGGATATTCGGGCTTTGCTCCAAGCTTCTGGTTCAAATGCAGGCTATAGCAAAGTTTTATTTCATCAAGATGAATCCTCATTCTATACATCTGCCACACATTTGTTGTCTGGGAAGAGTTGTAATTTCACATCATCTCACTTTGTGGCATCTGCTTCTAAATGAATGTTAACAGTAATTTCGGGAAATACAAGACATGCCATATTGATAAAATAACACATTTCCATTTGTTCCATGATTAATTTACTTTCTCCTTCCATTGAATCACTGCGTATGAATTAAAGATTAATGATCAAAGTACTTACACTTTCATTTGTATTCAGTGAAAAATTGATGTCTGATATTCTATCAAAGGGAATACTGCAATGTTAAAGAGAACAGAGTTTAGTTAAGTTAGGGTCGTTAGGCATCCACATATATGGCAACACACAGGCAGACAGGCTCTAGCACACAGCTGTTAACACTTCATGTTCAATACTGCAGGCAGAACTAAAACCTATTCTCACCCCATGCCCGGTTCATGGCAACATAAAGATAGTGCTGAAGAAACAGGTTTTTTTTTATGGACACTTTTCTTCTTTACATGCCTGCTTTGTGTTGTAAACTGATCAAAGAGAAGCTAAGAGTCATACATAGGCCCTGGTAGAAAAACAAACAAAAAAAAACAGCATTTCTTTTTTCACAAGGAAGCCAAAAATAGCCACTTCCAGTTTCCCAGAATATTATTCTGTACCCAACATTTAAAATAGTTCATCAATCATTTGAGGACAAGTTCAACATTTGGGGGAATTATTTGCCATCTTACTCAAAGTCAGAAGAGAGTAATATCAGCTCGTGGCTTAGCCTAGCTTAGCACAAAGACTGGGAAGCAGAGGGAAACTGCTATCCTAGCTCTGTCATAGGAGGAAAATAAAGTGTTCATCCTGGTCATTATTATATATAACTAGGATTTACTAGGTTTTTAAAACGTTGTATCCTGCCATGCTGTTACCCTGTGTGTTTTGTGTGCAATGGAAGTCTGATGCTTTGAATTACAAGATGAGGTTTAAATCGGGGGATCCTCGACTAATGATTCTAATCATGAACGTTTAGGGAGCAGCCCCTAATCTTTAACATGTAGAAAATAGGGCTGCTTCCTTAACGTTCATGATTAGAATCATCAGTTGAGATTATAGTGCACTAGGATTTTATAACTCAATTATGACCAGGGTGCACACTTTACTTTTTTGACTGAGTGGAAATGCAATGTTTTCACATCACACATTATGAGGAAAAGCATTTAAATGCAAGCTTACAGGCAAAACCTGAGACTTAACATTATGGGTTAAAGAGCAGTTACTTGTTGGAACTATTTTGTGATGAAAAAGGTGGGAAGGTATTGTGATTTCACATTTGACTGAGCTGCACTAGCAGTTTCTCCATGCTTCTAGTTTTTTGTGCTGAGCTAGGCTAAAACCACCCAGGGCCCATCTCAGTGCCGGAAAGCCTTTAATCAAACTAATATGGAACGTCTCATCTGACTCTTAATGTCTTTTAAATCCAAACTGCCAGACTGTTGCTTTTAATAAGCACAGTCAGGAGTTCAGGGAGTCATTCTGAGCAGTTACAGTAGCTTCAATCTTTCCAGTAGGAAACAAGTGAATGAGACTGCAATTAACTAATAAACAGTAATACAATAGGTGATGGTAAGACCAAGCCATAGGATAGAGTAGTGGCGGCGGTTTTGCCACAAAAGATGAAAAGGATCATTTTTTTCTTTTATATTATATTTGTATTTGTCATGTTTGTTACGTTTTCGTTTTAAAACAAAAAATGATTTGCGTACATACAAGCCTTTTAGCACCATTTTAGAAATGATCTATGTCCATACTCATATGCCTGAAAACGCATATTCCATGAGCATTCACGCACACTGAGCATGTGCGTGCCCTTGAGCAAACAGGAAGCAGGTTTTGTCTACTCTGCGGTTGGTTACAGAAAATACAAGAGTATTGTACTTCCTATAATAAAAGGTCTTATTTGATACTCAAGAGCTGCTACTAGGCTACTATAGCCTAACTACAGTTCTCCCTCTCTCACACACGCACATCAAATTTACTTTAAAAATGAAGAGCTACAAATCAGTCAAGACATTTGGTCAACACACGTCTCGCCTCAGTTTCGTTGTTGTCTGTTCTCACTAGTCACGATAGCAGAAGTTTAGTAGTCGATATCAATACCAGTGAAATTCCATGATTCTCGATACCAGTTTGATACCACGGCAAAAAAAACTAAAATCCCATGTACATCAAAATACACTCCTTTATTAGTGTTTGCATACGGGGTTTTGTTAGGAAGTTCAACAGGTCATAATTCCCGCTCTATTATCTATTTTATATTGCTGTGAAAACATCTCCTTCAAACAACTGGATTTATTCAGGTTTCTCACCAAAAACTACATTTTACAAGATTACATTTGAACACACCATGATAACGTTAGAATTAACCATCGCCCAACACTCATTTTTACTGCATAGAGAGCTGGTTAACGTTAGCCGTTAGCAGCTGGTAAGCAGCACAGTCCTGCATGGAGCTAACAGCTAACATTAAGTAGCTCGCGTCTTGCTGTTTTCAACAGGGACTTGTTGTTCGCAATGTAGCATTATCAGGGAACAAATAGGGTGCTAAGGCTGGATGCGTCGATAGTGAGTTTACGGCATCCCAATCCCTTTTCCTATTGTCCCTGGGACATGTTGAATTAACCACTGGAAGTCGCATGGTAATCACGGCTGATGTCGCTTTTTTGTCGATACATAGATACAAAATATTTGAGGCAGTTTTAATACTAATTTTCTGCGGCACCGATGCACGGGTACCAGCTGCACTTTCTGCTCTCTCTTCTCTCCAACAGCGAGTTGACACACCCACTACCATTCACGCCCTCAATGTTGTGTCTATTGTTCTCCGGGGTATCGAAAATGGTATCGAATATCGATATTTTTCAAGGTATTGTATCACAGTTTGAAATTCCAGTATTGTGACAACACTATTTCATCCGTCCAGACTAAAACGCAACCCTGGAATTTTCAAAATAAAAAACGGCATCAGCAGCCTTTTCAGTCATCTCCGTTTTAGGGGTGCTAGGCTTAAACGTAGCAAAAGTTGTGTTTTAAAACGAAAACGTATTGGTGTGGATGTAGCCTAAGGGTAAACTTTTAAGTCCTATCCACACATGAACCCAACAATCTCCATTCCCATCAGCTCATACCAGCCTACAGAGCCCACACACTTGAATTTCTCCATCTGACCACCCTATTACTATCCCCCAAATGGCACATATTTACTTCAGGAGGGAAAGTAATTGTACCCCAATTTACTCTTATTTTAATCACACATTACCTTCCAACTTGTGCATTCATGATAACTGGCAAGTATCCGACTTGTATACAATGTGTGTGTGTGTGTGTGTGTGTGTGTGTGTGTGTGTGTGTGTGTGTGTGCGTGTGTTTTTTTTTGTTCAGGCCTGGATAAGTCCTCTCCTTGTTGACCCTTAAATGCCAAGTCAGATACATTCCAGGCATCTTGACTGCACAGAGGGGAAGACCACCAGACAGATCTTAGGCTTAACTAGAATGGGAGCATTATCAGTTACACCAATACAACGGTTCAGTAAATAACACACCTAGACCTCACAATAGTTACCCTTCATGTCACCCGTACATGAAATAGTATCATGTAGAACTGACAGAATGCAAAACAGCAAGAAATGTTGCTGTGCTCAATCTACCATATCAGCCTTGTGCCGTTTATTGTTGCCAGTTACTACTTATTACTAGTAATTACTACCGAGTGGAAGTTTTTCAGGTAGATTGAACCTCCAGACTTCCCATCTTTCGAAATGCACACATGTATCTTAATCTATTGGAGATCTACTGTATTAGAGTGGAAAACTTCTTTATTGAACTGTTCTTTTGTAAAACTATTAAAAGTTACATGAATTAATGTCATGACTTGAGGAATAGATGCTGCTGAACGTTTGTATTGGTGTATTGCTTGTTTCACCCGGCCCAATGTCTCATTTAGCAACGTCTGATAATGCTAAACCCAAGATCTATGTAAGAAGAACAAGGCTCTACTTCAAATCACAAACTGTTTAAGGTAAACCAGACACTTTAAATCATTGATCAACTAACAGCCATCTCCCACAGCCCACAACCGTTGCAGAAGATTATACCCCAAAAATCAGCCTGCCCTAAGGAATATAAAAAGGGACAGCACACGGCAACACAAAAGCTGGATATTATGGTTTCTTCTGTTTAAGCCATATTTTGTATTTATTATGGCAGCCAAATCAAAAAGGAAATAAGGCACAAGTTGGAGGTAATGGCATTAGTTTTAATGCCTGAGCAAAATGATTTTTGCTTAGGCAATAGCCATCACTGTCATTGATCTTTTTCTGTAGCAAACTAGAAATTTAAAAAGGTTTCTGATCCAATCATAATTTTAGATTTATCAAAATGATGCTGCATCATTTTAGTGGCATTCAGATTTGAATGTCAACATGAAAGCTTGGAATAGGAATCAAACACAATATTTTTGTGTTATGATATGTCATAATGGGGCAGAGAATGGAGCACTTTAAAAAAAAAAGCTTTTTCTTTCTAAAGTGATATTAATATGCTGTTATTGAATGAATATATGAACACATCCCACCAACTTCATAATGTCTTAAGTGTCCTGTCCCTTCAGTGTTACACAGTAATATTTAAGACAGCAAGTCCAGTCATGCAGGATGAGTACTCACTCCACAACATCGTCCTGATCAGCAAACTCTTCGTCATTGAAGCCGAACTGCTCAATAAAATTGGACGTCATTTGTTGCATCTGATAATCAGAAAAGGCCTGGCAAAACCCAGGACCAACGATAATGATATAGTCTTGGCTCTACACAAAGCTGGTCATTACTTGCAGTACAGAAAACAGCAAATGCATATACTACGTTGTAAGAACAAAAGAATGTATAAAATGTAGGCTTGTCAGGTTAATAGCTAAAAAAAAAAAAAAAGCACAAACATGCATTTACAGTCAAATGCCAAAATGCTTTTAACATTAGTGAAAAAAAATATCAGTCAATTCTATTCTATTTAAAGTAACTGTAAAGTTTCCTAAATAACATTAGTAGTTAAGTAAATTAATTCAAAACATGGTTGAGAGATGTTCCTGTAGACTGTTGCTGTGCATGACCCATAGTCACAAAGTATTTTAAGATTAAAGGCCTTGTTCAGAGACATGTAGCTTCTCACTCTATGTATTTCAACAATTTAATACAATTTGACGTGTTACGGTGGGGAAATGGGGAGCGTTTACTGTTGAAGAGCACAAGATTCAAAATAGTTAAGCTTTTGAGGATATGCATTGCTTATGTCCCATTACAGCTCAACAAGCAACCAATGACAAGGGGCTCCAGGAAAACACTTCTGTATTCCTGAGTGATGATTTTACTGATGTCAATTTCAATTTCCAATTTATTTTTATATACATCACATCATAACAAAGATTATCTTGAGACGCTTTTCATATAGAGCAGGTCTAGACCGTACTCTATAATGTCGATGGCATCATCAGCCAGAAATTAGAGTTTCTGTATCAATTACTCAACCCATGCCGGTGATGCATTCTCTACTGAGGATAGGACTTCTCCAAGTAGCCATTGTAAGATGGCACACATTTTAATAGAAAGATTCTTCATTTTGTTTGCTGCCATGGCTAAATCATGTTACATTGGCGCTTTTGTAATTTAGTGAAAGGTAGGTGTGCTCCGCCAATGGACCAAGGCAACCATGTATAATCTTAACCAAGTGTTTTTGGGGGGCCTTTGGAAGAAAACTGACAGTTTACTCCATTTCTATGCAAACTGAGTTCAAAGTAATTTTGACCCAAGTAGGACTGATTCTTACAGTTGTTTATAGTATACTAATCTCACACTGACCACACTGATGAGATAATATTCTCCACTTACACTGCTTAGAGGTTTTGCCTCCATTAGATGTCCGTGTGTATCCAAAGAAAAGCTTACACATGGCATTAACAGAGCTTCTCATTAAGACGGTCACAGAAAAACTAATGAATATTTGTAGATCAGCTAGGTCTGTGTGGCTATGGGCCAGCTTTGTGTGCATGTTTGCATTTGTGTGTGTGTGTTTAGGTCTTACTTGTTGTAGAGAGGAGTCCTGGTGAAAGCCACTGTCTTTAAAGTCCACTTCATCATCACTGGAAGAATGGATGTGGTGTGTATTCACCTAAAGAAAAAAAACATTTTAGCAAAAGGGGTTGTCCTTTGAGTTTGAGAGGAAAAGTCTGTTGACTGGATCAATGTGCATTCCAGAACCGCACTACTGAACAGGCATAGCTGTCCTAACATTACAACAATACAATTAATCAATCTTGATATTTGCTTGTGCTGCAGTGTATCCTAGTCTAAATCTTTCTGAAAATGTACAGTGCAAGAGATGGATCTGTACTCAGAACACTGGATCTGGGACGAAAACACAGTACTTGAGTTTCAGTCACCGTTTCATTTCAAATCTAATGTGCTGGACTACAGAGACAACAATAAATAAATGGCATGCTGTCAAATAACTGCATTGTACACTTAACAAAAGTAAACTGAAATAAATATTAAAGCTTGGCATCAGTGTTGATGTTTATGTGGTTACTCACCAGGTCAACAGTGTTTCTCTTGTTTGTGTCAGACAGCTGCCCAGAAATAAAGGCCTCCCATTTGTCTCTGTCCTCTGCTGGGAGCTCTGTGTCACACACACAAAGTTCATACTGTATATACTCCATCTTCATATACTCTACAATACCGTTAAAGAATTGTGCTCTCCAGTCCATTTCAGATGCCACTAGTTCTCTTGATAAACAAAAATAGGCTAAGCACAGAGCTAAGTGATGCCACAGGAAGATAACACATCATAGAGTCAATCGTCTCAAACTAAAAGATGAAGCTAAAACTAATCTGTAAGACAGAGGACAGAGAGATATGAGCCCACAGGCAGAAGCGAGTCCTTACCAGAGATGAGCTGTTGTATCTGTGGTCCATTAGGGCCTTTGTCACAGTTATGAACTATAGAGTTGGCTATTCTGGTGAGGTGACCCATGTAGCCTCGTCGCCGACCACCTTCTGACCTAAAACACACGCAAACATCAATAAAACAATGAGACAATGACAATGACGACTCAAACCTGCAGCACGTGGGGGACCACTGTGAGGGAGCGATCTCTGTTTGTAGTCACACTCACAGCTTAATGAAGCACCCTTCTTTAAGGTGTAGCGTATAAATCATAGACTGTATATCACTGTGACATCACCCATTGGACTGCCGTTTTGAAGCCTTGAGTTCAGCATTTTGGCTGTCGCCATGTTGGTTTTTCGGAACCAGAAGTGACACGAAAATGCGGAGGGTAACTATTTTAATGAACTGAAAACACACTGTGAAAGGGTTAAAGTATTAAGACGAAAACAAGGACAACTCCCAGAGCGGACAACGCCGTGGTAGCGACCTGTCAATCACAAAGTAGCCCTGCCCTAAAGCATCCCCTGCTTTATGGTCTATTTGACTCTAAATGGGAATATCATTTACTAAATGAACATCATGCTGTATTGAAGAAGACTTGAAACTAGCGATTGAGACCATAAACTCATGTTTACAATGTTTACTGAGGTCATAAATCAAGTGAGAAGTAGGATCATTTTCTCATAGACTTTTATACAATCACAGGAGTCGCACCCTGCTGGCTGTTAGAAAAAATGCAGGTTTAAGGCACTTGTGCATTGGCTTCACTTCTCAAACCCGGAGGTAGCAAACTGGTATAATACATATTACCTCCCCAACCAACGAATAACCAGAAAATTTAATATTCGGGTCCAGCCGTAATTCTACTACAGCAAATGACAACTTCATAACACATTGTTACACCCTGACAAAGCTACTTATGGTCGCATTTGTAGCAGAGCAGAATACTCACTGTTCTTTCTCATTGGAGCTCCAGGCCTCTACGATTCTCTGTATAAACTGGCACTTTTGAAACAGCTGGTGGAGGGAAAAAAAAGAAGCAAATCAAACAAAACCAATTCAGCGTGCTGACAACGTAGCGCATACTGCTGCCGTCTGCGCCGACGCACACATTATCGATAAGCCTTCACTAATTGCTGTATTTGGTCCATGGTGACTTGTGTCTTTCTCACGGTAGATAAAGTACAGTACAATATACAGTCCCAGTCATGGAAATAAAAAGATAATGCCAGAGATTACCCCAGATTACTTGTGATATAGTGCCTGTCACATAAGGGTTACTGCCATTACCACTGCATTTGTCCAACTTCACAATAAATGCATTATTGCATTTACACTGAACACGTTTGGCTTCATGTTAGTATTCTTTAACCATGTAAGGACAGCTTTAGTTTGCTATAGTCCTAGAGGTAAAAGCTTGTGCAGACCTAAAAAAGTACATCACATAGAACTGATGTGAAGATCTCTTCTCTAGTATTCTTATCTTACATGTTTGATGAGGATGCTCTCCCTCGCATTTTCCTGCTCCGTGTCTGGCTGGATGTCAGTGGGGGCGGGGGGCATAGCCAGAATCATGGCTGTGCAGATCTCCACTTGAATGTGGAGGAAGTTGTTCCAGATGTATTTGAAATACATATCCTGTGAAGCAAAACAAAATAATATTAAAAAAGAGAAACATTAGTAAATGGTTTTCGATACTGATCTGTGCTTTAACAGATTACTGAAAAAAAATAGTTATTTCTAGTTTTCTAGTGTTCTTCCAGTTACAGTAACATTTTACACAGCTCTTTTGTTCCGGATATCTGTGGTCTCAGTGACAAACAGCTTTGTTAACCAATCTCCAGTTTAACATCATTATCTAAACCAGTGGTTTTCAAAGCGGGGTCCAGGGACCCCTAGCGGTCCTTGAGGGGGTTTCAAGGGCTCCCCATGAAAAAGTGGAATTATTTATTTTCACAAAAATTCCCCCCATAAGTAACACAATTACAGAATCTGTGATTATTTTGGTCATGGGTTTCATACACTTTCTGTAATAAAACATCTGTGGCTCAGAGGTAGAGCAGGTCGTCCACCAATCGGAAGGTTGTCGGTTTGATCCCCGGCTCCTCCGATCCACATGTCCAGGTGTCCTCGGGCAAGATACTGAACCCCAAATTACTCCTGAAGGCTGTGCCATCGATGTGTGAATGAGTATTTAGATTAGATCCTGATGGGCAGGTTGGCACCTTGCATGGCAGCCATCAGTGTATGAATGTGTGTATGTGAATGGGTGAATGCTGACATTTAGTGTAAAGCACTTTGAGTGGTCAGAAGACTAGAAAGGAGCTATACAAATGCAAGTCCATTCACCATTTTTAAAAAACCCTATCAGATGTGGGGCGGCTGAGACAAAATCTTATCAAATGGGGGTCTGTGGTCAAATTTGTGTGAAAACGTTTGGGAACCGCTACTCTTAACCACTTGCCAATGGAAACCAAAAGGAATTAAACTTTAAAATGTCAATTATAACCCTATAAATCAGACTGCATGCAAAACTACAGTTAGTAAATTAAAGCAAATAAAAATCTAATCAGGAAATTGCTGTGTAAGATAAATTGGAAATTACCAGTTATTTATGCACTGCAGCTTATTGAATTATCAAATTCAAATCCAGTATGAAATCTGCTTATTGAATTTTAATCGATGGATTCAATTAAATTAATTTATTTAGCTTGTAATAGGTCAGTGAGAAAAGAAAAAAAAAAAAAAAAACGTTGGCCCAAAAGAAATACCAAATACAGATATTACTCACTAGTATGACTCCCAGTGTGTTGAGGTTAATGAGTTCTGTGTTGATGCTGTGTGTGTTGCTCTGCAACAGACTGGCCACCAGTCTGACCACATTGAGCCTGGTGTTACCCACAGGAGGGTCCAGCACCCCCCATGTTGTCTTCATCACGTTGGCCTGTTGGTGGAGAATAAATACTGCTCAATATATACACAACTCACTGGGATACGTCCACACTTAATTACTGAATACTTAAAGCACGTGCTAGAAGACTCTTGTCACATACTGATTCTGTGACTGGACCATCTGTCATCTTCAGCTGTTTTCTAAGAAAAGTTTTAAAAATACTAATTTAAACTAAACTGAGAACAGCTGATAATGGACTAAAGGGATTAAATAGTCCCATGCAGACTACAAACCTTGCAACGTCAGTCCACAAGACATTTTGTTATTTCAAAACTGCTTAATAGCTGTCCGTGTGGTTTTTACCTTTGGGGGTTCCAGTAGCAGCTGGTGGAAGTCTTTGAGTCGGGGTCTCACAGCCTCCAGGATGCTGTGGTTGACTGAGAATGAAGGGTGCGACATCCCAGGGGGGCAATCCATATGACCCTCAAATCTATAACATAGAAAGTGACAACCTAATGAACTAGCTCACCAAGTACAATGTAGTAATGCCAAGTCTTTGGGACTGTGCCTACAGTTACAGCCTGGGAAAATGGGGTTAGGATTCTGATATTGAAGCATATATCTATACACGGTGTTCTCCTAAACCGCAATCATAGTGGGAATTCTATTTAAAATGTGAACTTTGGTGAATTCAGGATGTATTTTTAGTAGTTTTTAATGTGTTTAGTCATTTATAACAACTATTTGGTGGTGATATATAAAACACACATCATAGAATTGCCTATTTTAGGTAAACACTGATGCTTTCATTCCTATCAGTAAAACTAGTTTCAGGCGCACTTTACCTCCAAGTAATGCAGTTTAGATAATCTGGATAAACCCATTCGATCATGTGACCGCTCATGTTTCTCTCAGTGTTGTTGCTGTGTTACTTTGGCAAGTAGTTGCACAATATTGTATCCAGTGTAATAACGTATTAAAGGGACTGTTTGTAACTTCTTGCATGTATAAATCATTGCGGGTCGGTGTCCCGTGCACGCTCGCGTGTGGCTACGCTGTTCAGACAAGACTCCAACACAAACAAGTTATATCTAGTACAGCCCGTCTTGCAAAACAGTGTTCAGAGGGTCAGAGGGTGCGGGGAAGACCGTAGCTTTGCTCTCCAGGGCCGTAGTCTCTGCTCCTCTGCCTGCTTGCCTTCACTGACACACCGTGCTCGTTCTCGCTTGCTCTTTCGCTCCACCGCTCTCACGTGCATGCACGCACACTACAGAAGAGTTAGTTTAGCTCTGAGAATATTTAGTGAATGTACAGTGGACGTTTGTGCAGAAATAAATGCTGCAGCTCCTCCAGACCTCCTCCAGTGTCTCCCCTGTTCCTTCTGACCACGGTCAAGAGGCTGAATCAGGAAAAGCCAACACTAGGATCAGCACTGATTCATGGAGAGACCTTCGTCTGGTCAGCTAACATTACTGCCAAGCAGCTGAAATATAGAGTGATATTGTGGTTTTAGCTGACGTGTGTCGCCTCACTGTTTTGAGCGATGCTCGTTCATGTCTATGTAGCACAAGCACGAGCAACAGGACGCTGACTTTCGTTGACTTAACGGCCACAGGTGTCGCTGTTAATAAGCAATTTCTGATTCTTACAAATAGTCCCTTTAAACCAAAGGGATCCTTTAACAATTTACTGTAACTTCTGTCACTTCAATAGCTAATGTACGTACAAAAAAAACATAATGTTAATATATTTCTTAGCTTCAGCCATTGTTATATGATTTTCCTTATTTAACATTTACCAACAATCTCATCATCTGCTATATATATACACATGTCAAATCAAGATATCAAGAGTGGCAGAGGCCACAGGACGTACGCTGGTCTCCTTGTCTCAAACAATGTGAGGAGGATCTGGATAACACTGACAATTGCAGATTCATTCTTCTCCTTGTCGAAGATATTAAACAGCAGCTGCTCCACCGTCTCCTGCCTGAGGAGGAGGACAGACATGAGGATGAAGGGAAAGCAGGCTTCAAAGTCACTTGTCAGGTTTGTAGTGCAGAGTCTGTTTTCAATAGCCTACTAGGCAAAAATGACAACAGCCATTGTTAGAATAAATGTATTATTACACACACTGTACAAAATAAACGGAACAAAAGCAAAACTGGTGAGCAAATAAAGGCTAAATAACTGATCTACATGAACATCACTGGTACAGTTATTAGAACCTAAGCAATGTTTTATAAAGTGAATACAGAGAACCTGCATACTTTTCAAGTGTAGCCAGAAGTGGGTCGGGGTCTGAGGAGCCCTGGACCTGGAACATCTGGTCTCTGCTCAGTCTGATGATCTCACACAGTGACTGGGAGGCATTGGAGTGTCTCTAAGTAAAGAAAATTGGATAAAAATGAAAACAAGACGATAAACTATAAATCTGTGGTTTTGAGTCTGACTCACTTGAAACATATTCAATTATCACATCAAAGTCATAATATTCCTGAAAAGATTTAAAATAAACATTAGGGATGTCACAAGAACCAATACTTCGGTACCAATTCGATGCCAAAATTCAGTTTTTGGGAAGAAACTTGAGGCGGATCATCAGGAATTAATTATAATTTTTATAAGAAATTTAAGAAGAAAAAACAGTATGCAAACGAGTTTATGTGTAAGTACATGGGATTTATTGGTTTGTGTGTTTTTTGTTTTACTGTAGTATCAAATTGGGTATTGAGAACTGTGGGATTTCACTTGTTTTGGTATCAACTGCAAAATTTCTGGTATCGTGACATCCCTAATAAACAAATGCAGATTAAAAATGTCTAATAAAATAAAATGGACTCTATCTGCTAGGCTCAATAGCTATAACAATTCTAACAAATAGCTATACAATTCTTTGTAATTTGGGTGAACTGATCCTGAAATGTAAAAGTGGACTATCAAATTCTCTGAAAACATTAAAATGTATCAACCTTAATTTCCCTTGGGGACAGTAAAGTATATCTTATCTTATCAAAATAGGTTAAATGAAAACCAAACAACAAAACGTTCCCTGGTTCATCAAGAGTCCACAGAGAAATTAAATATCCTGGTGACCAATGGAAGAAACAGAAGTGTGTGTGTGTTTGTGTGTGTGTGTGAAACTCACATCCTCATCTTGAGAAGGTTGTACCATGTCCACCAGTCTCTGAATCACCTTCTCCTCATTCAGCCACTGAAAGAGGACAGAGAGCAGAGACGGTCAGGACAGCACACAATAATAGGAGGAAAAGCAAGAGAGCAAGACCTCTAATTTGAAGTAAAAGGGTTTATGTTTACCAATGCATAATCACTTCAATCATGTAGCAAGTGGGAAGATTCTGAGTATCGGATAACATTTACAAAAGTTTATTCTGACTTTTCTTTTCTGGCTTATGGAGCATGTGTGAAGGAATTTACGGTTACAACGCCACATTTTTGAGTTTCCAGTAGCTTTACAGAAAGACCAACATCTTAAAAAAAATTAGTTTATAGTCCTCTGCTGCCCAAATCCATGTTGCTAATTCATCCTGACCTAACAATAACTTAAATATGAATTACAAACGCATAATAAATGCAGTGCATATTGTTAACTTAGTCAAATTGCATGAGTATATACCCATTGCATTGTACGGTGATGCTGGGCTTGCAAAACCAGATAAAATAATGCAACCTCAGCGTTTGCAATGAGATTTTATTCTAGACAACATCCACTGAGACTGGATTAATCCAGCTGGAACTAGGTAGGTAGATACAAATTAAAGCATTATTTTGTAACCGCAAAGTCTCCTTCTCCCTTAAAATTTATTTAGACATTTTATTTAAACACTTTAAGGTGGATAGTTTTGAAAGCGCCTTCAGCATTTTCTGAATAGCTAATATTGCTTTTCCAGTTTGAAAATCAGAAGCAAAGACCAATGACATCTCAACACCTGTTGGACTTATCCAAGTAGAAAGGCCTCATGCTGGTGTATCAGTAAAGAATAGCAGCATGCATTATCTTTTGTACAGCATTATCCAAATGACACTTGTCCTCAACAAATGTTTACTGAGCTATGCCAGATCACAATGAAAAAAACATTCATTTGTTGGCTTGTTCTTGTGGGTTGTGATGGTCTAAATTTAAAACTGTGTGATAAGTGAACAGAACGCGGGATATCATTTTTAGCACAGCTGAGAAAGTGTTGCCCCGCTACCCACGTTGAGAACGTCCTGTCGTAGCTGTTGTGGTTCGATGCAGGTTAGCATTCTGAGAAGCAGGTCCATGATGGCAGATGTCCCGATGTGTTTGATCATCAAGTCTACAAAGTCCTCCCGCTTCCGCAGAAACTCTACTATCTATAAACACAGACAAACAAACCATGCACACGTTCAAATCAGTACAGAGGATGAACGGCCTTGTTTCCTACAGGATAATCACGCTTAATCAGGTCACATGCTCTGAATGTTTGTTGTTAGTCTTTTCCACTCAACCAGGATATTTTAGACCATTGTATTTTTTTAATATCCTTTCTGGAAAAATCCTATCAGATGACAACTTGCATCCCATTCTCAGACACAACACCCTCTTGTTGCCAACTTACCTGTTCAGGCTTGCGTCCTATAAGAATGGATAGGACCTTGGAGAAGAAGCTGGCCAGGAGCGGATTGAGAGGCGGCTCATTCTGGAGGAAGCCATACAGTTTCATCAGCAGTTTCTCATCTTCTCCCAGTCTGTCGTTGATCTGGCCCAAATCTGATGTAAGCAGCTCACATGATATGTTGGGATACCTGTAAGAGAACAAAAGCTGCTCCTTAGATTTTTCCAATACGACAGTTACAATACTGTGACGCAATGTTTACACTGAACGAACCACCACTGGATAGATTCTTCATGACGGAGGCATGATGAGATTAACTACTGTAACAAACTACTGGTAGATGACAAGAATCCTAAGCGGGTGGAAGAAAGAATAACTGGATCTGACCCCTAATGTTAAATTTCAAGTCAAGATACTTTGATGGATCTGATCAGCTTTGCATGCCCAGTTCTTCAAACTTTATTCTGAAACAAATGAAGGCTACAAAAATGTTGAGTTTACAACTGATTAAGGATGGGTAAAAGAACGGCAGACAAACACCTTCGCCAAGATATGATTCTCTTATTTTCACGGTTTAATTAGCCTTCTCTTAATAGTACGACTTTGCTTTTCGCTCTGTTCTGCATTACGATTAGAGGGATCAGGGTCTAAATTTATTTCTTCTACCATAGCTCCTGGACCCCCTAAAAATGTCTCTGCTCTGAGAGTAATACTAACCGATGGCCCAGGAACTATCGTGGCAGATTTTGCAGTGCTGAGTAGGGATGTCACGATACTAGCAATTTAGTACTCAACCAACGTGGTAGTAAACCACAGTAAAAAGGAAAACAATAAATCCCATGTACTTCAACCATAGACTGTATAAAATATGGACGTAGTCTCCGTGACGTCACCCATAGGTTTCTGAAGAGCTGTGAAGCTCAATGTGGGTGGCTCCGGTCGTCGCCATGTTGGCAGTGACGACAAAGCCTAACTCCCAACTATTCCAAGAAAGGGCAATTAGGTGGATCATCGGTGGAGCTGAGGAGGGATCGGGTGACGCAGCAGAGGAGACCGCTCGCGGTGAGCTACCTGAGAAGGTACCCACCTGTCACTCAAAGCATCCACGCCTTTAATTATGCTTAACTTAAAGCCTTAATATTAGTAGAAATTCTCATTACATCCCGACAGCAATCAATTAAACAAATGCTCTGACAAAAAGAAAAAAAAAAACGCCATCTGCATTTAAGCGGGTGAGTTATATAAAAAAATTCCGCCCCCGTACAGTTGTTACTAACAGGGAAGTTACCCAGTTGTATGTACCAGGCTGTAAACATGTTAATTTCTGCTGTAAACTTGGGCATTTCAATGGGGGTCTAAGGGGATTGAGTCGTTTTTGGTGCCAGCCTCAAGTGGCCATTTGAGAAACTGCAGTTTTGGCACTTAAGCGTAATTTTTTAGCACCAGAGGTTGCTGCTTGACTTCAACATACACTGCTTTATTACTGTTTGCATAGGGTATTGCAAATGTATTATTAATCCCTGATGATCCGCCTCAAGTTTCTCTTCAAGAACATTTTTTTCAAGATTACATTTGAACACATCATGATAATGTTATAATTTACCTTCGCCCAATACTCATTTAACTGTGGCCCAGCGGCTGCAAACAGCTAACGTTAACTAGCTCTCCTCCTGCTGATGTCAAAACAGATTTGTTTTTTTACAATGTAGCATTACTAAAAATGCCTTGTTTAGTGTCACTTCTGGCTGCAAATAAACAAGATGCTGACGGCCAAAATGCCGAATTCGAGGCTTCATAACCGTAGTCCACAAACCAATGGGTGACATCACGATGACTATGTCTACTTCTGATATACAGCATATGACTCAAACATCAGAGTGACATTACAGTACTACAACAGTAATACAACAACCCAATGACTTATGTTATTGTTTCCTTGTGTATTCAAATTGCGTGTCAATCAATAATGACTTTTAATCTGTTATTAGAGTAATTTGCCAATTTTCATGCTTCTCCAGATGCAGTTCTTCCTGTTTGTCAACACAAATGGGAGCTGCATAAAATGCTTTGTGGAACCGCAAACAGGAATGTGCAAAAAGCGTCCAGATAAACTAAACAAGGAACTAAGGAATTTGAGTTCCTTGTTTAGTTCTTGTGGCTACTTAGTTCCTGGAACTATTCAGTCAAAAAACCACAAAAGGCAACAATAGCTTTTGCAGTGCAGGCTAAAATGTCCATCATTTCCCAGCTAATACTTTTAATCATTCTGTGATTGCCAAAATGCTTTTATTTATATATTACTGTATAATTGAATTGCAAGATACACTCTCCTCCTGTTTTCAATGGCAAAATGAATGGTTGCAATACAGCAGAGAGAGAATTATCAAATTGCAAATCTCTCTTGAAAGGAAACAAACCAGATCCTTCCTTTTGATCCCCCTTATCATTTGCATCATTTTCTCTTACTTGTATTTCACTTTCTCCTCAACATCAGTACTGGGTTCCTGTGTGATGAAGGTGACCAGGTCCTCCATGCACTGTGGTCTCAGCAGGAAGTTGACCAGTTTGTGGTTCTGGGCCTTGCACTCCTGCAGGACGTCGTCCTCATCCATCACCTCTGTCAGCGTCACATCCTCCTTCTCCAACAGCGTGTCAATGTGGGATGTGGTGTGGAGGTCAAATTTCCAAAACATGTTGGCTCTAAAAAACATTTGTGCAAACGTCACCAACAGCACGTGTCATTAAAAATAATACAACGTTTCCATCAGAGGTTAACAGATTATAATAAATGATCCCTAAGTTAATCTTTATAGTCACCTAACAGATCTTTCTTCTGCCTACCTGTGAGTATGTTAGAGTCCAGACAGTGGAGCTCAGGTTAAAAAGAGGTGTGTCCTAGTCTTTGGGAGTTGTGGCCCATTCCAGGCTAGCCGGATGGACAGACAGGTAGGCAGACAGCGGTGATGGACAGACTGACAAACGGCACACATACAGCAGTTCAACAGCACACACCTGTGAGGCAAGAAACAGATGGAGACATGTTATTAAAAGAACGTTCCACTGCTTTTCATGTGGATATCGTAACAATCTTGATTACAAAAGGACGAATAATTCACAAACACCAGTACGAGCATTTCAAAGTAGAGGAGTGGATATTTCCGTTATTTTAAGATTCTTAAGATTTTAAGATTATTCTGCAGTGCGGGTCTTTCCTGCGTTTTGCTGTCATTATTTCCTTTTTGATCACAGGAACTTTCTTTCAACGGCGGTGTGAAAGGGAGCAAATAAAAAATAAATATAAAAACATGATTCAATTCAAAGTGGTAAGTAGACTTTTATTATGTAGGTAGAGCTGTACCAAATATTCCAAAGCTTCATTCATAACGTTGACATTCAAATTTTATAAAGATGGGCTCCACTAATATTATTAGTATTATACTATTTATAGAATTAGATTTCAGCGGTTGTTTCCGACTTGTGCAATCCAAACAATTTCCAATAAGTCCAGAGTGTTGTAAAGTAAAAAAGTCCACATTAATTGAAAAAAGATAGATGTAATCTTTTCCAAAATTCACATGTTTTATCGAACAAAATATTCTGCATCAATCATATTTGGTCTCCAGTCAGGAAAGGGACCTGTATTAACGAGGTGGTCTACCAGCAATTGAACAGCACCATAAATTACATTTATATGACCACAATAACACAAAATCAGTATATATTTTCTTATCATACATTCATTTTTCTGAATCAGCTTCTTGAGCCGTATGTTGCCGTTAGACATGTCAGAGTTGTGCGGTTACAGTTACACACACCAGTGTTTACGTAAGCCAGCATATGCCGGCTTTTATACCGGTATCACGTGTAGTTGTCAAGCAGATTAAAGCGGGGGTAGGCAGTATATTTTTGGCATCATTGGGAACAAATTCCATAATAACCTTTCAGCATATTGTAATTCACTTCTGCACCTCCTCTTGGCTGTTTTTAGGCCTTAAAAAAATCTATGAATGATCAATGATCATTGAAATGAATGACTTGTACAGGTTACTGTATGAAAGATGATGTTTGAAATGAATGACTTGTACTAGTACAGGTTACTGTTTGAAGGATGATGTTTGAAATGAATGACTTGTACTAGTACAGGTTACTGTTTGAAGGATGATGTTTGAAATGAATGCCTAGCACTTTTACTGGTTACTGTAATAATGATTACATCTGTGTTTCTTCTATAAATTTTGACTTTTGGACTTCAGACTGAGATAATTACAGAGACGAGGTACGCCGCGCTCACTGTGAATGCATATGTGCTTGAGAGAGACAGAGAGAGGAAGAGAAGGTTGACTGCACGCAATGTTTTTATTTTATTTTTACGATTTTGAAATGCCAGAATTGATATATTTGCCTCATATTAGTCAATATGGAGGTAGAAGGAAGTTACTGCTTTTATTATTGTAGTCTGAGTAACGCGACGTCATATCCGTCCCAAAACAAAACACAGTCGGCTACAGTGAGCCGAAACAAAAAAGGCAGAAAACAGCGGAGGGTTGGCATGGATACGACCTGCACACTCACATTTTGAATCCAAAGGTGTAAACACTACACATCCAGTAAAGTATGAAAACACTGTGGGTTTCACACATTGCAGGAAAAGCAGAGCTAGACATCACGACTAAAGCTGCATGCTAACTCTGTCACGAACAGGAAACGTTATCGTGTCGCGGAAACGTGCGGTTGAGCCGGCCGTCGCTCTCATCTCCGTGGTCAAATGGGCCGACGCTACAACTGTAGAGCACCCATATACTGGCATTTATGTTAAACGCATTTAAACGGCCCCGATGGAGCTGACAATGGATGTATGAAGAGAACGGAGTTGACGGTAACAGCTAGCAACGGACTTGGTGAAGTTAGCGGAAGTATACACGTGACCACGTCTGCTTTTCAAAATAAGGTGTTAACAAAAGGAACCGTATATACAAAATACATATATGGAAATAAGATTGATGGATGATATTCACCAGTAGTTTAAAACATGACATGTCCCCCATACATTAAAAGAAAATACAACTAATTTGTGAGGGATTTAAAAGATTTAAATTAGATTTAAATCTAATTTGTTCAATGACTGATATATTTGACCTCAGGACATCTGACTACAAACTGTACATGCTGAAAAATCAAACATTTTTACTGTATCAGTTTAGATATTTTCCAAAGTAAAAGTCCCTAGAAATGTATGATTCAACTTTTTTCCATGGTCTAGTGTTAAAAAAAGCTAACAAATCGCAATAAATTGTAATATGGAATTGCAATAATTAAAAAAAATAAATCATAATACATATCGAATCAGCTACCCAAGTTACGTGACAGTATTGAATCAGGAGATGGTTGTATCGTCCCAACCCTAATTAATAATAATTTGAATATCACCGTTATGAATAAAGCTTCCCACTATTTCAGTAGGCTACAGCCCTACAAGCCACACAACACTATTTTGAACTTGACAAAAGCGGAAATCGGACCAAACAGCCTATTAATGTATTTTTTTGACCGCTTCATTTAACTTATTTTCAAGTTATGCCAAATGTAGGCTATTATATGGCTATTTAAAACATATGTCCGGTAGCCGTAATTTTGGAATATTAACGGCCATATAGTCTAGCGTAAACCCTGCTGCAGACTGTATGCATTGCCTTGCGCTACTTTGCTAACGGCACTTTTATGTATCTGTGGGAGATTATAAGATATGAAAGTAAGCCTGCTTACTGGTTTGAATTATGTTCTGATATTTATTTTTTATTTGCTCCCAAGTCTGCTTCCCACTGCCAGGGTTGCAGCTGAAAAAATAAGGCTAAAATCAATCATTTCCCCAAAGGGATGAATAAAGTATCTTCTATTCTATAAGAATACATCCAAGCAACATATTCATTTAACGGAATACACAAATGTAACAGTCAGATGTACTTGTGCCCTAGATGGTGCAGCAACATTAATTTATACATTGTCAATTTGAAAATACCCTGGGTATGTTGAACTCGCTTCTTAGTACAGGCCTCTGGGCTTTGGGTATCGGCCGATACCGTGTACCAATCCGATACATGTTTAATTAATAAACTGTAGGCCTCACTGTCTGGAAGTGACTGGGATCATTCTTTTACGTGTAAGGAACATAGGTTTGACTTACTCATTGCTTTCTTAACTTTGCAAAACAAAATGTAACAAACAAATATATACATTTACTGAATTGTTATGTAACATTAAAATAATAAATTGTGCAGCAGAAACTTGGTGAAAGAAATTTTCAAAATTAACATGAATTACAATTCAAGTGTAAACATTTTTAATGCAGCAGAAAAATGGTGAACACTTAAAAAGGAATTAAAATTCCAGTATATAATGTATATAAACTGAATTGAATTGAATAGATTGGCCGCATTGTCATCGAAACGATCCACCTATTTGAATCATTATCTGCACGATATCCAATATCCCTATCGATACATACCTGTCAAATATCAGTTTTAGTTTCAAAATTAGGTGGTGAGAAGAGGAAAATCTGATTACTGGCCAGTTGCAGGTAAATATGTTTTATACTAACCATGCTATTACCATGCATGTAAACCTATTATCAGATTTTCGGCCTTTAACAGATTTCACCCGATAAATTGTTTTCTTGTATATGTGAATGTGACTTGCTGTTGACAGCATACTCGTAAAGAGGGGAAAGTGTGCACTGGTGCATAAACTACATTCCTATTTAACATTGAAGAATGAGATGGCTGCAGCAAATATGTTCAATAAACACAACAGATGCTAGCCACTAAGAGCTCAAAACTACGTATAAGACTACAAAGTGGCTAGTCATGATCACATCAGTGTTGTTTTTGATTTAGCTTGTGTTTTTTCTTTCTGTGCCAATTACCTTAGCAACAGCTGTTCACCACTGGCAAAAGGAATACATCCATAATCGTACAAAGGATCAAGGCTCTAAATCAATGAATATAATCTATCCCTCTACCATTAGAACCTGAAAACCTCAAAATGACAGCGAGACACACATATACCAAAAGCAATAAAATACTCTGCGGAACGTGTGGAAAACAGCAATAACACAGTGTCTGATGGGATGCCACAGTCCACCAGCCAGTGTCACGAGATCCAAACAAAATCGATCCAGATACTAACGAGCTGCTGACTGTTTAGATCCATCTGACTGTCAAGTCCCCAACATACGTAGTGTGCGCGCATGTATGGTAAAAGAAGTTGTTGCTTGTTCTGTTTTTGTATTTTGACATAATATGCTATATGGTCCAACCACTAATGAATCATATTTACCTCTGTACTCTGTGAATAGTATTAACTTGAACCTAGGTCCTGTGTTGTGTGTTGTGTGTTGTGTGTGTGTTGTCTTGAATGCTGTTGTGTTGTTGTTGCTTTTGATGTTGTGGTCATTGTTGGTAAAGACTGTAATGTGATTGTGTACTGAAATGTAGCCTAGTAACAGTTCAAAGTGATTTAAGTGGACTCCAGGAAGAATAGCTGTGCTTCAGCCACAGCTAATGGAGATCCGAATAAAAAATAAAAGATGTCCAAATAAAAAGACAACAGCGTTTCCTTACTTATATGAACATAGCTACTATAGCCTATACACACACACACAGCATTACACGGGTCAGTAATCTATGGTTTCTAATTCCTGAACCAGTAGAAGAGGTGATTGTGTCTCAGATTGAGGTAGTAACTGCATTGACATTAGTTACGGTAGTTACACTATATTGTCCAGCTATCCACCAATCGCACGCAAAGTCGGCGATCCTGGGAAAAAAAACCCATGATGGCCTTGTTATGTTATATACAGTTAGTTCAACCGACCGTCAGAAGAAGCTTTAATCCAGCTAAATGTGGCTCGAAACGTAAGACAAACACAACCTGATGATTCAAGCTATTACCTGGTTTATATAAGAGGTGAGCAACGTTATGTGTGTTTTGCTGTCGAGTTAAGTCCCTCCGTTTGCATTAACGTCAGTGCATTAGATACATACGAGGCCCCAACACAGACTACCGCTAACGTTAACGCAACAGCGACGCACCGGCTCAGGCGAACAGGCTACCGTCTCTAACTAGCGTTAGCTATCGTTAGCTATTGTTAGCTAACCTGGCAACCTAACATCTGACGTTAGGACTAACGTTAGCTCGAGTTGACCGGTATCACTGAGCTATCAGACTACCGCTAAACGGCGGACAAGTTGGTCGACTAAATAACGATATGGCTACCCAATAACAACCCCAATGAGATATGCGGTGTTAACGTTACCTCTGTGCCGGCGATAGGAACACCGAGAGAGCGTCTGACAGCGCAGCGTTCAGACGGCCCAGTGTGCTAACGCTATTCCTGCTAGCCTGCTAACGTTAGCCGGCTCTCTCCAGCCTGCTGGCTAATCGTCTCTTCAGCACCAACCAGTGCATGTGTGTACCTACCGGTAGACAACGGCAAACGGAGAGTCTCCAGCATGTAGCTTATGTTGCCATCAGCCCCGGGCCTTAACGAATGTACACCAGGAAAATACACCGGATTCCGGTAAGGGAAATAACGCGTTTAAAAGTGATTCTGACAGGCGCGAAACGGTGGATGATCGGAGGGCACTTTTCAAGATGGCGGCTCCGTCAACTCCAGCGACCCCTTCCCCCACTACAGCTCCACGGCGTGATGTCACTCAAACTGTCACCGCCAGGCGATTGGTTGAAATCACATCGCTCAGAGCAGACCTCGAGGTTTGATTGGCTACTGAGCGTGTCACTTCACCGCGTCACGTAATCGATGTACAGATATTCTGCGGCCCGGAAGAGCGGAGTTTATATTGTTTTATTAAATGTAGGTGTTTAGTAAAAACACGTATGGTCGCCGAAGAAGTAAAGAAAAAAAAGGTTTATCTCATGAGTTATATAATCATATCTGGGTGAAATTCGTTTCATTTAAAACATTACACCATTAACCCCGCTCGCACGTTATGTTTGGTATTGCAAATTGAACACACTCTCACAGTACGAGCACGCCCCCTGGCTCTACAAGAAACGCCCAATTCACTGAAGGTTACATATAGGCATATTATAGTAGAGGTACGTTGAGATGATTTTCATTTTTGGCCTCGACTAGTAACTGAAATAGCACACTGCATTTTGACCCACATGTAACTCTTATTGTGCAAAAGTTGATCTTTTTTTTTTTTTTTTAACATTATTGCCATTGCAATCAGGGTTTATTGTTGTTGGGAAAGTACAACAATCCATACGCTTCAATACCACACTTCATGAAAACAAGTCATTTATTAGGCTTAAAATCAAAACAAATATGTTTTGTGCCAAGATAACACAGAGATTGAATTTTAGTAGCCTATAGTCACAAATTCCCCCCCATGATAACTTGTGTTATATGTAGGCTATAATGCATCGACAGCACAATAACCTGACTCCATGTTTAGATTTAGATTAGATGCATTATTTATTTCATTATCGATTAATCTGCCAATCATTTTTCTCATGAATCAATTAATCATGCATAAATAAATGGATCCCAAGTTAAACTTTCATACTCAACCACATAGAATACACAGTACAATGGATGTATCTAAGATATGTACAGTGTAAACGATAAGCTAGTATGTGGTATGTACAGTGTAATAGAAGCCAAAGTTAAACAGTTAAATACAGGTCAGAGTTAAATCTCATATGACACAGATGTCTTGTTTGAGGAACGGTTTAGGAGCAGTGTGAAAAAAAACATTTAGAGTAGAGCAAACATGATTTTGATAACAAAAAGAGGGGCAATCTCTTTAACCCGTGCTTTAACCCGGCATTGTGCTATTACAGCAAGCATAACTTTTTCACTACTAATGTGACACATTAACACATGATTTGCTGTTGCTATGGGACAAAAGTATCTTTGTGAACGCTAAACAAAACTAGCTTTTCTGTGTGTGTGTGTGTGGTGCGTGTACATTCTTACATTTTCAAGGCTTTAGTCAGAGCATCTCTTCAGTCAGATTTAGAGTGCTATGCTATTTCGCATCCAAAATAGCAAGAGGAAGGAAGTCAAACACAGTTATGACACTGAAATGGGCATACATTCACAGGCAGCTGCAATACCATCACCTTCCCCTTAAGCATTAGATCAACACTTGATACCTCAGTGTTGAAATCTATAAAAAATTTACTCATATTTGGGAGGACACATTTGAGTTTATCAATAACAGTAAGGCAAACTTTGTAATGTCAATAACAGACCAAAAACTCAAGTTTATGACATCGAGTGAGGAAGGGTTTTCTTTGTTCACAATGAACACATTGTCCTCTTCATTTCTGTAATGAACATTTTAATGTTAGAGTACGGAATAGCAGACATACTGAACATGAAGTGAAATAAGGAAGTTTTTCACCTTGGGTATTAAATACATAATTATGTTCATGCATACCTCACTTTCCTCCTGAAAATAATATGAATATACAAAATTCATCATATCAATTCCATCTCAATGGGCATCTGCGGACACGGGTCCACAGTGACATAAAAAGGCAGCTGATGACATTAAACTGTTAGTTTATGATGTTGGTGTATTTATTTCGGTCATAGGATGTGTTTTTTTTCCAACAAACATTATAAATAATATGTTCATATTCAGTTCATCAAGTCGATAGGTCTTTTTCATAGCAGGCATTTGACTTGTCATATAGGAAAAGCACAGGTTGTGTCATATTCAAGTGTCCCAGCAGGCTCTAGCAGGTGGACTTCTGTGTTGTGTTGGTTAGTAATGACACTGGGATCTCTTTGGATCAGTTGATCTCTGTTTATTCTGAAAATGACAAATAATAAAGCAGAACTTCCGTGTAAATAATAGGCCTTCTGCTCGCTCCGGCTCCTCTCCTGTTGGAGAAATGTCCAAAAAGGTACTCATAGTATAGTAAGATATTCAACATGCAATAAACCCAAATACAGTAAAACATACTGTACCTGACAATGACAAATAATAAAGTAGAACTTCATAATTAATACTGCCCACTCCAGCTACTACACAAACAAAATAAGTATAACACTAAGATTCAAGCCCTTTATTGTCATTGTGTAGTACAACAAAATTAGATCGTGACAATCCCATAGGTGTTAATGAAAAGATAATACAATATAAAAATACAAAATGTATATTGGTGAGATGATAGATTTGCCAGATTTCAGTTTTGCCAGATTATTGCACAAAGTGTCCGTCTGATAATTATATAATTATTGCACAGAGTGATCAGCATATGTTATTGCACATATCCGTAACAGTAGATTTACAGTATTTACATTGCACAAAAGTGACCAACGTGTAGATTTACATTGCACGATCTGACAGGTTTTATTGCACGTGTTCAACTCAGACAGAGGAGAGGTCAGAGTTCAGGAGGTTTATGGCAGTTGGGAAAAAGCTGCTTTTAAGTCTGTTTGCGCGTGTGCGGATTGATCTGAAGCGCCTGCCTGATGGGAGGAGCTTAAACAGGTTGTGTCCGGGATGAGTGCTGTCCTTGATGATATTTTTGGCCCTTCTGATACAGCGAGTGTTGTGAAGGTGGTCAAGTGATGGCAGCTCAGTGCCAACAATGACCTGTGCTGTTTTCACAACATGCTGCAGGGCTTTTTTGGCAGCTTTGGTGCAGCTGCTGTACCAGGCTGTCATGCAAGCTGGACTAAACAAGAGTTAGCTTAGTTTGCCACAGCTCTAGACTAACATTAGCAGCGCTAACTAAAATAACTTTTTAAGTGCCAGTACTCTGAAATCTATATATTGACAAGTGATGACAGACATAGGCCTAATATTCCTGGGAACAAAAATCTACAAGATAAACAATGATAAATAATAGGATGGATTACAATAATAAATGGACAACAAAATGGCACCACCGACCTCTCCATGGAGAGGGAGGAGTACAAAGTAAGGGTGGGCGGATCGATACCAAAATATGGATACTACTACTACTACTATATTCTAGCGTCAATAGGATCTATACCAAAAAGGGGATCAGTGTCTCTCTTTTACATTGTACCATTTGTATTTCATCCAAGAGTAGAACTGTATGTGCAAACAATATTTTGTTGTCGTGACTTCTCAGTGCATGTAGCCTACTCTGCTTCTCCACTGCTGTTCTCGTGTTGTGTGCATTCAAGCAACATACGTGGCATCATGCACCCAGACTAGTTCAATCTGACACATACTGTAAATGCAATGATGGCTGGACGGAGGAGGAGCATCATTTGGAGCTATTTCAGATTTAGCCTATTGATGATGCATTCACCTCATAAATCATGACACTGCTCTCCCCTACATGAAAGTACGAGTTGATTTTAATAACAAAAAGTATTGGTATTGATATCAGCAATTCTGGCCCTGTATTACTTGGTATCGGATCAAAACCAAATTTTTATACAAAGAGGTGAAGTGGTCAAAAGGAAATAGTGGGGACCACAGAAGAAGAAATGAAGGAGGTGTGGCTTTGAACTTGACCTTTACAGATACACAGTGTGCACATACTAGGCCTGGAGGCCTTTTATAGTCAGGTATTAACTATCATTTGATATATTTGTGATATTATAAAAACAAGAGGTTACTGTTCATGTCACACCATGACAGCAGTGAACCAGCGTGCACAATAGGTAGGACTCTGAAACTGAAGCAGCTTAATTCATGTTAATATTGTTACACCTGTGCTTTTCCTTCTGTGACACGTCTAAATGTCTGATGTGAAAAGAATTCACAAACTTTTAGAAGGTAATTGCTTGGATTTGGGGAATGAGAAGGACAAATCTGCCAGGACAGAGGTAGTTTTATAAATTTGGCATCAGGAAAATAGTTTTCTACAAAAGGCTTATATTTAATGACATATGGAATATACTAATATGAAGTGAATGAGATGCAAGACACATTTTTTCTCACAATCTTCAGGGAAAGACAAAGACAGTGAGGAGGTTCCTTTGGTGGTAGAAGAGCCGCTGATGTTGTGTTAAGAGGCGATGACATGTAGGCAGAAGAATTATTATTACAGTATTAAAGAAATAAAAATAAATAATATATAATCAAATCAATAAATACAGGCTAAGGAGGATTTTCATATAATCATAATAATATTATTATTATTATTATTATTATTATTATTATCATTATCAAATCAAAATTCGTAAATAGTAGATTAGTCTACCCTCCGAAAAGTAAGATTAACTACATTTCCAACCAATATGCAAATAGGCTACGTTAATCAGAAAATGTGTTTCTTCCGTCTTTCCCTGCGACACCTGAACGCAGCAATTGGTTTACACAAATCCTGTCCGTTAATCGCTGCTCGTGCTTCTCACACCGGCTCGGCTCGGCTCGGCTCGGAGGGATTCAGACCGATTCAGACATCATGCCTGATGCAGTCATCTGTGGGTGGTGACAAACTATAGCTATAGCGTGAATATACAATCAGTGTGACAAACACACGCACACACACACACACACACACACGCACACACACAGCAGTGGAGGAACGGAGGACGCAGCTGCTGCTCGATGGCGATGAAAATGGATTTAAGTGCGACCATAAAGCAAATGGAGACGGGAGAGCAAGACACTGCTCTGACGGCTCTGCAGAGCTACAACAAGGAGGTAAACAACTAGTTCATCATACACATTCATGTTCTGTGAATGTTGCCTGTTTAGCATGAATAGCTGTAGGTCAGCTACAAACACCTTCTCAGTTTAGATGGTGATGCTCGCATCATCATTGTTAGAGGAGACCAGGGCTGGTTGGCACACTTTAGATTTCTCCAATTCACATGATTATTATTATTAGCATCCCTAGAAAGCTTAAGGTCTTCATTGCATCACATTTGATTAAAAGCATCTAACAATTAGCAAATATTGTGACACAGCCATATATGACACAACGTGCCCATGGATTTCAAATAAATTATTTACACGAGAATACTGAAGATTATAAACTGAAACTGAAATGTTGAAATTATTCTTTTTATTTCCTATCATAGAGACTCTAAACCAGTTTTAAATAGGACATTAAAACATGCATGTTTTGGCACATGAAGTGCCCAAATATATTAAATAAAAAAAAGTTGTTAAAACCGCAGATATGATACATTTATTTTCGTAATCTGCCATCAGCTGCCATGTTGGTGTGACATCACTGCATACGTAACGAGGTTGGTTTGCCTCTAGCGGTGGATGGGCAACATTTTGGGTTTAAAAAGTAAGATATTGTTACAAAAACAAATGACTGTGCCTTATTTTGGTTCATGATGGCTACGATATTTTTAAAACATTTTCCACTAGACATGTGTGACGCCTTTTCGGCCATTAATATGGGGGAAAAGATGCGGCGACAGTAAACAGCGTTAATTCCACCGTTATAATAACCTGATACAAGACGCAACAAGAGGAATGTTCAAAAGAAGAAATCCTAAAACAGGAGGAGGACCACAGGAAAAGCTAGACACTACAGAAATGGTGCTGAGGATGTACGGCTGGCAGGCGCCTCTGTTTTGGGAGATAAACAGGAGTATGTGTGGACAGAGAGGGGAGAGGACGGGAGATGGAGAGACAGAGACAGGTGATCAAAGAGGTGAGAGGACGGGAGATGGGGAGATAGGGAAGGGTGATCAGAGAGGAAAGAGGATGGGAGACAGAGAGACAGAGACAACTGATCAGATAGGGGAGAGGACGGGAGATGGGGAGACAAAGAAGGGTGATCGGAAAGGACGGGAGATGGGGAGACAGAGACAGGTGATCAAAGAGGGGAAAGGACGGGAGATGGCGTGAAAAAGAAAGGTGATTGGAAAGGATGGGAGATGGGGAGACAAAGACAGGTGATGAGAGAGGGGAGAGGAGCAATTTTGGGGTTACGTATTTTGTCCAAGGACACTAACAGGACAATAAACATGCATTATGTTGCTCTATATGAAGTGTAGACCACACAATGTAAATTTCATGTTAATCGGATGATGTTTGTCACATAACGCTGACTTCCTGTTGCCAGTAGGTGGCACTATGACTATGAGTCAATATTGGCATGTGAACGTCCTCAGGCCTGGACTGTTATGAAGCAGGTCAAGTTTGGGACAGATTTGGAACTGGACACTGGATACACGAAAACGTCACACAAATTTGGAAAATTGGCCAACTTCCTGTTGGGTTTAGAGTTTGGCCCCAAGAAACTTTTTAAAATTATATTTAATTCTATTCTTATTCATGTGCCTGCCAAATTTCGTACATGTAGGTGAAACGTACCGCGAGGGCTGCTCTGTCGAAATTGCCACACTTGCCACACCGTGGCACAAGAACCGTATCAGATAACACATTTTAGCACTTTTAATGTGTGCCAAGTTTCTTTCATTTGCACGCATCTCTAGCCCCTCAAAAACAACTACTTGTTTCATGGCAAATAATGCGTCGCCATGGTAACGGCGTTGCAAGAAAACTCAAAACCGTAGCCGAAAATTTGAAGGTGATTTGGTTTACCTGCTTCGCCAAAGTATAGTGACTGTTACTTCCTGTTGCCAGTAGGTGGCGCTATGACTATAAGCCAAAATGTTCATGTGGATGTCCTCAGGCCGGGACTCTCTATCATGCATGAGAAATTTGGAGCAGATTGATGGTTGGTTGGTTGTAAACCAACTGTCAGACTATCATACACTGGTATGAACCTTAAAAGTGACACTATTTACTACACTACTTTTGAAATGTAGTTCCATATCTCGTAACCCATCGGCTATCGATCTGACAACGGATAAGCCTCTGAGGGAAAGGGGGTATATTTCTGGGGCTCCAGTGTAGTCAGCGGATACCGGGCGGAGACTTCCTTTTCCTCAAACTGTCAGTGAATCATGATGGGGAGAATTCGGTCTTTAAAGGGGATGAAAGGAGTGTGAATGTGACAGTCACAGTCTCTAACACGCCCATCTATAATGTATGGTAATGTATTCTTTCTGATCCCACCCAAATGGGCCTGGTCACAAAATTACTGAAAGTGCTTTTGGGCAGGGAGCACTTGACTGTGATCCGCACTTACAGGTTCACGAAAATAGAGCGCTCAATCTTCATTTGACTAAATGCCACCTGAGTGTCACGACATGCTGTCTGCTAACCCCAGGTGAGCGCTGCTGCATGGTTCTCTCAGCCTCCTTAGCTGTGCCGGAGCTGATCTTGAGAGCAATTGGATTAGATTCTCTGATGCAGAAATACACTCTCCTACAGCCCCGTCAAATCCTACTCTACTAAACCCCTTAAGAGATGAGGAGCTTAGTGTTGCAGGAGACTCTGGTATAAGGTCTCTGTTATATACCTTCCTCATGCCTGATTTATGCTCATGCGGGTGTGTGCCTATGCATTCTGTGCGGGCACCTGCCAGGCGTACATACTGCAGTGGATTACACGTAGCATGTCATTTTTTTTTTATTTGGACCTGCGGTTTTCAAATCCTTTGTCAGGCGTTCTTTGATTTATTAAATAACTGTGATTCAATAATTCCATATCAATTTGGCCTAATACAGGAAAAAAAAATATGGAAGAGTTGGATAAAGAGGAAGAACACCGGTTCCTAGAATTAATAAGGTTGTTGTCGTAACGGATGTGAGGTACTTGTCCGGACATCCCAACTCTGATGTCCAATCAAACTTCAGAGGTGTCCACAGTCCCTGGCGCGTAAATGGTCAATGGACTTGCATTTATAGTGCACTTTTCTAGTCTTCCTACCACTCAAGGTGCTTTACACTACATGTCAGCATCTACACATTCACACACTGATGGCAGAGGCTGCCATGCAAGGGGCCAACCTGCCCATCAGGATCTAATCTAACTACTCATTCACAGCCGGGGATCGAACCGCCGACCTTCCGATTGGTCTATTCACAGAACAGTCATTTTACCTTGCAGAACGCGGAAGTAACCCCAATTTAAACAATCCGAACCAACCCTTTCAGTCATTTCTATACTTAGCACAGCTAACTTTGAGCTAGTGCTAGCGTTCCCATTATTCATAACCTTGTTTATTAGCTTACTTTGGAAACATACTCACTGCTTTTTGCAACGGCTGAGTGGGCGTTTCCTGTTGAAAGAACAACACGGAACAGAACACAGATGGACCCGCCCTTTAGGGCGTATTCACACCTGCCTTTTTTTAGTTCTATTGAATCAAACCCTGGAGCGTTTACCCCCTCGGTGTGGTTCGCTTGGGCAGGTGTGAACACAGCAATCGCACTCGGGTGCGCACCAAAACAAGCAAACCGAGTCCTCCTTGAAGGGGTGGTCTCGGTTTGGTTCCAAACGAACCACGGTACGCTTCGGTACGGTTCATTTGTGGTGAGAACAGGATCCGACCTCGATCCGGCCCAACTGGAGAAAGCGTTGCGCCTCAACACCAGACACCAGACAACATTACTACAAAAGAGCCTATGCTTGCCCTCGCTATTCACATCAGTACTAAACAGTTGTAACGTCAGGCTGTGTTGAAGACCACGGGCATACCTGATGGATCTAAGGAAATATTTTCGGCCGATGAGCACGTCACAGTTTATGAGGGTTAATGCACGCCTCCTCCTCCGTCCTCCGTACGTCTTGATATGCTCCTTCTACGACTCCAGTGCATCAATACATTGTTTTCCAGTCGCAGCCGCGCCTCATTTTCAAACTGTACCGTTTGCCTTGAGTGAAAAATAGCTACGAGGTAAAAAGGCCCAGATCAAGCCGCGTAGTTGTCCCTCCATTGTGAAATGGGAGAGTGTTGCGTTCTGGAAGTCTGCTCTTCTTTGTTTACTTCCGGGAGTTTTCCCGCATGGATATTCTGACCATTTAGAGAGCACTTTCTATTGCTTGTAAATGCTGCGTGTGAACACAAAACAAACTTGAGGCAACATGCAACACTGTAACAATTTGGTCCCTGATTCAGACCAGAGCAAACAAACTACAGGAGTGAAAACGCCCTTGAACGTTCCAGTTTCAGTTTTAAATGTTCAGTATTCTCACGTAAATATTCCAGTGGAAAGTTGTGTTGCACTGTCTGGAAAACATGGTTAAAACAAACGTTCACTATCATTGTAGGAGATCCATCCATCCACCCCGACCTCCTCCGTTAGAGGTTTTGCAGCGTTACAACATCATGCTGCCTCCTGATAAATGTTGTCGCTTTTCTGGTTGTAACAAACATACTATCTTCTTTGGCTATACTCTCTTTCTTTGTTGTCACACCTTCAAGATTTACTGTATGATGTTTTCTCTTTCTTCTCCTGCCTTTCTCTCTCCTCCCCATCCGTACTGTCTTCTTCCTTGTTGTCGCCTTTGTTTTGCTCTTCTTCTTCTTCTTCTTCTTCACCTCACACCTTTATTTGTGCCTTCTGTTTTTCCTTCCTTCAGATGGACCACTGCTTTACATTCTGCAAGGAAGACGAGCAGGAGAGAGAGGTATTCCTGACATTCTCATCTAAACACTGACTCCTGCCCTGTTAGTCAATGGGGGAAAAAATCGGTTTAGTTACGATAAGTTTCTCTTGAAGGTTCCGAAAAAATATTTTCCTCTATCATCGGTCTCTCACTATGTGTGCAAGCCCAGTGCTTTAGGAAGGGAAGTTATAGGTATGAATAAGCGACGAGCATTGTGTTATGCTTCTTACTTCGAAAAACAGAGCCCACAATTTATTTAAAACAAGTAAAGAACTAATTCCCCGCAACATACAATGAATCCCTATGGGACATTAAAGCTGAAGTAGGCGAGATTGGAGCAAATATGATTTAAAAAAAGTTATTTTTATAAAACGGTCACTATATTCTGACAGTAGTACATGAAACAGGTAACCTGAAAAAAATCATGTTCCTCTGTGTCCTCCGGTGTCCTCCGGTACTCCTAACGACATCTGCAAAATTTCCCTGACCGGAGGAAAACAAGCAGTAAGAGCTGATCTAAGGTCCGTTGTCCAGCTGCCGTCTATGAGAGCGGTCAAACTAGGCAGCGCTGATCAAATATGAATTCATATTCTGTTATGTTAATGTCTATTTCTCTCCTCAAATGTTTTCAGAATCATCTTGTAGTGCACGGTTTAATAGTGAAATGAGAGAGTTTGTAACGCTGCCGCCATTGTGTAATCTGGTTAAGGAACGCAAAGTTCCGGTCACATGACCGGAGCACAGCCAATAGGAACGCTCTCACAATGAAATGACCTGTGATTGGTCAAAGTCTCCTGTCACGGGCTAGATTTTTTAAAGCCTGAAAACAGAGCCATGAGGAGGAGAAGTCTAGTTTTCTCTCAGAATACTTGAATTACAATATGCTGAAAGGTTATTGTGGAATTTTTGACCAATGATGCCAAAAAATATCCTGCCTACTGCCACTTTAAGACATCAGTGAGGGCGCAGCTGGTCTTGAACTGCTACTCCAGGAATTGCAGAGTTCATAACATGTCTCTCTCTCTCTACTGCAGCTGAATGCCAACCATGCCACCTCCACAACTATTTAATAAATAGGTTAAGTTAGACGGCACTGGCATTGTCAAAAAGGACAGGTTGAAGGTTCAAAATCTATCTTTACCTATTCAGGTGAGAACTGACAACCCCAATCAACCTTTGTCAGTTTAGGACAAAGATTTTGATTTGTTTTATTCAGCTCAATGAGTCATTCACTGAAGCTACTGATAAGACAGGGCACGCGATGGGTCAGAGTGACTGTGCATTTTACAAACCCCTCACTGGCGTACGTGCAGTACACAATGCACAGAGCTGGCCATAAACAGGGAAGAGGCCGTGTGTCGCAAATAAACCAATTGAGATGCATATTCCGAATACGCTGTATACATGTCCAAAGAATGCTCCTAAAACCCAGATAATATCAGCACATCCCACATGTCTTAATCAGAAAATGCTCCATCCGGAATAAGGCGTGATTCAGAATATCCAAATGGAATATGCTGTTTGCATTACCCTTATCAAATTGGTCATATTCAGAATAATAGTGGAATATTAGTGTGCATGTAAACATAGTCCCTGACTGGTTGATCCACCTCCTGTTGGGAGGAGAGGGTGAAATGTTCTATTCAAAATCCATACAATTATAAAATACAATTCATCTTGAAGAATGAGTAGTAGAGAATAAATATGACTACAGTGTCAATATATTAATTATATTACATTAAATACATTAGTAAGTAAGTGCCAAATTAAAGTAACAAATGTGTTCTATGTTGGTCTTCTAATGCTTTAACCAGCAACTCAGTGGAGCTGTATAGGAGGAGGAGATGGAGGAGTCAGACCTCAGGGACTGACGGAGAAGAGAATCAGGGCGGAACAAACTCATCCAACTCCCCTGATAGTTGTGGTGAAATAAGAGACAAATGGGGAGAGATAGAGAGAAGGGGGGAGGGGGGGGGGGAATGAATAGAAGGTGTGGTGGTAACAGTCATGTAGCCATACCTCCATCTCAACACATAAAGTCCTAGAGTAAGTTTGTGGTTGAGTCTAGAAGCAAAAAAAGAAAGGTAAGATAGTTCACGGGAGGTTAAGTTCAGCTTATGTGTCTCCATTATTCAAAAGACATGTGCACACACTGAGCACACACCTTCACACAGTCTGTAGGAAGTTATTATGCAAGACAGCTCAGCAGGCGTATTTATCAGTACCAGTTTTAGCTGGCAGCATCTGGTCACTACATCAGCCAGAAGACATCAGTGACTTTGGAAATGTTTTCATCGTCCCCTTGACTGTCAGGGTCACTACTGCATTTACAAAAATAGGAAAGTTCTTGGTGAAACCTCACCTTTTCCTCTCAAAGAGCATCTTCACCGTGTTAAATCTTTTATATATGTGAAAGAATAGTGAGACAGGCAGCGGCTGAAAGCTGCAGAGGGTAGAAATGGAGCAAATATGATTCAAAAACTTTATAAAATGTTCACTATATCCTGACGGTAGTACATGAGACAGGTAATCTGAAAAAAATCACGTGACCCGGCAGCCATGTTGAGACCTCTCGAGGGAATACGAAGCACCGCCCATCAGCCGGAGCACAGCCAATAGGAGCGCTCAATAGAAACGCTCTCTCTCTGAAATGACCTGTGATTGGTCAAAGTCCCCCGTCCAGGGCTAGATTTTCTAAAGTCTGAAAACAGAGCCATGAGGAGGAGCAGAAGTTACTTATCTCTCAGAACACTTGAATTACAATATGCTGAAAGTTTTTTTTATGAAATTTATGCCCAAATGATGCCACGATGATACGTGTTGCCTACTGAAGCTTTAAATCCAGCTTTGTTTATATTGTTGCAATGAATCTGTAAGCCAGATGCACCAACAGTGAGTGCACTATACTCCTGCTGTGGAGGAGGACTCTGAATCAGAGGAGAATTAGGATGTTATAAAGATATAATGTACTTTTGTAGAGTGAATATGATCATTGATGGGAGTTGTCAGTTTATGTAATGATGCAAATGTATGAAACTGCTGTTCCCTTTCTCATAGATTTTGCAGTATAGTGGCAGTATTGTGCAGTGGATTTACTATTGAAAGTAGCCTTTAAATCTATTGAGCAATCTATAAGCTGTGACCTGGTTAATTAGTCATTCATTATTGTGTAGTTGAATGCTACATATAATCAACCTTGTATTTGCATTATTAAATGAAGTGATATATATATATGGATTTGAATCTTGTGATAATGAATCCCTACAGAAAACTTAATGTTTACATTTATATAACAATGAATTTATGGTACTAAGGAGAAAAAACATATTTCTGAATTCATGTGGTCTTCATTCCCGTCTTTGAAATTTTCAATTAATTGTCAGTTTTAAAGGAAGCATAGTGCCCTCCCTCCGGTTCCCCCCCGCAACAAACTGCTCCTCAATGTGTGTTCTGACACCTTTCTGTCGGAACCAGCATTCACTTTTTCAGCAGTTTGAGCTCCAGAAGCTCTTCTATTGGATCAGACAACACGGGCCAGCCTTCGCTCCTCATGTACATCAATGAGCCTTGGCCGGCCATGACCCTGTTGCCGGTTCACCGGTTTTCCTTCCTTGGACCACTTTTGGTAGGTCCTGACCACTGCAGACCGGGAACATCCCACAAGAGCTGCAGCTCTGGAGATGATCTGACCCAGTCGTCTAGCCAGCACAAAGTGGTCCTTGTCAAAGTCGCTCACATCCTTACGCTGGACCATTTTTTTGCTTCCAACACAAAGTTCAAAATGTTCACTTGCTGTCTAATATATCCCCCCCACTGCCAGGTGCCATGGTAACGAGATAATCAATGTTATTCACTTCACCTGTCAGTGATATACTTACTGTATATATAAACTGACAATTGAACATTTCAAAGAGGGGAATGAACATAACTACTGAATAAGTATTTAGTAGTGATTCAACTTCCAAATCTGGTTATTTATAGTTACTTATAAGATTTTTTCTTTGGTTGTGCGATGCAGCTTCTGGGGGCGTTGGTGGTCGGTTTCCTGAATAGGGAGTTGCAGCCTTCCTGTCAGCTGGCCTGTCTAGAAACAGTTCGAATCCTGACCAGAGACAAACACTGCTTAGATTCCTTCATCAGCCGCTCTGCCATGTCCACTCTTGCCCGCTACGCTGGCATTGCCGTCGTGGCCGGTACTGGTGCACCTGACCACAACCAGCTGGTGGAGGGCCAAGGTAAGCCCTGCCAACTCTCCCAGGTTTCTCCATCGTTTTAGATTGTCATTTTGAATATCCATACATTGTGACTAGTAAAAAATTTCATTACGGATATGCACAATTGGCATTATGACTAGTAAAAATGCAATTTCAGATAACTACAATTAGAATTGTGACCTAAAACAATGTAATTGCAGATGTCGACAAATTTATTATGAATATCTGTTCTGGATTTCTAAAAGATAAAATGATATGCCAAAATGACTCACTTCAGCCATGACTAGTAACAACTGGATTGTAGATATCTGAAATGGGAGTTGTTCCTAGTAAGGATTTTATTGCAGATATCCAGAATGTTTATTCTGTATATCAAAAATGCAATTGTGGATATCTGAGATTGAAAACCCAACAGACCTGAATGGAAAAAGTGGCGTTATTTTTCCTAGGAAGAATGATGTTGTGGATAACTGAAATAACAGTTGTGGATAGGAAATATGTCACTGTGGATATCTGAAATTTTAATTTTGACGAGGAATAATTCAATTGCAGATATCTACAATATATATCCTGTCTAAATAGTAAATGTTAAAACGGACACTTTAACTTTTTAAGGATTTAAAGATTTCATAAATTTAGTTATGACTAGTACAGGGGTCAGCAACCTTTACTATCAAAAGAGCCATTTTAGGCACAAAAAAAAAATCTGTCTGGAGCTGCAAAACATTTGAGCATTGTGATAAAGGTAACAGCTTATAGTCTAAGTATATAGTATATAAGTCTAATGCAGTGAAGGCCAAAGTGCAAATGTACTACAAAGTATTAGGGCCACATTGAGGGAAAAAGAAATCTGAGATTTCCAGAATAAAGTCAAAATATTACGAGAAAAAAAGTCGTAATATTACGAGAATAAAGTCATAACTTTACGAGAAACAAAGAAAATAACACGTAAAATTACTACTTAATAATATTATGACTTTATTCTCATAACACTACGACTTTTTTCTCCTAAATTTATGACTTTATTTTTTTAATATTACAACGTTTTTTTCTCGTTAAGTTATGACTTTATTCTCATAATATTAAGACTTTATTCTAGAAATCTTAGATTAATTTTTTTCCCCTCAATGTGGCCCTAATACTCCGTCGTACTATAGACCTACAACAATGATAAATAAAAATGAAAATGTAAACAAAAAACAGTTATTCATTTCCATTTTTAAAACTCCCCAGGGAGCCACTGGAGAGGGGCTAAAGAGCCGCATGTGGCTCCAGAGCCGCAGGTTGCAGACCCCTGGCCTAGTACAATCAAAGTTGTAGATATCTTGGAATACACTTTTTACTAGTAAAAATGTTATTGTAAATAAGTAATAATAGGCTAGTGAGAATACAATTTGAAATGGTATTATGGATATCTAAAATGTAATTACAGATAGGAGTGTGGTAAATGTTGAATGTTGCCATATAGTTTGGAGGGAATCTCACTATGCGAACATTTGGGGGTATTTGAAAGCCACATATTAGATGTAAACAGGGCTAAAGTTCATCCATATCACATTTATCTGTGTGTGTTGCTCACAATTCTTGTGGGTTCATGTGTTACACAAGACAAGATCAAAGGCATCAGTCATGTGCATGACAGCGCAGCACAGGCTTGCTCTGGAATTACTAAACAAAAATGTCAAGAGATCAAAGAAATCGAAGATTGAAGCAGCTCAGTTAACCATTATCCTAAAAGCGGTCTAAATAAAGGTTGAATGTGCTACTTGACTTTGCCATTCTTTTCTCTTCCTAGTGGAGGGTGAGGGAGGAGAGAGGGAAGAGGCAGCGGAATTATCCAGCGAGGTGGAGAAGGAGGCCTCCCCTCCTTCAGAGAACTCTGACCAGGAAGTGATCGTCGAGGCTCTCAAGTCCATCAGTAACATCCTGCTGCACAACGAGACAGGACAGGTCAGTCAGCTGTCCGCCGTGTGCCTCGTCACACCTACATTCATATGAATTCCTCAGATTATAAAATGTATTTGGTTTGTGCTAATTTATAAAAATGCATCTTTTGGATGGATGGATGGCAGGCGGTAGCAGCAGATCTACAGCTGATAAAGGGCGTGGCAGAGAGGCTGAAGCAGTGTCATGATCCCACCTGGATCCATGAGGTATGAACGTCAGGTAGATGGATGATTTCATGTGGGTGTCTTAATGACAAAATCAACTACACCTCCCACACACATTCATGTTTAATGCTGCTGAACAAGCTTTTGCTTAAAAAAGACACACAAGTGAATCCTTTTCCCAAAGGAATCAATAAAGGATCTCTGAAAGAGTAAATAAAGCCAACATCTCTGACGCTGTTGGAGTTCCCTCCAGTACCGGGCAGTTGGTCGCTTTTGTGCACACACTTTTTAAACAACATACTTTTTGAATCTTTGGGCTCGGAGGACGGTATCAAGTATTTTCAAGTCAAAAGGATCAAGTTCAAGTGAAGTCACGCGTCAATGGTGTTAAAGTCCAAGTCTAGTTGCAAGTCGTTTTTTATTTTGTCAAATCTAAATTCATCAAATAAATTGGTGCAGGAATGAGTCCTTAAACTTGGAAATGAGTTTGCATTTTAACACTTTCTGTTCCCTCGTCATGGAAGTCAATGGGGTTTTAGTTAGATGTCTGAAATAAGGTCTGTGGTTAACACAAGCTGAAGAGATTTTATTTTCGTTTTGTTCTACAATATAAAATACATCAGTAAATATCCCGCTTGTGAATTTTGAAGCTTTTATGTGTCTTAAAAAGGCGGTTGCTAAAAAGTGGATAGATGAGACTACTAAACGTCATCACGCCGACTCGTTTGCCTTTTAACATTAACTTTTCAAAAATCATAACAGTGGTGTTCATTGGTGGAGATTATTTCATGGAACAAAACGTATAAAGATCATAAACGTGTGTTTGCCACAGATCTTATTTTCTGCAATAATCCAAACCCAATGGAACAATCCCCGGCTTTCTGTCGAGGGAACAGGCACGATTCTAACTTCCTGGCTGGCCAACAAAAACACATCATCCCTGCACCGAGTCCACACCTCTGCTTTACAGTTTTTGATACAACACATTCATACCAAATAAGTATTGAGGTTGGATATCCAGCCGTACTCTGAAGAGGAATCAGCAGATAAGAGAGTGAATACGTCTCCGTGCGTCTGCTCTCTGTCCAGGTGCGTTTCTTTGACCTGCGTATCACCTTCCTGCTGACTGCCCTGAAAGTGGACGTCAGGGCACAGCTGGCTCAGGAGCTTCACGGCATCAGTCTGCTAGGTAACTGTTTTCCTGTGTAACCAGTGTAACCAGTTTCAAGTTTACTAGTCTCCAGAGTAACCAATGCTAAGAGGCAACTCACCTTTCCAGGTCACCAATCAGGGACGGGGCCAGACGTTTCAAATGTTTGGGGCTCAACCCAAACCTCGGTGGGTCCAGGCCAGGGGCATGCTCCCCCGGGGAGATTTTTTCCCCCCATTTACGGCAGCTATATGCACAAATTTTTCGAGCCATTTCAGATAAAAGAATGCCTAAAAATCTGTACACCACTAGGGAGAAACATGATAGTTGCCAAGGAGAAATCACCCTGTAGAGCCTCCAACCTGTTCTCTAATTATTCTGAAACCATAACACAACAAATATTGAGGATGACGAGGATTACTATTTGAAGTTACGTGACATAGGCCTATATACAGTAGGTAGGGTAGGAATTTGGCGTATACAGCGTTACTAATCTTAATCTTTATTGTACCATGCTGGAGGAGAGTTCATAGAAGGAATGTTTAGCTGACGAATGTGCTACATTTGAATACATGCCATAATAACCTGGGCTGCTCTAGCTGCACATCAAGGATCCCCAACAAGGCCAAGTAAATGTGCTCTTCAGTACTTGAATATTAGGCCAACAGAAGAACATTTACTCAATTAGATTAGATTTCTTTAGTAGCATAGAACAACTGACAACGTTAGGGCAGACCTATAGATATAGTAATAGAACAATGTTAGGGCGGACCTATAGATATAGTAATAGAACAATGTTAGGGCAGACCTATAGATATAGTAATAGAACAATGTTAGGGCGGACCTATAGATATAGTAATAGAACAATGTTAGGGCGGACCTATAGATATAATAATAGAACAACGTTAGGGCGGACCTATAGATATAGTAATAGAACAACGTTAGGGCGGACCTATAGATATAGTAATAGAACAATGTTAGGGCGGACCTATAGATATAGTAATAGAACAATGTTAGGGCGGACCTATAGATATAATAATAGAACAACGTTAGGGCGGACCTATAGATATAGTAATAGAACAACGTTAGGGCGGACCTATAGATATAGTAATAGAACAACGTTAGGGCGGACCTATAGATATAGTAATAGAACAACGTTAGGGCGGACCTATATATATAGTAATAGAACAACGTTAGGGCGGACCTATAGATATAGTAATAGAACAACGTTAGGGCGGACCTATAGATATAGTAATAGAACAACGTTAGGGCGGACCTATAGATATAGTAATAGAACAACGTTAGGGCGGACCTATAGATATAGTAATAGAACAATGTTAGGGCGGACCTATAGATATAATAATAGAACAACGTTAGGGCGGACCTATAGATATAGTAATAGAACAACGTTAGGGCGGACCTATAGATATAGTAATAGAACAATGTTAGGGCGGACCTATAGATATAGTAATAGAACAATGTTAGGGCGGACCTATAGATATAATAATAGAACAACGTTAGGGCGGACCTATAGATATAGTAATAGAACAACGTTAGGGCGGACCTATAGATATAGTAATAGAACAACGTTAGGGCGGACCTATAGATATAGTAATAGAACAACGTTAGGGCGGACCTATAGATATAATAATAGAACAACGTTAGGGCGGACCTATAGATATAGTAATAGAACAACGTTAGGGCGGACCTATAGATATAGTAATAGAACAACGTTAGGGCGGACCTATAGATATAGTAATAGAACAACGTTAGGGCGGACCTATAGATATAGTAATAGAACAACGTTAGGGCGGACATAAGTAGGTGAGCATTTAACAAGAAGCACAAGTTGATAACTTCCTGTTCTGTGTATATTCTCTAGGCAACCAGTTGGATGCTGCTCTGGGTCTGTGTTGGCCAGATACACTGGAGACAGCCAGGGCAGGGTTCGAGGACGTCCCACCCGAACAACTGCCCCCACTGAGCCGGGAGAAGACAGAACTAGCAATGGAAATACTGAAAATACTGTTCAATGTCACGTTCAACACGGCCAAGCGCAAGGTCGACGAGGTACTGAGTACCGTAGTATAGTTTAGCCATGTTGTAATCAGTAATTATAGTAATAATTTTGAATTCTGTTGTCAAAAGTCATTGAATATAATATTTCATCCAAAATCCAGTAATTGTATGTTAAACAGAATTACTCATTTCCATTGTTTACTTTGTGTACTTTGTGTATCAGCTCTTCAGGATACACCACTGTCTTATTTCAGCATCGACTCCCCAGAAAAGCAGCAGTTATGTCCCGTTGGACCCCGGTGTTGGTACATTCAGGCTACTGTACCTTCTGTCTGTATAACACACACCGCATGTGATTTACAGACATCATGATTTATGGGATGTGGCCGGTGTGTGTTGCACCTAAGGGTCTACAGCCTTACCTCAGCTGTACAGCACTTTGAGCTAAATACTAACGTTGACCAAGTTCACCACCTGAGTTAAGCATTCTAGTGTAGTAACAGTTAATTACATGCTACTTAGATCTAAAGAAAAAGCTATAGCTGAGGCTGAGTTGATTGTCATCGGTTTTGCGGGTATTTGGACATAAACCAAAGCTGATGATGGCACTAGATCAGAGGTCTGCAACCTGAGGCTCTTTAGCCCCTCTCCAGTGGCTCACTGAGGCTTTGACAAAGGAATTATATAGAAATGAATAATAGTTATTTTTTAACATTTTAACTTTCATTAATTATTGTTATAGGCCTAAAGTGATTCTTAAATTCTCCAATTGCAAAAATGTGTAGGGATGCACCGATACCAATACTGGATCAGATATCGGACCGATACTGACTCAAATAGCTGCATCAGATATCGGTGACAATGGGGCCGATCTGATTAAATTCAGTTCTATGTTTATATACTATATACATTACATAATAGAATTTGAATTCTTGTTTAAGATTTGACCAATTTTTTTGGTGCATTGAAAAGGTTAATACTTGAATAGTAATTCCTCTTAATTTTGAAGATTCTTTTGCCAAGTTGTTGGTGTACGAGTTATTCATTTAATACTAAATAACACTTCACTAAATTTATTTTACGTTATCTATGTATTTATTTATTACAATTTGTTTTACAAAGTTATGAATGGGATCCCTAAAGTCAGTAGAAGTCATCCTCTGGAGATGAATTGAATAGTTTTCACCAATATCATGGCAATCTGTCCAATAGTTGTTGTTGTTGTCAACCTTGTGGTGGCATTAGATGAAAACGTCAGGGGAATAACAAAGTTCCTGCTGCTTCTGTTTCTTGAGACGGTTCAGTCAGCTCCAAGTTTGTGCTGAACACGCCAGAAATGTCTATGCTGTCCTTTGGAAAATAGGTTCTGCAATGCAAGACATTTACAGTTCTTTTCAGAACATGTGGACAATAAGTGTGTGTAACGTCTGTTGTCTGTGAAGGAAGAGGCAGCAGAGTACAGACATTTGGGAGCCATACTGAGACACTGTCTAATGAGCCAAGCGGACGGAGACGAGCGGAACGAGGAGTTCCACAGGTAGGACAGCACTTTGTTTTTCTCTTCATTGATTCATACAGTCGTCGCTCTTACATGATGCTGTCCCCTTGACTATCCCCCCCCATCTTTCTCTCAGTCATACTGTTAACCTGCTAGGCAACCTCCCTCTGTCCTGTTTGGATGTACTGTTGTTGCCCAAAGTGCAACAAGGCTCCATTGAGTACATGGGGGTCAACATGGATGCCGTCCACATGCTGCTGGAATTCATGGAGAAAACACTTGACCGGGTAAGACATTCATTATGAACACAGCCGGGCAAACTGCTGCGTTTTCTATCCTGACTGAGCATACTCTTTGTCACTAGGTGGAGCTGTGTGTTAAATGATCAATGAATGGTGCCCATGTGATTCTAACAGTAGCAAAATGATAGGGTAGCATCTGGTTGCTACAAGTTGCTATTTACAACTCTGTGAAACGTCCACATGTAAAAAGAGTTTTTATAGGTGTACTTTTGAATTCATTTTTACAAACGCAGCTGACTGTTTTATTATTACACTAATAATCAATACAGAGCATTAGAAAGTGGTGGAAAGTAACTGTACTAATTACATTTACGTTGTATTTAAAGGGGACATATTGTGCTCATTTTCAGGTTCATACTTGTATTTTGTGTTTACATGCTGTAATGTTTAAAAAAAACTTTATTTTCCTCGTACTGTCTGCTTGAATATACCTGTATTTACCCTCTGTCTGAAACGCTCCGTTTTAGTACATTTCAATGGTGTGGAACAGAATTACGTTGCTAGGCAACAACTTGGGTCCATGTTTACTTCCTGTCAGCTGATGTCATTCACATACACTGCAACAGGAAATAAAATGGGACCCATTTAGAATGTTTACATTTAAAACCATGTAGTAGTCTAACTATTGTATATTTGTGACATCACAAATGGACAGAAATCCTGAAGGGCTTGTTTCTAAAGCACAGTTTCTGAATACGGGCTGTACGTATTTCTCTGTGGATTAAGCGTTTCAATACTTTCACAGTATTTATATAGAACGTAAACCTGCTTTATAATATAAAAGACATGAAAATGTCACTTTTTACAATATGGGACCTTTAAAGGTACAGGTAGCCTGCTATGTGGAACTTTTAGAAAATCCTTGTTATTATACCCCCGTGACATGGTAATCGGGGGTATAATAACATATTCATAACATATAATCATATTTAGAATAACTTTACTATCTGTAACGTTCCTAAATATTTTTGGACCTCGGCTCCTTGATACTAACTAGCTTGTCATTTGTATAGGACTTTTATCAGCTAACGTTTTTGATGAAACTAACTTGTTTGCTATTGCCGTCCAGCTGGTTGGTTGTATTTATCATGAAATCATTTGTTCATGTTTAATGAAGTTTTCTTGTCTCCCAGGGACATAAGCTGAGGGAGACCCTTCTCCCATCGCTGAACTTGCTGACCGAGAGTGCCCGAATCCACCGAGAGACCAGAAAGTTCCTCAGGTCAAAGGTCAGTATTGGGCTGAGGAGAAGAGAATCCACGATGGAGAGATGAAATATGAGTATCGTGTTTTGACGGCTCGGGTATCTGTGTGTGTGTGTGTGTGTGTGTGTGTGTGTGTGTTTAGGTGCTGCCCCCACTGCGTGATGTGAAGAACCGGCCAGAGGTGGGCGATGCTGTGAGGAACAAACTAGTCCGTATTATGACACACATTGACACTGACGTCAAGGACTGTGCTGCCGAATTCCTCTTTGTTCTCTGCAAAGAAAGTGGTGAGGGAAATATCTGTTTGTTGATTTCTTTCAATACTTCATGGCAATTTTTGTATGACTGACTTTAAGCCCATCGCTCACTGTGACATAAACCATCTTGATTGATCAATTATATTCACATTATTATTTTTAAAACTTGCTGTAGTGAAACGAACAAATGTAATATGACTTAAACCCCATTCAGATGGGAATAAAATCACTGATGAGCGATCAAAATGTTAGAGGTTCTCTATAACAAATGAGCAGTTTTTAAGATGCTCATAGAAAAAAAACCATCTGTCTCTACTATAAATCTAGTATGGCTAGTATGGCTTGAACTATCATGATGGTTGATGTAAAGATAAGTTTATGGCTCCAACCAAAGGCCTGAATTGGTTTTGTTGACATTGCATCGATGTATTGGTGTGTTTTAAAGCTGCAGTAAGCAGAATATTTTTGGCATCATAGGGCAAAAAATCCATAATAACCTTTCAGCATCTTGTAATTCAAGTATTCTGAGAGAAAACTAGAAACTTCTGCTCCTCCTCACGGCTCTGTTTTCAGGCTTTAAAAAATCTAGCCCGTGACGGGAAACTTTGGCCAATCACAGGTCATTTCAGAGAGAGAGAGAGCGTTCCTATTGGCTGTTCATTCAACGCAGGCGGCTGTCAATCACTGGCAAATTCCGACCAAATGGTCAAACTAGGCAGCACTGATCAAATATTAATCCATATCCTGTTACTGTACTGTCTATTTCTCTCCTCAAATGTTTTCAGAAACATCTTGTAGTGCACGGTTTAGCTGTAAAATGAGAACGTCTGCTCCGGCTGGTGGGCGATGCTTGGCATTTCCTCAACAACTCAACATGGCTGCCGGGTCACAAACTTTCTAATTTTACAGCTAAACGGTACACTACAAGATGTACCTGTCTCATGCACTACTGTCAGGATATAGTGACAGTTTTATAAGAATAACACGTTTGCTCCAATTCTACCTACTGCTGCTTTAAATACTGCCATATTAACAGCAATATATTCTATGCTCTATCCAGTTTCAAGGTTCATTAAGTACACTGGATACGGTAATGCTGCCGGTCTGCTGGCTGCCAGAGGACTGCTTAGGGGGGGCAGAGACTCTGGGATCTACTCTGAAGATGAAGAGTCCGAGACAGAGGAGTACAGAGAGGCCAAGGCCCAGTCAGTACAACCACAACACTGTGTCACCTACACTCACTGTCTGATCTGGTGTTTCATTCATCCACCTTTGCCAAAAATGGTGTAGTGTAGCTTTAACTAATGAACTTGACAGATACATTATGTTCATTATGTTCTGAGCGGGCTGCACGGTGGTGCAGTGGTTAGCACTGCTGCCTCACAGGTAGGCAGGTTCAAACCCGGCTTGGGGCCCTTCTGTGTGGAGTTTGCATGTTCTCCCCGTGTTAGCGTGGGTTTTCGCCGGGATCTCCGGTTGCCCGTAGGTGTGAATGTGAGTGTGAATGGTTATCTGTCTCTATGTGTCAGCCCTGTGATAGTCTGGCGACCTGTCCAGGGTGTACCCCGCCTTCACCCAATGTCAGCTGGGTCAAAATATCAAGGAGATGACACAGAAACATGTAATTCATGTCCTTCATTCATGAAAAAACTCCTACTTTACAACAGAGGCTGTAAAGCAAACATGGGAGCCTATACAGAAAAAGAAAAAATATAAATAATATTTTAAATATTTATTATTACGCACAGAAAACATGTAAAATCTATATCCTCATTAAGACCAGGATACTTTAAAGCATCCAGTCGATGGATCCAAAAAGTCTCCCTCTGGTAATGTTTTTGTAACCTGTCTCTCCCCCCTGACCAGCGGTTTAATATGGTTTAGTATGCTATTCCCAGACTAGATGGGATATATAACCCCTCCAGCATGTTCTGGGACTGCTCCAGGGTTCCCCCCTAATTGAACATGCCGAATATACCTCCACAGGGAGGCGTCCAGGAGGCATCCTGATTAGACTGACCTTGTCTCAAGGATGAGCACAGCCATCCTGAAACTCATTTTTGCCATTCGTATCTGAAATTGTATTCTTGTTGTCACCAACCAAAGCATCATATGTATGTATGTGTAGGGTGTGCATGGGTTAGAATGTAAATCCAGAGCTCAGGCTGGGCTCCCTCTGCGCCACAAGTCGTTGCCCCTCCAGTATCCTTGAAAGTAGATTGTTCTGGTACGTTTGATCAATGTTAATATGAATTAAAGTAGCCAATAATTATGCACATCTGCCGCTTCGTTTAAAAGATTGTTTCTGTTTTCTGTTCTTTCTCTCTCTCTCTCTCTCTCTCTCTCTCTCTCTCTCTCTCTCTCTCTCTCTCTCTCTCTCTCTCTCTCTCTCTCTCTCTCTCTCTCTCTTTTCTTCTCCAGAATAAACCCAGTAACAGGAGCTGTAGAGGAGGAGCAGCCCAACCCCATGGAGGGAATGACAGAGGAGCAGAAAGAAATAGAAGCCATGAAGCTGGTTCGCATGTTCGATAGACTGTCAAGGTCAATAAAAGCAGGACACGCACACACACACACACACACATTTTGATCCTCAGTGCTGCAGACTCAGGCCCTCTTCAGACCTGGTATTAACTTGCATCCTCAGTGATCCGATCACAAGTGGACAGCTCTAAGTAGTAGTAGGTGTGAACGCACTCAAGACGCATTGAGGACGCATTGAGATAGGATCACTCAGACCTCATTCAGAGGTGGTCTGGGCCACATATGACCACATTCTTTTAGCAGTGTGTACGCGAATGTGTCCTGGACCACATTAAGGACCGCCTACTCATCTGATTTGCAGCATGGAAACGGCTTCTGTGCTCTACTGTATCCTGTCGGTACATCTGTATTTTATTAAAATATATCTTGTTTATAGGCTACATAGTATACAGAATATCAGACTGTGAACAGGAAGTGCATTATTATCATACTGTCGGAGACATGTCGGCGTTTTTGTTCTGCTGCTTTGCACTCCCGCTCTCTGCTGTATTAGCCGTGTGTTTACTGCGTGTTTATTTGAGCGGGGAAGTGAGATCGGATCACAAGTGGCCACTCAAGATACACGTGGAGACACATTCTAACGCCGGTTGTGAACAGACATAGTTAAAGCTGTCCACTTGTGATCGGATCACTGAGGACGCATCTTAATACCAGGTCTGAACAGGGTCTCAGTCTGTACTCACACATGCACACATTAATTACATTCGAACCCTTTTCTACCCACAGGACCAATTTGATCCAGCCCATGCAGCTCGGTATGGACGGGAAGATGAGCGAGATTCCTCCAGAGGATCTACACAAACTGGCCCACAATCCTTCGTTCCAGCCAGAGCAAGAGCCACGAAATTCAGACAGCGAAGACGAGGCTCAGTAATCACAGAAGCACAACGGCACAAAGCGATTCAGTTACCGTGACAGCTGCGGAACACCTGTCTCATTATTTTATTTATTCACGTCACACGGCCGCCCAGCCGGTTCCTGCTCACTTATTCTGATGGGAGGTGAAAAACGGGAAGTTGTTTTAGTCCATGAGCCTGACCCCCCAAAATTTGGCTGTCGTGCCACTTTAGAGGGACCAAGTCTCATAGTGATTTTTTGGACTAAAGGTCTATGTCCCTAGCGTTGGATTACGACTGTTGTTTTTCATAAAGATGTTTTATTTTTAGAAGTGAAATGTAAAACTGAAGACAGATTAGTAATAATTCAGATTTAAAAAAATGAAATTCACATTATATATCAAATGTATCCTCCTTTATATTGTTATTGTATAGCTGACTATCATGGACTATAATATACATTAAATGTGATATTAAATGATGAATGTTGTCTCATGTCATATTTTGGATGCAGTCATTGTGCTGATTTGGCACGTCCTGCACCATCATGATGGTGTTTATGTTGAAGTGCTGTAAATCGAATCCTGTTTGGAGCTCACTTTACAAATGTGCCACGAACCAGGTCACATTACTGTCAAAATTAGTATTCCTTAAACTATTTGCTTTTAATTGTCTACACTGATTTTCTTGAGGTACCCTGTTGATATTTTGTTCACCAAGATCTACCACTGACAGTTTGTGTATAACTATTATAAGCAACACAATGGCACTGCCAAAGAGAAAACTACATTTCAGGAAACACAACAGCATTAAAAAGAAAACAGATCCACAATAAAGTTTCAAACTCATAGATTCATCTTTCAGCAAGTGTGGAGAGCTGCACTGCATCAGGTCACGCCTTCCCTTCACGCAAGATAAAAAACGAGTGCCCTGAACCTGACCACACTTGGACAAAATAAAATAATGGCCTCATCCTCTCCAGTATTGCAGTGTCAGCGACACCAAGCTCTACAAACTGAAAAAAATAAATATATTAATGCCATTTGCCGTCCATTTGGACATGGACTCATGAGAACCAGTGGTGAAGGACAGCATGGCTTTCTTCTCATTGAAGACACCTCCAACTCGTCGCCATCCACATGATGTAAAAGAAAACGTGATTCATCAGACCGGGCCACCTTCTTCCATTGCTCCGTGGTCCAGTTCTGATGCTCACGTGCCCATTGTAGGCACTTTTGGCGGTGGACACGGGTCAGCATGGGCACCCTGACCGGTCTGCGGCTACGCAGCCCCATACGCAACAAAACGCAAATGCATTGTGTGTTCTGACACCTTTCTATCAGAACCAGCATTAACTTTTTCAGCAATTTGAGCTCCAGTAGCTCTTCTATTGGATCGGACAACACGGGCCAGCCTTCGCTCCCCACGTGCATCAATGAGCCTCGGTTCACCAGTTTTCCTTCCATGGACCTCTTTTGGTAGGTCCTGACCACTGCAGACTAGGAACATCCCACAAGAGCTGCAGTTCTGGAGCTGCTCTGATCCAGTCGTCTAGCCAGCACTATTTGGTCTTTGTCAAAGTCACTCACATCCTTACGCTGGCCCATTTTTTCTGGTTCCAACACAAAGTTCAAAGTTCAAAATGTTCACTTGCTGTCTAATATATCCCCCCCCCACTGCCAGGTGCCATTGTAACGAGATAATCATTGTTATTCACTTCACCTGATCAGTGTATGACCTTTAGTCACTAGTAAGGTCAAGCTCCAAAAACACTGGCACAACATGAAGTGATGTTCAGACTTTGCAGGCTTTTTCTTAGTCTCCAAGCCGAAGTGAATGTAACCCCCTTGTATCGCATCATCAGTTATTTTCTCCCCAAAAGAGACGGAAGGCATCAAACAACAAAAAAAAAGAGTCCAAAATTATGACACAACTCATAATTTTAATAATTATTAACAAGTATAGGTATGGATTTACACTCTGTTCATAACTTTGTTTTTGTTTGCTTTATGTAGTTTTTGTACATATTCTGTGCGTGCAAGGCAAAGAGAAACATAGACGGTAGAAAATAAATTCTCCCCCCGGGATGAGACGGAGGCTCAGGTCGCTGACAGCACAGGGAGCTGAACTGAGGTCTGCTCTTACAAAACACACACCATTCTCCACCGCCACCCTGAGAGTTCGATAGACTGAATATGTTGCTATCTCACACAATATCTGTTCATATATTGGTCTTTTATTAGAATCATATCTGGTTCTCCTGTGGTATGATGGATGATGATGGTGATTACATACGTGGTTGTCTAATGGGATGACTGAACCTGAACTGATTTGAATGTCACATACTGACGTGATTCCACAGAAATATGCAGAAACATGCAGAGCTTTAGTGTCCCGTGTGTTAATCTGGAGATTCTAAAAGGCTTAACGTGAAAACATCTTAACAAGGCAAGAGATATTTTCCCACATGGATGGCATGATGGGACTTGTTAAAAATTGTGGAGAGGAAATGGATTTGACATCATTTTCAATGTATAAAAATTCTGAGAAACCAGAACCAGAAAATTGGGCTAATTTCTTTAATTCTAAATGTTTTTTTCAAAATGTTAGGAGCCCCCTCACCTCTCTGTAGTAGGAGCATAATTTGTAAGAAAAACTGGGAGGTGTTAGAAAAATCTATAAACCGAATTAAAGCACCACTTTTATCTTTAAGTAGCTTAATCTTAGCCTGGTTCCACATTTAAAATGTTACTGAGTAATTCAAAGGTCTTCTTCTGATTGGATGTTTCCCCTGCTGGAAAAAACAACTGAGCCAGTCAAGGCCTCAGTGAGCATCCAACTTAAGTTGTAATAATCATCTAACTCAGGGGTCAGCAACCTTTACTATCAAAAGAGCCATTTTAGGCAAACAGAAAAAAATAATCTGTCTGGAGCCATAAATCATAACTTAACGTGAAACAAAGTTGTAATATTACGAGAATAAAGTCATAATATTATGAGAAAAAAGTCCTAACATTACGAGAATAAAGTCATAACTTTACAAGAATAAAGTCATAACTTAACGTGAAAAAGTCGTAATATTACGAGAATAAAGTCATAACTACGAGAAAAAAGGTTGTCATATTACGAAAATAAAGTCATAACTTTACGAGAAAAAAAGAAAATAACACGTAAAATTACTACTTAATAATATTATGACTTTATTCTCAAAATCTCACTTTTTTTTTTTTTTCTCAATGTGGCCCTAATACTCCGTCGTACCGTCGTACCATAGACCTACAACAATGATAAATAAAAATGTAAATTTAAACAAAAAACAGTTATTCATTTCCATTTTTATAAATCCACAGGGAGCCACTGGAGAGGGCTAAAGAGCCGCAGGTTGCTGACCCCTGATCTAACTGCACCAAATATGGTGACAAGAGAGGATGAAACTGACACAGCTATCGAGACTGTTATAAATGGACTGACTGAAATAACAGTTCTTAAATGAGAATATTAAACTGGAGGCATTTCCTCAAAAAAAAAAAGGTGTTTATGTTGTTCCATCTGTTCATTTTAAAAAACCTTGAATCTAGCTTTTGGTCCCTCTAGTACACGAGGAAATGGTATTCAAAGTGTACTGTTGTTTTCTTCCTTGATGGTCTTCAAGAGAATGACCTTAAATGATGACACGGAACTGTCACCGTGCACTACTGAGGTCCTGCAGTGAAGTCACATAGTGCCGTGCGCTAGAAGGAAGCAATGGACCTGGTCCATGAATAAAAATGACTAAATCATAATAATGTTCGTCAGTTTCTGTCTCACCTGTGCTCTAAATACTAGCCTTGTGAACTCTGTGACCAATAACGGTCTCTTCTTATGTAATAACTTTACATTATCTCCCTGAGCATCGCACTTTTCATTCAATCTCACTGATGTTTACTGAAAGGAAATGAGGAAATTGAACTATGGATTTGGTGCAGTACTTATTCTATTCATGCAATTTACACAAAGTTTGTCTGGCATTATGGAAATGTTCTCTTCTAGCTTCCTCAGCAGGCAGTATTAATACATCTTTATGATAGCGGGACAGAGAGCTCATTTTCTAGCTGCCAGTATGGCGGCTGTTAGAGACTGTGGACATAAACTGCAGAACCTCAGTAGTAATAGTAAGAGTAGTGAAATGAACGTGCCTGACATGTTGCAAAATAGATGATTGTGATTGTGATGATTGACATGATATTTACTACTGCTAACATGACAATGAGTGGATGGATGTCACAGTGATTGATAGGTTTGGGGGCAACAACGAAAAAAAAAAACTCCCTCCCAAACTGCTAACGACAAAACAAAAAGAAAAAAGCAGAGGATTTAGAGGGGATTAAAAGTGGGATTTAAAACATCATGCAATCAAAATTTTTGAGTCATTACGATTGAAAAATGAATGGGACAAAATGAGTGTCTAAATGTAGATTAATCACCTAAATCTAAGTCACAATGAAATATGTCAACGTAGTTGAAGAAGCCTTTTTTCCTGAAATCTGGATCGCGAAAAAAAATTTGAAAAAAAAAGAATTCAAGAAGGCAAAGTGAAAAGTCAGAATCTTAGAATCATAAAGTACATCAGGGGCCTTGAAAACTCCCTATCAAATCATAATGATAACATGTATAATAAGCAGGTGATATAAATGTGTCTTTGACATGTGTCAAAACCAGCCCGTTCTCATTCCCAGGGCGTCAAATACCTACGTTACGGCCTAAGGCATCCGACACGGACGCATAAGACACACTGGGCTGTGAGCTAACTCAGTATGTGATGCTCAGAGTAGTAGTAGTATAACCGAGAGGGATGGATGTCGGGGTGATGGATGAACAAACAGACTTTTACCCAGGAGGCCGCTGTTTGTGTCCCGTGTGAAAACAAAGGTCAACGTTGCTACGTTACGTAACTTCATTTATGTCACGTAGCAAAATTTACGTAATTGTAACCCAAACCATGATCTTTTCCTAAATCTAACCCAGTAGTTTTGTTGCCAAGGGGTCCTGACCAAGTGTCCGCAAGTGACGAGTTTGGGAATGAGAACAGGTTGGTCCAAACCTAAGGTGCTGATGAACTACACTCACAAACGTTCTGTTTAAACGAGCCATCCTTTTGTGGCGTACGATAAAGACTTCACAACCATCCATGATGATATTCTTGTCAATTTTACTCATTTAGCTGAGGCTAGCTGTGTCCCATTTCAGACTCAGCTCTCCTTGGAAGGACTCGGCTGACATTGAGTCTCAAAGGTGTGTCTGGCTGCGTGTTACTAACTGTTAAATGAGCTAAAAATGACTGCTTATCCTGCAGCTTTATGGCGCCAGTTCATCAGTGTATGGAGATGAGAATATAGTTTTAATGAAGTACCTGGACATTTTTGACATCGGTCTGAAGATGAGCTGTGAACACACTAAGACAAACTCTGCAGACATACGGTATGTTGCTGGCTAGCCACAGCTAACATCTGTACTTTCGCCGTTTGAGGTAAAATAAGCACAGACTGCAATAACAACACAGCGGTCGGATTGGTACAAATAATGCATGCCTCACACAAACTTACTCAACTCATAGAGACAAAAATCAATCCTAAAATTTCTAAAAAAAATCCCATTTATTTTCAGAATGTTGCCCTCAAACACGTTATGGCCAGCTGAAGAAGTTCCTGTTATTCTGGGCACGTTGTTGGCAGGTGTTTGACCACTGGACGGTTTGTGCAGTCCGTGTTTATTCACCCCAAACAGCCAGTATAGCAACCGTACAGATGTTAGCTGTGAGCAAGTAATGAAATTATGCGCCAACCGTGTGCACTAAATAACATTTAGCTGTCAGACCTTCAGAGCGAACAGCTCTGACATGGGACACAGCAGCTGTTTTCTACAGGAGGGTACAACATTCATGCTCTTCTCAGACCTCGGATACCCTCCACAGCTCCTGATCTCAATGATGTCACAGACCCCCCCCCTCCTCTCTCTCTCTCTCTCCAAGGTGTGTCTTTTCTCCTCAGGTTAAGTCAGTCAGTGTGTGTTATTCAGACAGAGGGGGCTCAGTTCTTTGGTCTGCTGGCTCTGCCGTCACCGTGTGCTGTTTCGAGGCCGCCTCTCCTCTCTCCTGTGTGCTGTTTCTCACATCCGCTGTGCCTGGTGCTGTGCCGGGGCTCTTCTTTTTGTGGGACAGAGGGCTCACTTGGGGGTTTTCTGGGGATTCAGATGCAGCTGGGATTGTGCCGGGGGTCTTTTCTTGTGGTGGTGGTGGTGGTGGGGACACCAGCCGTTTTTCTAGAGTTTGGAGCAATGGTGGGACTGTGCTGGGGCTTTTTTTCTCAGATGGGGGGGTTACGAGAGGCTTTTCCAGGCTTAGGGTTAGTGCTGGAGGCCTCTCCAGAACGGATGGAGCTTTGTTGAGGGCTGCAGTTGGACTGAAGAGTCGGGGTGCCCGTGCTTCTTGTTGAGCAGGAGCTGTAGACGAGGGACACCCTGAGCCTGGGGTTTCCTCTTCTCCTAGAGGGGGGTGCTTGGTTTCAGCTACTGTACCTCCACAGCCCGTCCTTCGTCTCTCTGCCTTCAGCTCCTCCTCCTTCTTGACAGCCTCCTTCTTTTCTTCAGCTGTAGGTTTCCCGGCTGGATGGATGAAGAACATACAAACAGATGGACAAAATGTGTTTAGATTGCAGAAAGAAAGAAAGAAAAGCAGTGAATAAAAGAATAAGAAAAATAGAAAGTGATGAACAACCTCTCTCACCCTCCTGAGCTCTTTGTGCTTCCTCCCCACTAGATGGATCTTCAGTGCAGGTGGGCAGGTCTCCTCTGTTGCCCCGGAAACGGATGGGCGACCTCTGTAACACTGCCTTCAGCTCTGAGAGAGATGGAGACAGATAAAGGGGCTTGAGACTATTGGAGGAGACACTGTCTGACACAGACTCATGTCTAAATCTGCATTAATCCGTATTTATGTGATTATACACTAAAGAAAACACACTTATTAATACTATATTCAATTTCTGAGAATAGATCCTTCAAAATGCTAAACACTGTTCCTTTAAGTTCCAAAAGGTTGGGAACCCCTGGTTTAATGTATTTATATTCCTTACCTTACTGTTATTGCTTTTGGTATTCAATGTGGCCAGTATTTAGCAGTTCAGTTAGTTGTTGATGTCTTACCTTGTGTCATGGCCAGAGCGTCCTCGTGGACGGACACAGCTCTGCGTTGTGGAAGGGGCTTCATGTGTTGGCGTGACTTAGGAAGAATCTCTGAAAGTACGCAAATGAACACGAATATATAACGTACAATGTAAACGTATGTCAGTTTTGCAATCAATAGATATCTACTGTGAAAGTGAGTCAATAAGAGAGAGACAGACAGACAGAGATACGGAACCCTGAAATGATGGATCATATATTTTTCAGATCATATTATAAGATTATTGTGATTAATGTTGTGTTTAAATTGTTACATGTAAATTCAACCAAACCAAGTGAATGCAACCTTACTGAGTAAAACACAAATCCATCCACCCATCTACAATTTCATCTCTTCCTCAGTGATTTTACAGCATTTCACACCTTGATTCATGTGACTCTCACATGGCATCCATGTGACTCACGTGTGACTTCGGTGTCATGTTACATCAATGTGATGATGACCAAGAGATGGCTGTTAGCACACAGACCACCATGAGCCTATACTCTAACTGAACCACACCTGATTTCTCATAAAAGCTCATAAGTGATATACCAGCCAAACTCTAATCGGTCGGAATGATTTGGTTTGACTGAGATCAGTCAGACGTACCGTCGGTCACTGATTGTGCTTTCTCGGGGCGATCCTGTGTGCTGGTAGCCCTCCATGGAGACGGGGCTGGAGGAAGCAGCTCTTTCCTGGAGGACAGGGCTGAGGCTGCACCCCAGGGATGTTCCTGGCTTCCATTCTAGGGATGAAGATCAGAGGGCGCTCAGTGACTGCTATGAGCATACGGAGGCAGAGAACATATTGTGCCAATAATGGAACTGGGCAGTGGTTTGTGGTGATAGATCCAACAGTCCTGCAATAAACCCTTCCTTCATGAATGAATCTATTTATGGCCTTTTTGGAGGTTATAGTTTGTGCTGCTGTTAACTTATATTGTGTTGTGTTTGAGAGGTGATTCTAATACTTAATCTACCCCATTGATATAAATGGGGTTGACAAAATATGAAATTCACAACACTTCTCTGTGACACCAGGAACTCTGGTTTAAACATTACTGCCACCTTGTGGCCTGTATTAGTCACCGTTACCCAACTTGCAATTCACAATACAAACAAATGATACGTTTCCACATTTATAATATGTATCCTTTTTAATTGTATATTTTAACAATATGAATAGCTGTATAAACGTTTGAGGTAAATATTAAAGAATTAATGAAACTGGGAGTTAAGCCAATAACCTCTGAGTTTTCTGACTGAGTGTTGTATTACCTGTGCTGTGGCCTCCTCTGGTCTTCCATCAATAGTGTGTGCTCTGAGCTGGACTCTCCCTGCTGAGCTGCTGGAAGGAGGAGCAGAAGAGGGACGAGCTCCTCCTCCTCCGGCAGGAGAAGCCGGGGTGGGGAGGGGAGGCTTGGCTGCGATGGCGGGTTTGGGTGGCAAGGGGCCAATGGGGCGCTCGGGGACGGTGGGCTTCGGGTAAAGGGGAGGGTCCGGGCGGAAAGGGTCATGAGCTCTCATAGGATGCCTGGGGTCTGCTGGAAACAGAGGGTGCAAAGAGACAGTAAATCAGGAGGGTGCAGTCCAGTCTGTGACTCCAGGTTGGACAGACGTTCAGGCACAGTAACCAGGACAGCGAAGCAGAGACACAGGCCCATTAGGACATCAGGACATCAGGACATCAGGAAGCTTGTGCTCCACAGACTGCTGCATCACACAGCTCAGGCCAGAGGCCATGTTGATGATGTCATTGGCTCTTTCTTATGTCACACTAGTAGTACTACAATAGTGACTAAAAACAACATGTAATAGCTTTACATATTGTACATTACAATACTGTATGTGCAACATGTTAAAACACATCAAAGAGCATTTTGTTGTTCTGTTCATTATGTCCTTTATGTTCTATTGCCATACAGCTTTTATGGAAACCATGAAAACAGGTTGATATAGATGAATTATAGCCAATTGAATATCAGTGGATTTCCCCCCCTAAACCTCATAAGCCTTAAACCTGCAGTAGGCAGTATATTTTTGGCATCATTGGGCCAAAATTCCATAATAACCTTTCAGCATATTGTAATTCAAGTCTTCTGAGAGAAAACTAGACTTCTGCACCTCCTCATGGCTCTGTTTTCAGGCTTTAAAAAATCTAGTCCGTGACAGGAGACTTTGACCAATCACAGGTCATTTCAAAGAGAGAGAGCGTTCCTATTGGCTGTTCATTCAACGGAGGCAGCTGTCAATCACTTGCAAACTCAGACGAAACAGTCAAACTAGGCAGCGCTGATCAAATATGAATCAATATTCTGATACTGTAATGCCTATTTCTCTCCTCAAATGTTCTCAGAAACATCTGTTTAGCTGTAAAATTAGCAAGTTTGCTCCAGCTGGTGGGCAGTGCTTGGTATTTCCTCAACAGATCTCAACCTGGCTGCCGGGTCACAAACTTTCTCATTTTACAGCTAAACAGTACACTACAAGATGTTTTTGAGAACATTTGAGGAGAGAAATAGGCATTAACGTAACAGAATATAGATTCATATTTGATCAGCATTTGACAGCTGCTCAGAGACGGCAGACTGCAGATCAGCTCTGACTGGTTGTTTTCTTAACATAGATACCTGATGAAGTGGACATGGTTCTGGGCTTCATGAATGTGGGAGGTGGTACAGGTTTGTCCAGGATAGCACCTGAGGGACAAAGACAGTAGAGAGTAGTACAGCCAAGGGGTCAATTTTAATCCAAGCCGTATATGTAATGAACACAACGTGAAGACTGGGCTCAACTGAAGCTCTTCTAATGAAGTCCCAGCGCTGTGAGTGGTGTACTGCTGTTATCAGATCAGCAGAAGCTTAACTGAAGGTGCAGCTGCAACAATAGTGTTGTCATTAAACATTAAAACATGGTCAGAAATACAACGTTTTGTCAACTACAGGTTTAGTTTTGTTTCATAAAACTTTCTTTTTACACGGCTGTGTTGAATACTCGATCCTGATTGGTCAATCACCAACGGTGTTCGTTGCTATGTATAACAGACCGTTGCTATGGCCGCAGCTCTGATGCTGGACTCTGGCGGACCGTTTTTGTGTCAAATATTGATTTCTTCAGTAAGTAGCTGTGTAATAAGGGGGTTAATGTACAGCCAGCCGGTCATTGTTGTGAAAGAATCCCCTTCAGGGCGATGAGAGACCCCGACGCGGAGCATCACCCTGTCAGGGATTCTTTCACAACAATGACCGGCTCGCTGTACATTACCCCTTAAATATCACATAGATGTTACACAGATTAGTTCCCAAATATGTTTAGGAAAAAAAAAAAGGTGTTATGTGTTGACAGTTCAGATTTGGAGAGAGATACTGTATAAAAAGATCTGCTTAAAACATGAAATGTTTGATGTATACAAAAACAGACCCACTCACCTTCAGAGTTGGCCTTTCTCAGCTCCTCATCTTTATTCTACAACAGACACATTGGACAATATTAAAGTCCGGATAAAATAAATATGTGTTCTGAGTTTGTTGCACCACAGAAACATGTTCATTCAAAAAAACGCCATGTGTATAAAATTAGGTTTCATCGTTTTAGTGATGTCACCGTGTTGCTATTAACTTGGTGAGTATGGTGTTATTACTGATAGGCATGATGAACAAAGCTATGGAAATAAGACCCAAGTTGTAATTAAAGCAGAATCGTTCTTTATGTGAAGAGGCCCCTGGGCACAGTGTCTTTAGAGTCCCCTCCACATGTTACCACTTGACTTATCTAAATCTACATAATGATCAAAAAGAAGCTGTCATTCAACCAAATAACTGTACTGATCGCAATATCTTTCTTTACACATCATCGTCTTCTTTGGGACGGCACACACTAGCAGCAGTTAGCTTGAATGCAAAGCCCAGCACCGGGGGTCTGATTTGGGGGAAACGCCCCGACTCCCCGCCGGATCAGCAAACTTTCTGTTGCTGCCTTAACAACAGGTTAGATCTTCTCCAGCCCGCTGTGCCTCCCGGCGCTGTGGTTTGCACTGGCTGAATTCTGTCCCGAAACCACAGAGTATGAGACTAGGGTGTGCGTAATTTTCTTGTTTCAAATCAAACTATCACAATGTACAAAACAGCCCCCAGAGAGTGGCACAGTAAACACACAGATGGCTAAGGTAAACTACAAGCCGACGCCACACGTGAGGATTATAAGATAGCAATGGTATTTTGACCGGCTCTCAGAGTCTCAGCAGTTTGGTCTATTTTGTGTATTCTTGCCCTGCTTTTTATTATTATTATTTTTTTTTAAATAACTGCTGACTGTAAATTTACATTGTATGTAGTAGAGGTAAAATCATGACCAGACATTACACAGTGCTCCTTTAAAGGGGACATATCATGCTCATTTTCAGGTTCATGTTTGTATTTTTGGTTTCTATCAGAACATGTTTACATTCTTTAATGTTAAAAAAACTTATTATTTTTCTCAAACTGTCTGTCTGAATATACCTGTATTCATGTTCTGTCTGAAACACTCCGTTTTAGCGCATTTCAATGGAATTGCGTTGCTAGGAAACAGCTTGGGTCCATTCTTACATCCTGTCAGCTTGATGTCATACAAAACAACAGGAGATAAACTGGGACACATTTAGTATGTTTATGTTTAAAACTGTGAAATGGTCTAACTATTGTAGATTTGTGACATCACAAATGGACAGAAATCCAAACGGCTTGTTTGAAAATGTACAGTTTCTGAATACGGGCTGTGTGTATTTATCTGTGGATTGAGTGTTTTGATACATTCACAGTATTTATATATCACCTAAACCTGCTTTATGATATAAGAGACATGAAAATCTAACTTTTTACAATATGGGACCTTTAAATATACACAACCTGAATTCACTGAGAACTGGCCAAACTAATATGTGTCAGTTATTTCACATTGTGTCACAATTCATCATATCAGATTGAAGTGCTACATTTTAGACACACATCAGTGAACCTTCACAGACTTCAGGCCGTCTAATCTAATGGCCTGTTGAAATGTGTTCACCCACACACACACACACACACACACACACACACACACACACACACACATCATCCTACCTGGCTCGCCTTGGTGTCGGCAGGTGGTGATTTGGCCACGCCCATTCTGTGCAGCATCACCTGAAGCCTCTGTTCAAAACTAGATGTGCTCTCAGACGCGTGTTTCTGGAGGACGATTAGAATGGTAAATGTGAATTTTCACAGACACGCACGCACGCACGCACGCACGCACTCACGCATGCACATATACACACACACACACACAAATATCAACACATAGTAAAGCCAGCAGAGCAACCTTGGAGCTGATAGTAAAAGCAGCTGTGACGTCATGTTTCATTCTGGTAACAACCTACTCGAAAACTAAGGGCTTACTGACAATCAGCAATATGAATATTGAGTGGTTAAAAAATAGAAACTGACGCAACACTCGTCGCTGCTGCTGGAATTCTAAATGTCTCTCGCTTTTAAAGAATCCAGCAGCCGACGTTTCAGCTGCTGCTGACAGATGAAATCACATTCATTTACAGATAAGTTCTTGAACCATCTCTTATTTGTCAACTTTCTCAGTCTGAGCAAGAATCTGATTACAACTTTTTTTGCAATTGCCAATACACACAGACACTGGTACTTGTGGCACAATTATTGAAAGCACTAACTATTGAGCAGGTATGCTAAACCAGAGGCACATGGTCTGCTTTAAACTGAGTCTGAAATTCAAAAGACACACTTTTTGCAAATGACTATACACAGCTATCTACATCGGACACATCATTCAAAACTAAAAGCCTGTGTGTTGTTTGCTAAACACTGACATTGAAATACCACACTCAATTATCAATCACCTGCACCCAGAATGCACCTGTGAAAACACCTGTAACCAATTAGATCAATTAGGAATCAGAGCTTCAACCATAGAAACAGGATTCAGGTTTGCTCTTTGGAGGCAATGGAGGCCAATTTTGGAGAGAGAGTTACTGGACTGTGCAATATACTGTATTTAGTTTACAGTAAAATACAGTAACTATGTTCACCTCATCTTCAGTTGAAGTCATTGTGTCTGATACTGCTATGACAATATGACTGTTGCCCATAAGCACATTGCATTTGTGTTCATAGTCTAGATTTACAGCATGCTACAAATGAATCTAGATAATAGTGTTTTATACTTCTATATTTTTTTTCAGGACATCTGTGTTTTTACAGGTGTAGTCCTTGTACTACTAAAAAGTAGTTCTAATACCACTTTAAATTAATAGTGAACAATTCCAAAACATAGTTTTTAAGATTTGTTTTTTTCTTACCTCCAGACCATTCACGGTACTACAGTAGAGCTGTGGTAATATTGTTATTGGCAAGTTATACTTATTGATGAATATGAATAAGATATTGAAAGTAAGTCAACGATGAAAAGATACAAGTAAATATTACAGGTTTGAAACCGCAATCTACAATAAAAAGTCACCGTCTGTCACCGTCGCCACCCGCCCCCTGCCGCAGTTTGCCAACTGCCTGCAGCAGGGCCGTCCATCTCTGTTCCGACAGAGTAGCACGCAGTTTGCATGCATCGAGCACAACCCCAAGTTACTCCACCTGTTGTTGTGGAAGGGGGCAGCTCTTCTTCCAATTGATCGCAAACCCCAACTTGGTTAGGTAAGATCAATTGGGCCGTGTGAAATATCGCCCATTCTTTGGACTTGACCATGACAATGAGGTCGTCTAGATAAAAGTATGCCCTCATGCCACAGTCGCCGTATCCACACATTTGCTGAAGGTGCTGGGGGCCAGCGAATAGCCGAATGGCAGTCTGTTGTACTCCTAGGCTATCCACCTCGACATGAAAGTATGCATCCTTCAAGTCGATGGTGGTGAACCAGTCTCCCGGTTGAACCAGTTTGAGCATCTGTTTGATGGTCAAAGGAACGTCTTGTGTGCAGTGGAAATGCATACTATGCTACCATGATGCCAGGTAAACAAGTGTTGAGTTTGCATTAACAGCAAACAGCATCAACAACAAATAAAACAGGAGCAGAGAACAGGGAGAAGTCTTACTTAAATATGGTCAAATATATTTATAAAACAGGGAAATAAAAGTAAAGGCATGTTTCTCACTTAAGGCCTGGTTCTCAGCTTTGTTTAAAAATTAACAGGACTAGCAGTTTGGTGTTTATTAGACGATCTGATTGTGTGTGCGTTCAGTGTGTTGTCAGACTGACCTTACTGTGTGTGTCATCCTTGTCTTCAGGCTCTAATCCCGTCAGCAGTATGAGACTCTGGCTCTTGCCCTCTCTCAGTGACCTCTTGGTCACCTTCAGTCTCCTCTCTCCATACGGAGTCCCTCCCAACTTCATCTCCTTCCCCTGCACACCGCTCCTCTCCTGCTCAGTTAGAGGGGAGGTGACCACGGGACTGGGGGTGCGACCTGGCAAGACGGGGACTGCCTCTTCTTCCAGATTGGAAAGCGTGGCAGTGGTGAGGTCAGGGCTTGTGGCGACGGTGGGGTAAGAGGGAGTAGTCTCACTGGAAGGCACCGGCGTGGTTAATGTCTTGGCAGGCGCCATCGTTCCCCCGGCATCGCCTGCAAGATGGTGGCTGGTGGCAACGGTTCCTTCTGTGGTGGCGGCATCATTAGAAACGTTAGCATCCTCCACTGACCTTGCCCCTCTCCCCTTCTCTCTCTCCTTGTCCCTCTCCCTCTCTCTCTCCCTTTCTTTGGCCTCTCGGAGGGGTCGAATGAGGTCTGCAATGGAGGTCCTTTTGACCTTCACCCCCTCTCCTCCTCCTCCTCCTCCTCCTCCTCCCTCTCCCCCTCCTGCCTTGGCTGCTCGGCTGGCTCGAGCCCTCTTGAAGGCAAAGAAGTCGCCAAACTTTTTCTTGATGTTTTTGGTGGGAAGTGGGGTGGTGGTGGTGGTGGTGACAGAAGAGGGGGTGGGGGGAGTGGAGGATGTGGAGAGGGGTGAAACATCAGTGGATGTGAAGGATGTGTCAGTAGATGGAACAGAGGGAGAGGTGACAGTGGTGGTGGCAGAGGAGGTGATATTGTCAGATGAAGGGGAAAAGGGGGTTGAGGCTGAGGGGGTGGAGCTTGACTCTGAGGGAGTGGCTTGGGCAGGGATTGACTCCTCCCACCGGCCTTTTCTGCAGCAGGGAGACAGCAGAAAGAGCAACAGACAAGAAGAGACACTCAGTACTACAACTACTGCTACAGGACTCAAGACACATGCTCAGTTCAGGTACACAACAAGAAGGGTCATGCAAACAGTCCACAGAGCAAACACATCTCTCAGTGAGTACTAGAGGCAGTTGGTCAGTCTGTCAATCTGCTCGAGTCCAGAGCGTGATATCGAGATGACTACTGGACAGATTACCTTGACATTTGGTGTGTCTAAGGGAGACGTGTTGCTGGAAATGCGTCGCCAGCGAGACCATTGTTTTCCTCTAAAAGTTTAAATATTCTCAACTTTTCAAGGGGAATTCATATCTCATGTTGTGATAGTTTCATGTAGGCTACTGTCTTTGAGAGATAGAGAGAGAGAGAGAGAGAAAGAAAGAGAGGGAGAGCTAGCACATTTTCCTGTTAATCACATTGGTGTCACATGGTTTTGCCCAACGTGCTTTGCCAAGGTGTTTTCTGCTGTGGACAGCAGCTGCTGATGTGCTACTTTTGCTACGTGGCTAGTGTCGATAAAAGTTGAAAATGAAAATGTTTAAATGGAATTATTTTGTATAATTTAAGTTTAAGCTGTCATCCTGCACTGTATTCAATGTATGAACTAGGTTAGGAACAAGGTCAAAGGTCAGGTCAGCCTGCTTTAATGAACATGAGAGAGGGTTACCATCTCCCCCCTATACAGTATACAACCACCTGTTGTCAGACTGACTAATTGAATGATTACAAAATGGCAATTCATTCTCAACAGCTGGTTAAAAAAATACAACCATTTTAATCATTTTTTCTTAACTCAGGCAGGTCCAGAACAGAACTCAGACAAGGGATAGTGTTTATGTGGTGTTACTGTACAGTGAAGGGACACAGGGTTTGTTAAACACTACAAAACATTCACCATGCATTCTACACATACAGCTACAAGGCTGAAATCCACAGGCGCAGTTTGCGTTAGTTCACTGAACCCCCTAGAAATACATCTATACTTTTTATAATAACGCAGAACTAATAATTTATTGTAATGAGGAATAATATAGACCTTGTTGTGTCTTCTTATTGACAGAATAAGAAACCAACAAGATAAGAAGGTAGATTTGTGGTCTTTTTATTTACTTATAGCCTAATAACACCGGACTCTGTCCCGATATGCACTTTCTGTTACGTCATGTAAACAAACCACGTACCTATCAGCTGTGAGCTCCAGATCAGACTGGAGACATATAACCAAAAGATGGCTGAGTAGTACTTGCTATCTTCCGACGTTTTTTTTTTTATACTGCCACCTTATTTTGATGTTTGTAGTAAAATGAGGAGGTATCGTATAGATAATAACTCCTCATTTCAACTTCATGCACGTACGTGGTCGCAGCTATTGCGAATTTGCGCTGGTTAATATGATGATTTTGATGTTTGTTCCTTTTTTCATTTGTTTTGATATGCTTGAAAACGCAACATAAAACGTAGTTCGTGCAAATGTGGCAGTTTTTTTTAATGTGGGGAAATGCTATTAAAAACACAATAAACTAGAACGGCACTCGGAGAGCGCAGACCTCCGCCAAGGTGCCCGACTTTAAAAACAGATCACAGCTCACAGCTGGCGGTACTGTGAGGTGGTCGGCTTGTTATTAACACGGTGTGTTTCCGTGTAACGTATCGGCGGATGCCTCTCTCATTCAGCAGCCTTGTTATGTCTGTATAACGTTACACTACGTTGTCTCTCATCCCTTCATTTACCGCTTTTTTCTTTTTCTCACCGCGGACGGCCAGCAGCTCCCGCACACACATCCACACACGTATCTCTCTTCTCTCAGAAGGAGGAAGAAGGCGGGGTCATGTGTCATCAACGCATCATCAGTTACACTGCGCATGTGTTATACCCTGAGGTCTTAATGCTCAGGCTGATAGGCTTGTAATTCTTAAAAAAAAATCAGAATCTGGATCATGATCCGGATTGCCACCAAAATCTAATGGATTGTTCATTCACCCCACCCCTCCAAAATATTTTGGAACTTTTGGAGTAATCCTGCTAACAGACAAACAGATAGACGGACAGACAGACAGACAGACAGACAAACAGACAGACAGACAGACAAACAAATCAACAAACCAACGCCGGTGAAAACAATACCTAAGGGCCTTGGAAGGAGGTAATTAACAATAATGTGATAAATCTTGTCATCCTTAAGACACCCTAGGGTGCCGTGGCACCCACTTTGGGAACCGCTGGTTCAGTGGATTGCTTCGGTGACACAAAAGAACATTTACATCGGAGCTGCCATGATTTTCCATTTTGAAATTCAGCAGCGGGATCATTTCTGCTCACTGGCTGCCACACTGCCAGTCACTATTTGACGCAGGTGAGTAGAAGAAGGAGGTTTGTGAGATCGATTGGTACTTTCAGACAGTCATAAATAAAATGTCATATTAATAAGCAGAAAGATTTTATTCTCAGTATACTGCTGTCTTAAGTGGTTATTCAGCAAAGAGAAAAAATGGTTGTCTGTGTGTGTGTGTGTGTGTGTCTGTGTGTGCATGTGAATGTGTGTGTGCGTACGTTCAACTCACAGTGCATAGTCAGGGATGATTTTCTTGGTGAAGAACTCCTCTACTCCTTCATCCACTCTGCCCATCCCCTCACTGGCCTCATTCTCTACCTTTGAAACCGGCTCCTACAGCAAAAAACACAACAAAATAAAATACAGTATGTACACTTGTGTGTGTGTGTGTGTGTGTGTGTGTGTGTGTGGTTGTGTGTGTGTGTGTGTGTGTGTGAGAGAGATATAGAGAATCAGACTGAAAGACACTTGCCAACAGCCAACATCATTATTCAGAATAAGTTTTTTCACAAATGCAAAAGCACGTTTTATCATGAAAAAACATATTGTAACATTCCCAGTATATACAGTAAATATACAGTAAGTAGAGAGCTTATTGCAGCTTAAAATTTAACATTTTAGAATAAACCAACACTGAGAGTGCTGATGATAGTTTTTCAACCTGTTAAAAAGTCGAGAGCTGGATTAATTTAACACCCCTATACCCGGATATTTAATTGAATACAATGTACTGGAACAGTGTATATTCATACTGTGTTCTAACATAATTCATCACGTCATACTTTTCAGCTAATTTGTGTTTGTCATCATCAGTACAACTGTAAATTAAAAGCAGTCTGTTGAGTTTGGAAATGGACCTGTTCAAGCTGCCATGGACTATAAGCAAAAAGAAGCTCCAGGTCATGTGTAAGCAACGTTCTAACTGGGTCAAACCCAGTCTGCAGAAACTTACTTACAGTACAAAGAGTTGCATGAATACAAAGCCTTCTGTTAAAGGGTAACATTGGTATTTTTCAACGTGGACCCTATTTTCCCATGTTTTTGTGTCTAACTGACTAACAAAAACATGGTAACATAGGGTCCACGTTGAAAAATACATAAGTTACCATTTAACCTTTTACATGTAGAAAATGTCATTTTTCACTGTCAAAGCAGCACACAGTAACGGGTCACTATTAAGGTCCCATATCATGCTCATTTTCAGGCTCATACTTGTATTTTGTGTTACATGCTGTAATGTTAAAAAACAACTTTATTTTCCTCATACTGTCTGCCTGAATATGCCTGTATTAACCCTCTGTCTGATGCCTCTTGTTGTTTGCCTTGTCCCCTTTGCTGCTGTAACACTGCACATTTCCCCGCTGTGGGACTAATAACGGACTACCTTATCTTATCCTATACACTCTGTTTTAGCGCATTTGAAAGGAATATCAACGGAATTGCAACAGAATTGCGTTGCTAAGCAACAGCTTGGGTCCATATTTACTTCCTGTCAGCTGATGTCATTCACATACACTGCAACCGGAAATAGAGTGGTGCAGGAATGAGTCCTAAAACCCATATATGAGTTAACATTTTAGCACCTCTCTCGTCTGGAAGTCAATGTTTTTTTTGAATGGGTTTTTAGTTAGATGTCTGAAATAAAGTCGGTGGTTAACACAAGCTGACGGGATTTTAACGTTTTGTTGCATATAAAATATGTCTGTAATTATCCCACTCGCGAATTTTGAAGCCTTTACGTGTCTTTAAAAAGGCGGTTGCTATCAAGTGGCTAAATGAGACTACTAAACGTCATCGCGCCGACTCGTCCTCCTTTACAGCCTCGTTGTGTTTATACTCGCGCTAATGTTAGCTTTTTACTTCTGGTGATAGCATTCACACTTCAAAGTAATAAAAGTGGTGTTCATTGGTATGAAGATTATTTTGCTGAACAAAATGTGTAAGTATCATAAATGTTTGTTTGCCACAGAGCTTATTTTCTGTAATAATCCAAAACCCAATGGAAAAATCCCATTGGCTTTTTGTCGAGGGAACCAGGACGATGCTAACTTCCTGGTTTGCCAACACAGAAACGTCATCCCTGCACCCCTCTATAAATTGAGACACATTTAGAGTTTTTAAAGCTGTTTGATGGTCTATATTTATATACTGTACAAAGAAATCCTGACAGCTTGTTTCAAAGGCACAGTTTCTGAATACGGGCTGTGTGTATTTCTCTGTGGATTGAGCATTTCCATACTTTCACAGTCTTTATGTAACCTGCTTTATAATAAAAAAGTCATGAAAATCATTTTTTTTTTACAATATGGGACCTTTAAAGCTGAAGCAAATATGGTTAAAAAAAAGTTATTTTTAGAAAACGGTCGCTATATCCTGACTGTAGTACCTGAAACAGGTAATCTGAAAAAAAAAATGATGTGCCTCTGTGTCCTCCGGTGTCCTCCGGTGCTCCTAACAGCATCTGTAAGATTTCAGAGACCGGAGGAAAACAAGCAGTCAGAGCTGATCTGAGGTCTGCTGTCCATCTACTGTCTATGAGAGCCGGCTGTCAATCACTCACGAACTCCGACCAAACGGTCAAATTAGGCAGTGCTGATCAAATATGAATCAATATTCTGTTACTGTAATGTCTATTTCTCTCCTCAAATGTTTTCAGAAACATCTTGTAGTGTACTGTTTAGCTGTAAAATGAGAACTTTTGTGACCCGGCAGACATGTTGAGATTTCTTGCGGAATACCAAGCACTGCTCACATGACCGGAGCACAGCCAATAGGAATGCTCTCTCTCTGAAATGACCTGTGATTGGTCAAAGTCTCCCGTCACGGGCTAGAAAACAGAGCCATGAGGAGGTGCAAAAGTCTAGTACTCTCTCAGAACACTTGAATTACAATATGCTGAAGGGTTATTATGGAATTTTTGCCCAGTGATGCCAAAAAATTGTTGCCTACTGAAGCTTTAACTTTAATCATGAAGGCATTCTTCACAGGTCACAGAACTGAAAAACACTTTTGGGTTTTTATTTGAATGTTCTGACTGAGGTGAGGTGGGTACACGGGCACCTGCACATGAGGCACATAGCTGAGACTAAAACTAGCAGAAGGCTTCAAGTGTAGGGGAAGGACAAAGACAAGACAGTTACATCTAGTGATGGCATGGACAGTAGAAAGAGGAGTCAAATAGAAGGACGACCACATCTACTTCTACTGTTCGTGTCAACCTAAATATGCATAGAGGATACAGTATGGGAAATTTCGGTCCATAAATTTCTGTGCACAGATGGCTGCAAAGTTACCATCGTTGGCCAATAATATCATTACACAATTAATGCAGCTATTCAGAAAGGAGCAATATTTAATTCAGTATTTAATATAGTTTTAGTCAAGTAATCAATCAACAGAAAATTAATCTGCAACTACTTTGATAATCTATTAATCATTTTAGTCACTTAGTCACTGATCAAGGAAAATGACAGATATTTGCAGGTTTCTGCTTCTCAAATTTTTGTCTAATGTGATACTAATGTAAATATGAAAATATCACCTTGGGCACTGGGAATTGTGATGAAAATGTTTCACTATATCTGATATATCCAAAACGATTAATAAAGAAAATATCTGCATTGTTAATCGATAATGAAAATAGCTGCAGTCCTGGTTTGCTTATCTGGTCAAAGTAATTGCTACAAATATGAACGTGATACAAAAATAAGCTATTTATCATCTGGTGAGACTACAGGACTAGCAGTGGGGGGTACCATCTTGGTATCAGAGTTGATTTTGTCATGAAAACTATGACGAAAATTGATGTAATTTTCACGACAAATACAAGATAAAAACTACATCAAAAGAAAACATGAAAATTAAAATAACTTGACCTGTTCTTGCATCTTGTTTTACAGCGACGTTTACGTCTCTGCCAGCGAGTGTTGTTGCCATGTTAACGTGCTAGCAATAGATTTATGGACTAAAAAAAATGTGCCACAAGAATATTTTGCAGATTAACTAAAACTAACAAATTATTTATATCTCAATTATTTAGTTTTTGTCAAAAGACTAAAATTTAATTAAAATCAGGTGCTAAAATGAATGCTGAGAATAAACCATGAAAGCTCCAAAGTCATAAGAATGAGATGTTTTCCTGTTTGTGAATGCAGTATTTGTCTCCATCTTTAAGCTCTTTCCATCTCTCTCTATCATCCAGTGAAAAGAACGCGCCTCTCTTTCAGTCTCTCCACCTCCTTTACAGCCACCTGTCTCTATGTACTACATGCCAACATGGCACTTTGTCACACAATTGTTGGCACACAGACCCGTGATGGCTGGTGACTCAAAAAACTGGGGAGGACAGGAGGGAAACCAACCCACAGAGTCATGTTATTTTACACTAGTTGGCTACTTATCGCTACTTTCTTTCTTTATGAAACAAAAGAACATAATTCAGATTCAGTATAACAATAACAAAAGAGCCAAGGATATATCACACTAAACAAAAATATTAAAACCTACACATATTGAGGGTCTTAATAGCCTTTTTCTTTTCACATATTGCTCAACATCCTTCAAGAAAACAACAAAATAAGGTATTTATTGTTAAATTTATATTTATGAATAAAATTAAAAGAAAACATATACAATTTATTATAAGAAAATATTTTTTTTTTTGAAGAAGAAACCAAACACCACATTTTCCCATAATAATGTCTTTATTAATTTCTGCATGTTGTGGTTGACAGGGTATTATTTATTAATAATTTTGAAGCACACTTCCTTAACCTTATTCACTATTAGGTATTTATGAGGAAGAATCCAGACTTTCTTCCAATATTCTATATATCATTTACAAACCGATTCCAATATGCCATGACATCTGGAATAGCAACATGTCTTTGAAACAGGACAGTTATGGCTCTATTATTATTTTGGGGATGTGGTGAGAAACACATTGTTCCTACTGGGGAGTCAATCTTGTATTCTACTGGTTGTTTATTAGAAGAAAGCTAAGGGAGGTTATCCTCCCTTGGAGCGTCATTTGACGTATTTTGGCCAATCACAGATCAGCATGAAAAAAATGAAATGCATTGAACTGACAGGAGAGGTCCCGCCCTAAGTGAGGACGGAGGGTGCTTGTCCTCCTCTACCCCCCACGATGCCCACAACCACTTCAAACACACAGGCTGCCCTTTCAACTCTGCCCTGCAGGTGTCGCTGTTGAAGCATTTTCATTAGAATTTATTAAATAATGGATATTTTCCGAAGAAGAGAGAAAAATATTTTATAAATGATGCTGAGATTTGTTAATGATTTATTTCAACTAATTACTCTTTTTAATATTTTGATTTCCCTCTTGCCTCTCAAAAAATAGAGGAGCAGCAACCTCCTCTGCTTCTATGGACCAGCCTCCACTGATACAGACTCTCTCTCTCCCTGTCTCTCACACACAAATATATACATCTCTATATCTCTCTCTATATAAATACACACACATACACTTGTTACAAAGGGTCAATAGAGATTTCTCCACACACCACTCTGCACACCCACACACCATACATTCAATAGGCCGATAAATAAAGTGACATCCACACAGTTGCCCAGCTACTGTACATACTGTACTGTAGTAGGTCATTACCTGTTCTGTTCAAAACTGTGTCCATCGACATTTGACATCATGTTTAAAGGTTTTAACAGTTTACTGTTGTCATCAAATGTTGATGTAGTTGAGTTGGCATCCATGGCTCTGCATTAAGCTGCTCTCTGCTTACCCAGCAAGCATGCTGACTGAACAGCAGGGGAGCAAACACAATTCCTCCCATGGGTGCACAGACAAGCCGTGCCAGGCAGCAGCACAGTGCACACGCCACAGGCCTGACTGGGCAGATATGAGCAGGTGGAAGTAAAGATTTACCAGGCAGCAGATGAGCTGGAGAAATCCTCCGTGTTGCAGGAAACAATGGAAGAAGAGCTTGTTACAATTGACCACCTTGACCAAATTGATTGTTACCCTTTAGCATCGGTATGGGTCGCACCGGGCTTTCATCTAACTCCAATGTAAAGCCATCCACGTCAGTATTAGACAGTCAGAGCAACTGATGTAATATAAAGAGCGAGAAAGTCTGCTTGCGGATGGGAGGGGAGGTTGGATGGGTCAAACACAGGACTTTCACCCAGGAGACCGCTGTTTGTATACCGTGTGAAACCAATTCAACGTAGTTTTATTACATAACTTTCATACTTTACTAACCAGTTACGTAACAAGAGTAGTTCTTAACACACATACTTACTTTAACCCAAACCACAATCAAGTAGTTTTGTTGCGTAAGTAAACTTAAAAACTAAGTAAACCTAGGTTAGAAGTTTATTTTGAAAAGACACTATGCATGTAACGAGCGGAAACTGACACGGCGTCCCTGACACGTCCAAAACAGACGCTAGAGGGGTACGTAGGGCGTCATAGTTTGAAGCGTCCATGGACCGGGGAATGCATCTGAACAAGGGAGGGCCATCATTTCAAGGCACACGGAGGGGGTGGGTGCATATGCATTGAAACAGACAGGCCTATATATTACTGATGTATAGCACCCAATTTGACTGTTATCAGCTGTGTGAGTAACTGATTAATGTTACTATTTGTTTATTAAATCAACTTTCTATAATGAATGTAACTCAGTGCGTGCCTCCCTTTGTGTGCGGCATGCAGGAGAGCAAACTGTGTTTTGACCGCAGTAAACATTTTGTTAAACGCCAATAAATATGAATTGAAGCAGAATATTTTATTAGATATGTTTTTTCGATACATTTTGACTTTTGGACTGAAGACTGAGACAATTACAAGAGACAAGGACTGAGCTCACTCAGAGAAGGTGGACTATTGCACGCAATGTTTCTGTAAGTTACTAATAATATAAAGAATTTGAATGTCAATGTTATGAATGAAGCTTCAAAGCTTCCAACTATCCAGTACAGACCAAGTGGAACACTTTTGTACTCCGACGCCCAGACCAGGCGCTAGGATGAATGATCTCCTGTGCTCCATTTCAGTACCACGGACAGCGTTGCACTCACACACACAGCAAACAGCGCTGTCCACGGTTCAACGGAAACAACAGCTAGATGACAGTCACAGCGACCACAAGGCATTCATCCAGGAGAGCGCTGTTTGTGTGCCATGCGTTAAGTTTCACTTTCACGTTACAATGAGCAGTTCGTCCGTGTCATGTGTTCACAACATTCAGTTTCATTTTCACTGTACAAACGTAGTAGTTTTAAGCCCAACCATGTCGTTTTTTTCCTAAACCTAACTAAGTGGTTGTGTTGCCTAAACCTACAGTTAATTGACGCCGAGGGTCGTGACAAAGCGTTGGTATGTGATGAGTTGTGATGAGAACGTGTTGGGCTGCACATCAAGTTATTAAGCCTTCTCTGTATCGTAGTTGAGTAGGTATGTTATAATACGGTGAAGTGCACACCACTGGTGGTGGGCTAACGTTAGCAACAGCTTGAGATTGAAGCTCGTTAGGGCTCCAAATCCTGGAGGTCCAGATATGCACATTATGGCAACATCAGCACCGTTTCCACCCCCTTATCTCCCTCAGACGTTCTCTGTCCTCCTGGTTGTACCACACCTGTCCACTAGATGCCCCTCACTGAGTTTGCCTCTGTGATTCACCTGAATACCCTTGTCATCAGGGACCTCCCTCATGGCTCCTGCTTATGTGCTTATAGTTCCTGAATATACAGAACAGTGGGAAGGTTTCCTCATGCGTTTGCCAGATCCTCCTCTAATGCCTGGTGTTCTAGCCATCTGTTACCTGCCTGCCTCTTTCCTTGTTCTGGATCTGGATACCGTTAGCCTACCTGCCCACTGTTGTGAAATACTAATAAAAGAATCATTGTTATCTTGAAATGACTTGACCCCCTTCTTATGTGATTGGTGTGCATAGTGATCGCTGATGGATTACATGTAGCAAACTACTTCCAAGTCTTTCTTTCAGGGTGACAGAGGACTTCCAAGTGTTCATGGGTACAATGCAGGGAAACGCCAATGATTGATCTCCAGTCCATCACAGTGGTAATGGAGACAGTCTTTTGATTTATACAGTTGTATCCAGTTCACATAACCCACGAGAGGAAACCCAGTAGAACATGGGAAGGACCAGGAATGAACCCTCATCTTTCTGGCTATACGAGGCCACGGACTGCTCTACCGGTCAGTACTGGGTTGGGAACTAGATTTTAAGCATAAATAATGCCGTCAATATTGCGTGTACTAAGATTATTGTTCAGGATCGGCTGCAGTTAAGCTAGTTTGTTAAAAATACAAAAACGTAAGACCTCACTGTGGTACTTGAGACGGTTTTGAAATTGTGTCATTGTGCAACAGTGTTCTTCATGGCAACATAAATGTTTTATGTAGAACCATTTGAGCATGATAGAGCTATAGAGAACCTTTGTAAAAGGGTTGCTTTTAGCAGCACAAAAGGTTCTGCT